>NW_027139285.1:0-300000 GCF_035084215.1 Heptranchias perlo
TGGGGGAGAGAGAGAAACACTGGGGGGAGAGAGAGAGAGAGAGAAACACTGGTGGAGAGAGAGAAACACTGGGGGGAGAGTGAGAGAAACACTGGGGGGGAGAGAGAGAAAAACTGGGGAGAGAGAGAGAGAGCGAGAAACATTGTGTGAAGAGAGAGAGAGTGAAACTCAGCCGGGAGTGAGAGAGAGAATCACTGGGGAGAAGAGAGAGAAACATTGGTCTGAGAGAGAGAGAGAAACACTGGGGGTGAGCGAGAAACACTTGGGGGAGAGAGAGAAACACTGGGGAGGAGGGCGAGAAACACTGGGGTGAGAGAGAGACAAACACTGGTGGAGAGAGACAAACACTGGGGGAGAGAGAAACACTGGGGGAGAGAGAGAGAGAACAACACTGGTGGGAGAGAGAGAGAGAGAGAAACACTGGGGGAGAGTGATCGAGAAACACTGTGGGGAGAGAGAGAGGTGAGAGAGAGAAACTCAGTGGGGAGAGAGAGAGAGAGAAACACTGGGGATGAAAGAGAGAAACACTGGGGGAGAGAGAGAGAGAGAAACACTGGGGGAGAGAGAGAAAAGCACTGGTGGGAGAGAGAGAGAGAGAGAAACACTGGTTGAGAGTGATAGAGAAACACTGGGGGGAGAGAGAGAGCTGAGAGAGAGAAACGCAGTGGGGAGAGAGAGAGAGAGAAAAACACTGGGGAGGAGAGAGAGAAACACTGGGGGGAGAGAGAGAGAGAAACTCTGGGGGAGAGAGAGAAACACTGGGGGAGAGTGAGAGAAACACTGCGCAGGAGAGAGAGAAACACTGGGGGGAGAGAGAGAGAAACACTGGGGGAGAGTGATAGAGAAACACTGGGGGGAGAGAGAGAGCTGAGAGAGAGAAACTCAGTGGGGAGAGAGAGAGAGAGAAACACTGGGGGGAGAGAGAGAGAGAGAAACACTGGTTGGAGAGAGAGAGAGAGAGAAACACTGGGGGGAGAGAGAGAGAAAAACACTGGGGGGAGAGAGAGAGAGAGAAACACTGGGGAAGAGTGATAGAGAAACACTGGGGGGAGAGAGAGGGAGAAACACTGGGGGAGAGAGAGAAACACTGGGGGGAGAGAGAGAGAAACACTGGGGGAGAGAGAGAGAGAAAAACACTGGGGGGTGAGAGAGAGAGAGAAACACTGGGTGAGAATGATAGAGAAACACTGGGGGAGAGAGACAGCTGAGAGAGAGAAACTCAGTGCGGAGAGAGATAGAGAGAAACACTGGGGAGGAGAGAGAGAAACACTGGGGAGGAGAGAGAGAAACATTGGTCTGAGAGAGAGTGAGAAACACTGGGGGAGAGCGAGAAACACTTGTGTGAGAGAGAGAAACACTGGGGAGGAGGGCGAGAAACACTGGTGGAGAGAGACAAACACTGGGTGGAGAGAGAGAGAAACACTGGGGGGAGAGAGAGAAACACTGGGGGAGAGAGAGAGAGACGAACACTGGTGGGGGAGAGAGAGAGAGAAACACTGCGGGGAGAGAGAGATAAAAACACTGGGGGGGGGGAGAGAGAGAGAGAAAAACACTGGGGGAGAGTGATAGAGAAACACTGGGGGGAGAGAGAGCTGAGAGTGAGAAACTCAGTGGGAAAGAGAGAGAGAGAGAAACACTGGGGGGAGAGAGAGAGAGAGAAACACTGGGTGAGAGAGAGAAACACTGGGGAGAGAGAGAGAAACACTGGGGGAGAGAGTGAGAGAAAAACACTGGGGGGAGAGAGAGAGAGAGAAACACTGGGTGAGAATGATAGAGAAACACTGGGGGGAGAGAGACAGCTGAGAGAGAGAAACGCAGTGCGGAGAGAGATGGAGAGAAACAATGGGGAGGAGAGTGAGAAACACTGGGGGGAGACAGAGAGAGAAAGAGAAACACTGGGGAAGAGAGAGAAACACTGGGGAGAGAGTGAGAGAAACACTGCGCAGGAGAGAGAGAAACACTGGGGGGAGAGAGAGAGAAACACTGGGGAGAGAGAGAGAAAAACTGGGGGGAGAGAGAGAGAGCGAGAAACATTGTGTGGAGAGAGAGAGAGAGAGAGTGAAACTCAGCCGGGAGAGAGAGAGAGAAACACTGGGAGGAGAGAGAGAAACATTGGTCTGAGAGAGAGAGAGAAACACTGGGGAGAGAGAGAGAGAAACACTTGTGTGAGAGAGAGAAACACTGGGGAGGAGGGCGAGAAACACTGGGGTGAGAGAGAGAGAAACACTGGTGGAGAAAGACAAACACTGGGGGAGAGAGAGAGAGAACAACACTGGTGGGAGAGAGAGAGAGTGAAACACTGGGGGGGAGAGAGAGAAAAACTGGGGAGAGAGAGAGAGAAACACTGGGGGGAGAGAGAGAGAGAAACACTGGGGGAGAGAGAGAAACACTGGGGGAGAGTAAGAGAAACACTGCGCAGGAGAGAGAGAAACACTGGGGGGTGAGAGAGAGAAACACTGGGGGAGAGAGAGAGAAAAACTGGGGAGAGAGAGAGAGAAAGCGAGAAACATTGTGTGGAGAGAGAGAGAGATACTCAGCCAGGAGAGAGAGGGAGAAACACTGGGGAGGAAAGACAGAAACACTGGTCTGAGAGAGAAAGAGAAACACTGGGGGAGAGCGAGAAACACTTGGGGGAGAGAGAGAAACACTGGGGAGGAGAGCAAGAAACACTGGGGGAGAGAGAGAGAAACACTGGTGGAGAGAGACAAACACTGGGGGAGAGAGAGAGAAACACTGGGGAGAGAGAGAGAAACACTGGGGGAGAGAGAGAGAGAAAAACACTGGTGGGAGAGAGAGAGAGAGAAACACTGGGGGGAGTGAGATAGAAAAACACTGGGGGAGAGAGAGAGAAACACTGGGGGAGAGTGATAGAGAAACAATGGGGGGAGAGCGAGAGCTGAGAGAGAGAAACTCAGTGGGGAGAGAGAGAGAGAGAAACACTGGGGAGGAGAGAGAGAAACACTGGGGAGGAGGGCGAGAAACACTGGGGGGAGAGAGAGAGTATCACTGCTGGAGAGAGACAAACACTGGGGGGAGAGAGAAAGAAACACTGAGGGGAGAGAGAGAAACACTGGGGGAGAGAGAGAGAAAAACACTGGGGGGAAAGAGAGAGAGAGAAACACTGGGGGGAGAGAGAGAGAAAAAAACACTGGGGGGAGAGAGAGAGAGAGAAACACTGGGGGAGAGAGAGAAACACTGGGGGGAGAGTGAGAGAAACACTGCGCAGGAGAGAGAGAAACACTGGGGGAGCGAGAGAGAAACACTGGGGGAGAGAGAGAGAAAAACTGGGGAGAGAGAGAGAGAGCGAGAAACATTGTGTGGAGAGAGAGAGAGTGAAACTCAGCCGGGAGAGAGAGAGAGAAACACTGGGGAGGAGAGAGAGAAACACTGGTCTGAGAGAGAGAGAGAAACACTGGGGGAGAGCGAGAAACACTTGGGGGAGAGAGAGAAACACTGGGGAGGAGGGCGAGACACACTGGGGTGAGAGTGAGAGAAACACTGGTGGAGAGAGACAAACACTGGGGGGAGAGAGAGAGAAACACTGGGGGGAGAGAGAGAAACACTGGGGGGAGAGAGAGAGAGAAAAACACTGGTGGGAGAGAGAGAGAGAGAAACACTAGGGGGAGAGAGAGAGAAAAACACTGGGGGGAGAGAGAGAGAGAGAAACACTGGGGGAGAGTGATAGAGAAACACTGGGGGGAGAGAGAGAGCTGAGAGAGAGAAACTCAGTGGGGAGAGAGATAGAGAGAAACACTAGGGAGGAGAGAGAGAAGCACTGGGGGGTGAGAGAGAGAGAGAAACACTGGGGGCGAGAGAGAAACACTGGGGGTTAGAGAGAGAGAAACACTGCGGAGGAGAGAGAGAAACACTGGGGGGAGAGAGAGAGAAACACGGGGGGAGAGAGAGAAACACTGTGGGGAGAGACAGAGAGAAAGACACTAGGGGGAGAGAGAGAGAAACACTGGGGGGAGAGAGAGAGAAACACTGGGGAAGAGAGAGAGAAAAACTGGGGAGAGAGAGAGAGAGCGAGAAACATTGTGTGGAGAGAGAGAGAGAAACACTGGGGGAGAGCGGGAACCACTGGGGGGTGAGAGAGAAACACTGGGGAGGAGAGAGAGAAAAACTGGGGAGAGAGAGAGAGAGAGCGAGAAACATTGTGTGAAGAGAGAGAGAGTAAAACTCAGCCGGGAGTGAGAGAGAGAAACAATGGGGAGGAGAGAGAGAAACATTGGTCTGAGAGAGAGAGAGAAACACTGGGGGAGAGCGAGAAACACTTGTGTGAGAGAGAGAAACACTGGGGAGGAGGGCGAGAAACACTGGGGTGAGAGAGAGAGAAACACTGGTGGAGAGAGACAAACACTGGGGGGAGAGAGAGAAACACTGGGGGGAGAGAGAGAAACACTGGGGGAGAGAGAGAAACACTGGGGGAGAGAGAGAGAGACGAACACTAGTGGGAGAGAGAGAGAGAGAAACACTGCGGGGAGAGAGAGATAAAAACACTGGGGGGGGGGAGAGAGAGAGAGAAAAACACTGGGGGAGAGTGATAGAGAAACACTGGGGGGAGAGAGAGCTGAGAGTGAGAAACTCAGTGGGGAGAGAGAGAGAGAGAGAAACACTGGGGGGAGAGAGAGAGAGAGAAACACTGGGGGAGAGAGTGAGAGAAAAACACTGGGGGAGAGAGAGAGAGAGAAACACTGGGTGAGAATGATAGAGAAACACTGGGGGGAGAGAGACAGCTGAGAGAGAGAAACGCAGTGCGGAGAGAGATAGAGAGAAACAATGGGGAGGAGAGTGAGAAACACTGGGGGGAGACAGAGAGAGAAAGAGAAACACTGGGGGAGAGAGAGAAACACTGGGGGGAGAGTGAGAGAAACACTGCGCAGGAGAGAGAGAAACACTGGGGGGAGAGAGAGAGAAACACTGGGGGAGAGAGAGAGAAAAACTGGGGAGAGAGAGAGAGAGCGAGAAACATTGTGTGGAGAGAGAGAGAGAGTGAAACTCAGCCGGGAGAGAGAGAGAGAAACACTGGGGAGGAGAGAGAGAAACATTGGTCTGAGAGAGAGAGAGAGAAACACTGGGGGAGAGCGAGAAACACTTGTGTGAGAGAGAGAAACACTGGGGAGGAGGGCGAGAAACACTGGGGTGAGAGAGAGAGAAACACTGGTGGAGAAAGACAAACACTGGGGGAGAGAGAGAGAGAACAACACTGGTGGGAGAGAGAGAGAGAGAAACACTGGGGGAGAGAGAGAGAAAAACTGGGGAGAGAGAGAGAGAAACACTGGGGGGAGAGAGAGAGAGAAACACTGGGGGAGAGAGAGAAACACTGGGGGAGAGTAAGAGAAACACTGCGCAGGAGAGAGAGAAACACTGGGGGGTGAGAGAGAGAAACACTGGGGGAGAGAGAGAGAAAAACTGGGGAGAGAGAGAGAGAAAGCGAGAAACATTGTGTGGAGAGAGAGAGAGAAACTCAGCCAGGAGAGAGAGGGAGAAACACTGGGGAGGAGAGACAGAAACACTGGTCTGAGAGAGAAAGAGAAACACTGGGGGAGAGCGAGAAACACTTGGGGGAGAGAGAGAAACACTGGGGAGGAGAGCAAGAAACACTGGGGGGAGAGAGAGAGAAACACTGGTGGAGAGAGACAAACACTGGGGGGGAGAGAGAGAAACACTGGGGAGAGAGAGAGAAACACTGGGGGAGAGAGAGAGAGAAAAACACTGGTGGGAGGGAGAGAGAGAGAAACACTGGGGGGAGTGAGATAGAAAAACACTGGGGGAGAGAGAGAGAAACACTGGGGGAGAGTGATAGAGAAACAATGGGGGGAGAGTGAGAGCTGAGAGAGAGAAACTCAGTGGGGAGAGAGAGAGAGAGAAACACTGGGGAGGAGAGAGAGAAACACTGGGGAGGAGGGCGAGAAACACTGGGGGGAGAGAGAGAGTATCACTGCTGGAGAGAGACAAACAATGGGGGGAGAGAGAAAGAAACACTGAGGGGAGAGAGAGAAACACTGGGGGAGAGAGAGAGAAAAACACTGGGGGGAGAGAGAGAGAGAGAAACACTGGGGGGAGAGAGAGAGAAAAAAACACTGGGGGGAGAGAGAGAGAGAAACACTGGGGGAGAGAGAGAAACACTGGGGGGAGAGTGAGAGAAACACTGCGCAGGAGAGAGAGAAACACTGGGGGAGCGAGAGAGAAACACTGGGGGAGCGAGAGAGAAAAACTGGGGAGAGAGAGAGAGAGCGAGAAACATTGTGTGGAGAGAGAGAGTGAAACTCAGCCGGGAGAGAGAGAGAGAAACACTGGGGAGGAGAGAGAGAAACACTGGTCTGAGAGAGAGAGAGAAACACTGGGGGAGAGCGAGAAACACTTGGGGGAGAGAGAAACACTGGGGAGGAGGGCGAGACACACTGGGGTGAGAGTGAGAGAAACACTGGTGGAGAGAGACAAATACTGGGGGGAGAGAGAGAGAAACACTGGGGGGAGAGAGAGAAACACTGGGGGAGAGAGAGAGAGAAAAACACTGGTGGGAGAGAGAGAGAGAGAAACACTGGGGGGAGAGAGAGAGAAAAACACTGGGGGGAGGGAGAGAGAGAGAAACACTGGGGGAGAGTGATAGAGAAACACTGGGGGGAGAGAGAGAGCTGAGAGAGAGAAACTCAGTGGGGAGAGAGATAGAGAGAAACACTAGGGAGGAGAGAGAGAAGCACTGGGGGGAGAGAGAGAGAGAGAAACACTGGGGGCGAGAGAGAAACACTGGGGGTTAGAGAGAGAGAAACACTGCGGAGGAGAGAGAGAAACACTGCGGAGGAGAGAGAGAGAGAAACACGGGGGGAGAGAGAGAAACACTGTGGGGAGAGACAGAGAGAAAGACACTGGGGGGAGAGAGAGAGAAACACTGGGGGGAGAGAGAGAGAAACACTGGGGAAGAGAGAGAGAAAAACTGGGGAGAGAGAGAGAGAGCGAGAAACATTGTGTGGAGAGAGAGAGAGAGAGAGAAACAATGGGGAGGAGAGAGAGAAACACTGGTCTGAGAGAGAGAGAGAAACACTGGGGGAGAGCGGGAACCACTGGGGGGTGAGAGAGAAACACTTGGGAGGAGAGAGAGAAACACATCGGGGGAGAGAGAGAGAAACACTGGTGGAGAGAGACAAACACTGGGGGAAGAGAGAGAGAAAAGCACTGTGGGGAGAGAGAGAGAGATACACTGGGGGAGAGAGAGAAACACTGGGGGGAGAGAGAGAGAAACATTGGTGGAGAGAGAGAAACACTGGAGAAAGAGAGAGAGAAACACTGGGGGGAGTGAGAGAATCACTGGGGAGAGAGAGAGAAACACTGGGGGGGAGAGAGAAACAGTGGGGGGAGATAGAGAGAAACAGTGGGGGAGAGAGAGAAAGACTGGGGTGAGAGGGAAACACTGGGGAGAGAGAGAGAAGCAATGGGGAGAGAGAGATAAACACTGGGGAAGAGAGAGAGAAAAACTGGGGAGAGAGAGAGAGAGCGAGAAACATTGTGTGGAGAGAGAGAGAGAGAGAGAAACAATGGGGAGGAGAGAGAGAAACACTGGTCTGAGAGAGAGAGAGAAACACTGGGGGAGAGCGGGAACCACTGGGGGGTGAGAGAGAAACACTGGGGAGGAGAGAGAGAAACACATCGGGGGAGAGAGAGAGAAACACTGGTGGAGAGAGACAAACACTGGGGGAAGAGAGAGAGAAAAGCACTGTGGGGAGAGAGAGAGAGATACACTGGGGGAGAGAGAGAAACACTGGGGGGAGAGAGAGAGAAACATTGGTGGAGAGAGAGAAACACTGGAGAAAGAGAGAGAGAAACACTGGAGAAAGAGAGAGAGAAACACTGGGGGGAGTGAGAGAATCACTAGGGAGAGAGAGAGAAACACTGGGGGGGAGAGAGAAACAGTGGGGGGAGATAGAGAGAAACAGTGGGGGAGAGAGAGAAAGACTGGGGTGAGAGGGAAACACTGGGGAGAGAGAGAGAAGCAATGGGGAGAGAGAGATAAACACTGGGGAAGAGAGAGTGAAACACTGGCGGGATGGAGAGAGGGATATAGAGAAACAGTGGGGGGAGAAAGAGAGAGAGAGAAACACTGGGGAGAGAGACAGAGAGACACTGGGTGGAGAGAGGGTGAAACACTGGTGGGAGAGAGAGAGAGAAACACTGGGCGGGAGAGAGAGAAAAACTGGGGAGAGAGAGAGAGAAACACTGGGGGGAGAGAGAGAAACACTGGGGAGAGAGGGAGAGAGAGAAACACTGGGGAGGGAGAGAGAGAAACACTGAGGGAGAGAGAGAGAGAAACACTGTGGGGAGAGAGAGAAACACTGGGGGATGAAAGAGAGAGAGAGAGAGAAACACTTTGGGGATGGAGAGAGACAGAGAAACACTGGGGGGAGATAGAGAAACACTGGGGGGAGAGAGAGAAACACTGGGGAGAGACAGAGAGAAACACTGGGGAGAGACAGAGAAACACTGGTGGGAGAGACAGAGAAACACTGGTGGGAGAGACAGAGAAACACTGGTGGGAGAGAGAGAATAACACTGGGGGGAGAGAGAGATAAACACTGGGGGGAGAGAGAGAGAAAAACTGGGGGGAGAGAGAGAGAAACACTGGTGGGAGAGAGAGAGAAGAACATTGGGTGGAGAGAGGGTGAAACACTGGTGGGAGAGAGAGAGAGAAATACTGGGGGGGGGAGAGAGAGAGAAACACTGGAGAGAGAGGGAGAGAGAGAAACACTGGGGGGAGAGAGAGAAACACTGGGGAGAGAGAGGAACACTGGGGAGTGACAGCGAGAGAAACACTGTGGGAGGAGAGAGTGAGAGAGAGAGAGAAACAGTATAGGGATATAAAGAGAGAGAAACACTGGGGGGATAGAGAGAAACACTGGGGGAGAGTGGGAGAAAAACTGGGGGGAGAGAGAGAGAAACACTGGGGAGAGACAGAGAAACACTGGTGGGAGAGACAGAGAAACACTGGTGGGAGAGAGAGAATAGCTTTGGTGGGAGAGAGAGATAAACACTGGGGGGAGAGAGAGAGAAACACTGGGGGGAGAGAGAGAGACACCTGGGGGAGAGAGAGAGACAATGGGGGGAGAGAGAGAGAGAGAAACACTGGGGGAGAGAGAGAGAGAAACACTGGGGGGTGAGAGAGAGGGAAACACTGGGGGGAGAGAGAGAGAGAGAAGCACTGGGGGAGAGAGAGAGAGGAACACTTGGGGGAGAGAGAGAGGGATAGAGAGGGAGAAACACTGGGGGAGGGAGAGAAACACTGGGGTGAGAGAGAGAGAGAGACACTGGTGGGAGAGAGATGGACACTGGGGGGAGAGAGAGAGAGAAACACTGGGGGAGAGAGAGAAACACTGAGGGGAGAGAGAGAGGGAGAGAGAGAGAGAAACACTGGGGAGAGAGAGAGAGAGTGAGAAAATGGGGGAGAGAGAGAGAGAGACACTGGGTGGAGAGAGGGTGAAACACTGGTGGGAGAGAGAGAGAGAAACACTGCGGGGGGGAGAGAGAAATACTGGGGAGAGAGAGAGAAACACTGGGAGGAGAGAGAGAACACTGGGGAGAGAGGGAGAGAGAGAAACACTGGGGAGAGAGAGAAACACTGGGGAGAGAGAGGAACACTGTGGAGAGAGAAATAGAGAGAGAAGCACTGGGGGAGGAAAGAGAGAGAGAGAAACACTGTGGGGATGGAGAGAGACAGAGAAACACTGGGGGGAGATAGAGAAACACTGGGGGGAGAGAGAGAATAACACTGGTGGGAGAGGGAGATAAACACTGGGGGGAGAGAGAGAGAAAAACTGGGGGGAGAGAGAGGGAAACACTGGGGGGAGAGAGAGAGAAACACTGGGGTGAGAGAGAGAAACACTGGGAGTAGAGTGAGAGAAACACTGGGGGGAGCGAGAGTGAAACACTGGGGAGAGACAGAGAAACACTTGTGGGAGAGACAGAGAAACACTGGTGGGAGAGAGAGAAAAGCACTGGGGGGAGAGAGAGATAAACAATGGGGGAGAGAGAGAGAAACACTGGTGGGAGAGAGAGAGAGAAACACTGGGGGAGAGAGAGAGAAACACTGGGGGGAGAGAGAGAGAGAAGCACTGTGGGGAGAGAGAGGGGGAGAGAGAGAGAAACACTGGTGCGAGAGAGGAACACATGGGAGAGAGAGAGAGAGAGAGAGAAACAGTGTGGGTATGCAGAGAGAAAGAGAGACACTGGGGGGAGCGAGAGAGAAACACTGGGGAGAGGGAGCGAAACAAGGGGAGGAGAGAGAGAAACACTGGAGAGAGAGAGGAACACACGGGAGAGAGAGAGAGAGAGAGAAACACTGTGGGAGGAGAGAGTGAAGGAGAGAGAGAAACAGTGTGGGTATAGAGAGAGAAAGTGAGACACTGGGGGGAGCGAGAGAGAAACACTGGGGAGAGACAGAGAAACACTGGTGGGAGAGACAGAGAAACACTGGTAGGAGAGAGAGAATAACACTGGGGGGAGAGAGAGATAAACACTGGGGGGAGAGAGAGAGAAAAACTGGGGGGAGAGAGAGAGAAACACTGGTGGGAGAGAGAGAGAAGAACATTGGGTGGAGAGAGGGTGAAACACTGGTGGGAGAGAGAGAGAGAAATACTGGGGGGGGAGAGAGAGAGAAACACTGGAGAGAGAGGGAGAGAGAGAACCACTTGGGGGAGAGAGAGAAACACTGGGGAGAGAGAGGAACACTGGGGAGTGACAGCGAGAGAAACACTGTGGGAGGAGAGAGTGAGAGAGAGAGAGAAACAGTATGGGGATATATAGAGAGAGAAACACTGGGGGGATAGAGAGAAACACTGGGGGAGAGTGGGAGAAAAACTGGGGGGAGACAGAGAAACACTGGTGGGAGAGACAGAGAAACACTGGTGGGAGAGAGAGAATAGCTTTGGTGGGAGAGAGAGATAAACACTGGGGGGAGAGAGAGAGAAACACTGGGGGGAGAGAGAGAGACACCTGGGGGAGAGAGAGAGACAATGGGGGGAGAGAGAGAGAGAGAAACACTGGGGGAGAGAGAGAGAGAAACACTGGGGGGTGAGAGAGAGGGAAACACTGGGGGGAGAGAGAGAGAGAGAAGCACTGGGGGAGAGAGAGAGACGAACACTTGGGGGAGAGAGAGAGGGATAGAGAGGGAGAAACACTGGGGGGAGGGAGAGAAACACTGGGGTGAGAGAGAGAGAGAGACACTGGTGGGAGAGAGATGGACACTGGGGGGAGAGAGAGAGAGAAACACTGGGGGAGAGAGAGAAACACTGAGGGGAGAGAGAGAGGGAGAGAGAGAGAGAAACACTGGGGAGAGAGAGAGAGAGTGAGAAACTGGGGGAGAGAGAGAGAGAGACACTGGGTGGAGAGAGAGAGAAAAACTGGGGGGAGAGAGAGAGAAATACTGGGGAGAGAGAGAGAAACACTGGGAGGAGAGAGAGAACACTGGGGAGAGAGGGAGAGAGAGAAACACTGGGGAGAGAGAGAAACACTGGGGAGAGAGAGGAACACTGTGGAGAGAGAAATAGAGAGAGAAGCACTGGGGGAGGAAAGAGAGAGAGAAAAACACTGTGGGGATGGAGAGAGACAGAGAAACACTGGGGGGAGATAGAGAAACACTGGGGGGAGAGAGAGAATAACACTGGTGGGAGAGGGAGATAAACACTGGGGGGAGAGAGAGAGAAAAACTGGGGGGAGAGAGAGGGAAACACTGGGGGGAGAGAGAGAGAAACACTGGGTGGAAAGAGGGTGAAACACTGGTGGGAGAGAGAGAGAGAAATACTGGTGGGGGGGAGACAGAGAAACACTGGAGAGAGAGGGAGAGAGAGAAACACTGGGGGGAGAGAGAGAAACAGTGGGGGAGAGAGAGAGAAACACTGGGGAGAGAGAGGAACACTGGGGAGAGAGAGAGAGAGAAACACTGTTGGAGGAGAGAGTGAGAGAGAGAGAGAAACAGTGTGGGGATAGAGAGAGGGAGAGAAACACTGGTGGGATAGAGATAAACACTGGCGGGAGAGTGGGAGAAACACTGGGGGGAGAGAGAGAGGGAAACACTGGTGGGAGAGACAGAGAAACACTGGTGTGAGAGAGAGAATAGCACTGGGGGAGAGAGAGATAAACACTGGGGGGAGAGAGAGAGAAACACTGGGGGGAGAGAGAGAGACCCTGGGGGGAGATAGAGTGACAATGGGGGGAGAGAGAGAGAGAAACACTGTGGGGTGAGAGAGAGGGAAACGCTGGTGGGAGAGGGAGAGAGAGAAACACTGGGGGAGAGAGAGAGAGAAACACTGGGGGGAGAGAGAGAGGGAGAGAGAGATAGAAACAGTGGGGGGAGAGAGAGGAACACTGGGGGGTAAGAGAGAGGGAGACACTGGAGGGAGAGAGAGAAACAGTGGGGGGAGAGAGAGAGAAACACTGGGGGGGGATAGAGAAACACTGGGGGGTGGAGAGAGTGATAAACACTGCGGGTAGAGAGAGAAACACTGGGGAGAGAGCGAAACACTGGGGAGAGAGAGAAACACTGGGGAGAGAGACAGAAACACTGAGGTGAGTGAGAGAAACACTGGGGGGGAGAGAGAGAAACACTGGGGGGGAGAGAGAGAAACACTCGGTCGCGAGAGGGTGAAACACTGGTGGGAGAGAGGGAGAGAGAAACACTGCGGGTAGAGAGAGAAACACTGGGGAGAGAGCGAAACACTGGGGAGAGAGAGAAACACTGGAGAGAGAGACAGAAACACTGGGGGAAGAGAGAGAAACACAGGGGGGAGGAGAGAGAGAAACACTGGGGGGGAGAGAGAGGAACACTGGTGGGGTGGAGAGAGAAACACTTGGTCGCGAGAGGGTGAAACACTGGTGGGAGAGAGAGAGAGAAATACTGGGGGGGGGAGACAGAGAAACACTGGAGAGAGAGGGAGAGAGAGAAACACTGGGGGAGAGAGAGAAACAGTGGGGAGAGAGAGAGAGAGAAACACTGTTGGAGGAGGGAGTGAGAGAGAGAGAGAAACAGTGTGGGGATAGAGAGAGGGAGAGAAACACTGGTGGGATAGAGATAAACACTGGGGGGAGAGTGGGAGAAACACTGCGGGGAGAGAGAGAGAGGAACACTGGTGTGAGAGAGAGAATAGCACTGGGGGAGAGAGAGATAAACACTGTGGGGAGAGAGAGAGAAACACTGGGGGGAGAGAGAGAGACACTGGGGGGAGATAGAGTCACAATGGGGGGAGAGAGAGAGAGAAACACTGTGGGGTGAGAGAGAGGGAAACACTGGTGGGAGAGAGGGAGAGAGAGAAACACTGGGGGAGAGAGAGAGAGAAACACTGGGGGGAGAGAGAGGAACACTGGGGGGAGAGAGAGAGGGAGACACTGGAGGGAGAGAGGGAAACAGTGGGGGGAGAGAGAGAGAAACACTGGGGGGGATAGAGAAACACTGGGGGGTGGAGAGAGAAACACTGGGGGGGATAGAGAAACACTGGGGGGTGGAGAGAGAGATAAACACTGCGGGTAGAGAGAGAAACACTGGGGAGAGAGCGAAACACTGGGGAGAGAGAGAAACACTGGGGAAAGAGACAGAAACACTGAGGTGAGAGAGAGAAACACAGCGGGGAGGAGAGAGAGAAACACTGGTGGGGGAGAGAGAGAAACACTCGGTCGCGAGAGGGTGAAACACTGGTGGGAGAGAGAGAGAGAGAAACACTGCGGGTAGAGAGAGAAACACTGGGGAGAGAGCGAAACACTGGGGAGAGAGAGAAACACTGGGGAGAGAGAGAAACACTGGGGAGAGAGAGAGAAACACTTGGTGGAGAGAGAGAGAAACACTGGTGGGAGAGAGAGAGAGAAACACTGCGGGGGGAGAGAGAGAAACACTGGGGAGAGAGAGAGAGAAATCCGGGGGGTGAGAGAGAAACACCGGAGAGAGAGAGGAACACTGGGGAGAGACAGAGAGAGAAACACTGTGGGAGGAGAGAGTGAGAGAGAGAGAGAAACAGTGTGGGTATAGAGAGAGAGAGAGAGATAAACACTGGAGGGAGAGAGAGAAACACTGGGGGGAGAGAGAGAGAAACACCGTGGGGAGAGAGAGAAACACTGGGGGGAGAGAGAGAGCGACACTAGGGGGAGAGAGAGAGGGAAACACTGGGGGGAGAGAGAGAGAGAGAGAAACACTGGGGGGAGAGAGAGGAACACTGGGGGGAGAGAGAGAGAGCGACACTGGTGGGAGTAAGAGAGAAACACTGGGGGGAGAGTGAGAAACACTGGGGGGAGAGAGAGAGAGAGACACTGGTGGGAGAGAGATTGACACTGGGGGGAGAGAGAGAGGGGGAAACACTGGGGAAGAGAGAGAGAGAGAAACACTGAGGGGAGAGAGAGAGGCAGAGAGAGAGAAACACTGTGGGAGGAGAGAGAGAGAGAGAAACTGGGGAGAGAGAGAGCGAAACACTGGCGAGAGAGAGAAACACTGGGGGGAGAGAGAGAACCACTGGGGAGAGAGAGTGTAACACTGGGGGTGGAGATAGAAACAATGGGGGGAGAGAGAGAGAATAACTGCGGGTGGAGAGAGAAACACTGGGGAGAGAGCGAAACACTGGGAGTAGAGTGAGAGAAACACTGGGGGGAGCGAGAGTGAAACCCTGCGGAGAGACAGAGAAACACTTGTGGGTGAGACAGAGAAACACTGGTGGGAGAGAGAGAAAAGCACTGGGGGGAGAGAGAGATAAACAATGGGGGAGAGAGAGAGAAACACTGGGGGGTGGGAGAGAGAGAAACAC
This sequence comes from Heptranchias perlo, assembly GCF_035084215.1. Taxonomy (NCBI): domain Eukaryota; kingdom Metazoa; phylum Chordata; class Chondrichthyes; order Hexanchiformes; family Hexanchidae; genus Heptranchias; species Heptranchias perlo. The sequence goes on from NW_027139285.1 coordinate 14,772, forward strand.
TGGGGGAGAGAGAGAGAGAAACACTGGGGGGAGAGAGAGAGAGAAGCACTGGGGGAGAGAGAGAGGGAGAGAGAGAGAGTAACACTGGGGGGAGAGAGGAACACAGGGGAGAGAGAGAGAGAGAGAGAAACACTGTGGGAGGAGAGAGTGAAAGAGAGAGAGAAACAGTGTGGATATAGAGAGAGAGTAAGAGAGACACTGGGGGGAGCGAGAGAGAAACACTGGGGAGAGAGAGAGAAACACGGGGAGGAGAGAGAGAAACACTGGAGAGAGAGAGGAACACAGGGGAGAGAGAGAGAGAGAGAGAAACACTGTGGGAGGAGACAGTGAAAGAGAGAGAGAAACAGTATGGGTATAGAGAGAGAAAGAGAGACACTGGGGGGAGCGAGAGAGAAACACTGGGGAGAGACAGAGAAACACTGGTGGAAGAGACAGAGAAACACTGATGGGAGCGAGAGAATAGCACTGTGGGGAGAGAGAGATAAACACTGGGGGGAGAGAGAGAGAAACACTGGGGGGAGAGAGAGAAACACTGGGGGGAGAGAGAGAAACACTGGGGGGAGAGAGAGAGAGAGACAATGGGGGGAGAGAGAGAGACACTGGGGAGAGAGAGAGAGAGAGAAACACTGGTGGGAGAGACAGAGAAACACTGGTGGGAGAGAGAGAATAGCACTGTGGGGAGAGAGAGATAAACACTGGGGGGAGAGAGAGAGAAACACTGGGGAAGAGAGAGAGAGAGAAACACTGTCGGGAGAGAGAGAAACACTGGGGGGAGAGAGAGAAACACTGGGGAGAGAGAGTGAAACACTGGGGGTGGAGAAAGAAATAGTGGGGGGAGAGAGAGAAACACTGGGGGGGGGGACAGAGAAACACTGGGGGGTGGAGAGAGAGAGAAACACTGCGGGTAGAGAGAGAAACACTGGGCAGAGAGCGAAACACTGGGGAGAGAGAGAAACACTGGGGAGAGAGACAGAAACACTGGGGGGAGATAGAGAGAACCACAGGGGGGGGAGAGAGAGAGAAACACTGGGGTGAGAGAGGGAAACACTGAGGGGAGGAAAGAGAGAGAAACACTGGGGGGAGAGAGAGAGAAACACTGGGGTGAGAGAGAGAAACACTGGGAGTAGAGTGAGAGAAACACTGGGGGGAGCGAGAGTGAAACACTGGGGAGAGACAGAGAAACACTTGTGGGAGAGACAGAGAAACACTGGTGGGAGAGAGAGAAAAGCACTGGGGGGAGAGAGAGATAAACAATGGGGGAGAGAGAGAGAAACACTGGTGGGAGAGAGAGAGAGAAACACTGGGGGAGAGAGAGAGAGAAACACTGGGGGGAGAGAGAGAGAGAAGCACTGTGGGGAGAGAGAGGGGGAGAGAGAGAGAGAAACACTGGTGCGAGAGAGGAACACAGGGGAGAGAGAGAGAGAGAGAGAGAAACAGTGTGGGTGTACAGAGAGAAAGAGAGACACTGGGGGGAGCGAGAGAGAAACACTGGGGAGAGGGAGCGAAACAAGGGGAGGAGAGAGAGAAACACTGGAGAGAGAGAGGAACACAGGGGAGAGAGAGAGAGAGAGAGAAACACTGTGGGAGGAGAGAGTGAAGGAGAGAGAGAAACAGTGTGGGTATAGAGAGAGAGTAAGAGAGACACTGGGGGGAGCGAGAGAGAAACACTGGGGAGAGAGAGAGAAACACGGGGAGGAGAGAGAGAAACACTGGAGAGAGAGAGGAACACAGGGGAGAGAGAGAGAGAGAGAGAGAGAAACACTGTGGGAGGAGACAGTGAAAGAGAGAGAGAAACAGTATGGGTATAGAGAGAGAAAGAGAGACACTGGGGGGAGCGAGAGAGAAACACTGGGGAGAGACAGAGAAACACTGGTGGGAGAGACAGAGAAACACTGACGGGAGCGAGAGAATAGCACTGTGGGGAGAGAGAGATAAACACTGGGGGGAGAGAGAGAGAAACACTGGGGGGAGAGAGAGAAACACTGGGGGGAGAGAGAGAGAGAGACACTGGGGGTAGAGAGAGAGACACTGGGGAGAGAGAGTGAGAGAGAAACACTGGTGGGAGAGACAGAGAAACACTGGTGGGAGAGAGAGAATAGCACTGTGGGGAGAGAGAGATAAACACTGGGGGGAGAGAGAGAGAAACACTGGGGAAGAGAGAGAGAGAGAAACACTGTCGGGAGAGAGAGAAACACTGGGGGGAGAGAGAGAAACACTGGGGAGAGAGAGTGAAACACTGGGGGTGGAGAAAGAAATAGTGGGGGGAGAGAGAGAAACACTGGGGGGGGGGACAGAGAAACACTGGGGGGTGGAGAGAGAGAGAAACACTGCGGGTAGAGAGAGAAACACTGGGCAGAGAGCGAAACACTGGGGAGAGAGAGAAACACTGGGGAGAGAGACAGAAACACTGGGGGGAGATAGAGAGAACCACAGGGGGGGGAGAGAGAGAGAAACACTGGGGTGAGAGAGGGAAACACTGGGGGGAGGAAAGAGAGAGAAACACTGGGGGGAGAGAGAGAGAAACACTGGGGTGAGAGAGAGAAACACTGGGAGTAGAGTGAGAGAAACACTGGGGGGAGCGAGAGTGAAACACTGGGGAGAGACAGAGAAACACTTGTGGGAGAGACAGAGAAACACTGGTGGGAGAGAGAGAAAAGCACTGGGGGGAGAGAGAGATAAACTATGGGGGAGAGAGAGAGAAACACTGGTGGGAGAGAGAGAGAGAAACACTGGGGGAGAGAGAGAGAGAAACACTGGGGGGAGAGAGAGAGAGAAGCACTGTGGGGAGAGAGAGGGGGAGAGAGAGAGAGAAACACTGGTGCGAGAGAGGAACACAGGGGAGAGAGAGAGAGAGAGAGAGAGAAACAGTGTGGGTATACAGAGAGAAAGAGAGACACTGGGGGGAGCGAGAGAGAAACACTGGGGAGAGGGAGCGAAACAAGGGGAGGAGAGAGAGAAACACTGGAGAGAGAGTGGAACACAGGGGAGAGAGAGAGAGAGAGAGAGAGACACTGTGGGAGGAGAGAGTGAAGGAGAGAGAGAAACAGTGTGGGCATAGAGAGAGAAAGTGAGACACTGGGGGGAGCGAGAGAGAAACACTGGGGAGAGACAGAGAAACACTGGTGGGAGAGACAGAGAAACACTGGTGGGAGAGAGAGAATAACACTGGGGGGAGAGAGAGAGAAACACTGGGGGGGGAGAGAGAGAAACACTGAGGAGAGAGAGAGAGAAACACGGGGGGGGGGAGAGAGAAACATTGGAGAGAGAGGGTGAGATAGAAACACTGGGGGGAGAGTGAGAAACACTGTGGGAGAGAGAGAGAAACACTGGGGAGAGAGCGGAACACTGGGGAGAGAGAGAGAGAGAGAGAAACACTGTGGGAGGAGAGAGTGAGAGAGAGAGAAAAACAGTGTGGGGATAGAGAGAGAGAGAGAAACACTTGGGGAGAGAGAGAAACAATGGGAGGAGAGTGAGAGAAACACTGGGGGAGCAAGTGAGAAACACTGGGGGAGCGAGTGAGAAACACTGGGGAGAGAGCGAGAAACACTGGTGGGAGAGAGAGAATAGCACTGGGGGGAGAGAGAGATAAACACTGGGGGGAGAGAGAGTGAAACACTGGGGGGAGAGAGATAGAAACACTGGGGGTAGAGAGAGAGAAACACTGGGGGGAGAGAGAGAAACACTGGGGGGAGAGAGGGAGAAACACTAGGGGGAGAGAGAGAAACACTGGTGGGAGAGAGAGAGAGACACTGGGGGGAGAGAGAGAGACAATGGGGGGGAGAGAGAGAGAAAAACACTGGGGGAGAGAGAGGGAGAAACACTGGGGGGAGAGAGAGAGGGAGATAGAGAGAGAAACACTGGGGGGAGAAAGGCAAACACTGGGGGGAGAGAGAGAGAGAGACTCGTGGGAGAGAGATGGATACAGGGGGGAGAGAGAGAGAAACAGTGCGGGGGGAGAGAGAGAAACACTGCGGGTAGAGAGAGAAACACTGGGGAGGGAGCGAAACACTGGGGAGAGAGAGAAACACTGGGGGTGAGACAGAAACACTGGGGGGAGAGAGAGAGAAACACAGCGGGAGGAGAGAGAGAAAAACTAGGGGTGAGAGAGAAACACTGGGGGAGGAGAGAGAGAAACACTGGGTGCAGAGAGAGTGAAACACTGGTGGGAGAGAGAGAGAGAAACACTGGGTGCAGAGAGATTGAAACACTGGTGGGAGAGAGAGAGAGAGAAACACTGGGGTGGAGAGAGAGAAACACTGGGTGCAGAGAGAGTGAAACACTGGTGGGAGAGAGAGAGAGAGAAACACTGGGTGCAGAGAGAGTGAAACACTGGTGGGAGAGAGAGAGAGAGAAACACTGGGGGGGGGACAGAGAGAAACACTGAGGAGAGAGAGAGAGAAACACTGGGAGGAGAGAGAGAGAAACACTGGGGGAGAGAGAGAGAGAGAAACACTGGGGGAGAGAGAGAGAAACACTGGGGGAGAGAGAGAGAGAGAAACACTGTGGGGAGAGAGAGAAACACTGGGGGGGGAGAGAGCGAAACACTGAGGAGAGAGAGAGAAACACTGGGAGGAGAAGCAGAATCACTGGGGAGAGAGGGAGAGAGAGAAACACTGGGGGAGAGAGAGAGAGAGAAACACTGGGGGGGAGAGAGAGAAACACTGAGGAGAGAGAGAGAAACACTGGGAGGAGAGAGAGAATCACTGGGGAAAGAGGGAGAGAGAGAAACACTGGGGAAAGAGGGAGAGAGAGAAACACTGGGGGAGAGAGAGAGAGGGGAACACTGTGGAGAGAGAGAGAGAACCACTGGGGGAGGAAAGAGAGAGAGAGAGAGACACTGTGGGGATAGGGAGAGAGAGAGAAACACTGGGGAGAGACAGAGAAACTCTGGTGGGAGAGACAGAGAAACACTGGTGGGAGAGAGAGAATAACACTGGGGGGAGAGAGAGATAAACACTGGGGGGAGAGAGAGAGAAACACTGGGGGGAGTGAGAGAGAAACACTGGGGGAAGAGAGAGAGAAACACTGGGTGGAGAGAGGGTGCAACACTGGTGGGAGAGAGAGAGAGAGAAACAATGGGGGGGAGAGAGAAACACTGAGGAGAGAGAGAGAAACACGGGGGGAGAGAGAGAAACACTGGAGAGAGAGGGTGAGCGAGAAACACTGGGGGGAGAGAGAGAAACACTGTGGCAGAGAGAGAGAAACACTGGGGAGAGAGAGGAACACTGGGGAGAGAGAGAGAGAGAAACACTGTGGGAGGAGAGAGTGAGAGAGAGAGAAAAACAGTGTGGGGATAGAGAGAGAGAGAGAAACACTTGGGGGAGAGAGAGAAACAATGGGAGGAGAGTGAGAGAAACACTGGGGGGAGAGAGAGATAAACACTGGGGGGGAGAGAGAGAGAAACACTGGGGGGAGAGAGAGAGAAACACTGGGGGGAGAGAGAGAAACACTGGGGGGAGAGAGAGAGAGACACTGGGGGGAGAGAGAGAGAGAAACACTGGGGGGAGAGAGAGAGGGAGATAGAGACAGAAACACTGGGGGGTGAAAGAGAAACATTGGGGGGAGAGAGAGAGAGAGACTGGTGGGAGATAGATGGACACTGGGGGGAGAGAGAGAGAAACAGTGCGGGGGGAGAGAGAGAAACACTGGGGGGAGAGAGAGAAACACTGGGGAGGGAGCGAAACACTGGGGAGAGAGAGAAACACTGGGAGTGAGACAGAAACACTGGGGGGAGAGAGAGAGAAACACAGGGGGGAGAGAGAGAGAAACACAGGGGGAGGAGAGAGAGAAAAACTAGGGGTGAGAGAGAAGCACTGGGGGAGGAGAGAGAGAAACACTGGGTGCAGAGAGAGTGAAACACTGGTGGGAGAGAGAGAGAGAGAAACACTGGGTGCAGAGTGAGTGAAACACTGGTGGGAGAGAGAGAGAGAAACACTGGGGGGGGGGAGAGAGAGAAACACTGAGGAGAGAGAGAGAGAGAAACACTGGGAGGAGAGAGAGAATCACTGGGGAGGGAGGGAGAGAGAGAAACACTGGGGGAGAGAGAGAGAAACACTGGGGGAGAGAGAGAGAGAGAAACACTGTGGGGTGAGAGAGAAACACTGGGGGGAGAGAGAGAAATAATGGGGAGAGCGAGTGAAACGCTGGGGAGAGAGTGAAACACTGGGGAGAGAGACAGAAACACTGGGGGGAGAGAGAGAGAAACACTGGGGGTGGAGAGAGAGAGAAACACGGCGGGTAGAGAGAGAAACACTGGGGAGAGAGCGAAACACTGGGAGAGAGAGAAACACTGGGGAGAGAGACAGAAACACTGGGGGGAGAGAGAGAGAAACACAGGGGGGAGGAGAGAGAGAAAAACACTGGGGGGAGAGAGAGAGAAACACTGGGAGAGAGAGAGAAACACTTGGGGAGAGAGAGAGAGAAACACTGGCGGGATGGAGGGAGGGATATAGAGAAACAGTGGGTGGAGAAAGAGAAAGAGAGATACACTGGGGAGAGGGAGAGAGATACACTGGGTCGAGAGAGGGTGAAACACTGGTGGGAGAGAGAGAGAGAAACACTGTGGGGGGGGAGAGAGAGACACTGGGGAGAGAGAGAGAGAAACACTGTGTGGTGAGAGAGAAACACTGGGGAGAGAGGGAGAGAGAGAAACACTGGGGAGAGAGAGAGAGAAACACTGGGGGAGAGAGTGAGAGAGAAACACTGTGGAGAGAGAGAGAGAGAAACACTGGGGGAGGAAAGAGAGAGAGAGAGAGACACTGTGGGGATAGAGAGAGAGAGAGAGAAACACTGGGGAGAGACAGAGAAACACTGGTGGGAGAGACAGAGAAACGCTGGTGGGAGAGAGAGAATAACACTGGGGGGAGAGAGAGATAAACACTGGGGGGAGAGAGAGAGAAACACTGGGGGGAGTGAGAGAGAAACACTGGGGGAAGAGGGAGAGGAACACTGGATGGAGAGAGGGTGAAACACTGGTGGGAGAGAGAGAGAGAGAAGCACTGGGGGGGGGGAGAGAGAGAAACACTGAGGAGAGAGAGAGAGAAACACGGGGGGGAGAGAGAGAAACACTGTGGGAGAGAGAGAGAAACACTGGGGAGAGAGAGGAACACTGGGGAGAGAGAGAGAGAGAAACACTGTGGGAGGAGAGAGTGAGAGAGAGAGAAAAACAGTGTGGGGATAGAGAGAGAGAGAGAAACACTTGGGGGAGAGAGAGAAACAATGGGAGGAGAGTGAGAGAAACACTGGGGGAGCGAGTGAGAAACACTGGGGAGAGAGCGAGAAACAATGTTGGGAGAGAGAGAATAGCACTGGGGGGAGAGAGAGATAAACACTGGGGGAAGAGAGAGAGAAACACTGGGGGGAGAGAGAGAGAAACACTGGGGGGAGAGAGAGAAACACTGGGGGAGAGAGAGAGAAACATTGGGGGGAGAGAGAGAAACATTGGGGGGAGAGAGAGAAACACTGGTGGGAGAGAGAGAGAAACATTTGGGGGAGAGAGAGAAACATTTGGGGGAGAGAGAGAAACACTGGGGGGAGAGAGAGAGAGACACTGGGGGAGAGAGAGAGACACTGGGGGGGGGGAGAGAGAGAGAGAAACACTGAGGGAGAGTGAGAGAGAAACACTGGGGGGAGAGAAAGAAACACTGGGGGGGAGAATGAGAGGGAAACACTGGGGAGAGAGAGAGAGAGAAACACTGGAGAGAGAGAGAGATAAACACTGGGGGGAGAGAGAGAGGGAGAGAGAGAGAGAAACACTTGGGGGAGAAAGAGAAACACTGGGGGGAGAGAGAGAGAGACACTGGTGGGAGAGAGATGGACACTGGGGGCAGAGAGAGAGAAACAGTGCGGGGGGAGAGAGAGAAATACTGGGGGGAGAGAGAGAAACACTGGGGAGAAAGAGAGAAACACTGGGGGGAGAGAGAGAGGGAAACACTGGAGGGAGATAGAGAGAGAGAGAGAAACAATGGAGGAGAGAGAGTGAGAAACACTGGGGAGAGAGAGAGAGAGAGAGAAACTGGGGGGAGAGAGAGAGAGAAAAACTGGAGATAGAGAGAAACACTGGGGGGAGAGAGAGAAACGCTGGGGATAGAGACAGAAACACATGGGGTAGTGAGAGAAACAGTGGGGTGAGAGAGGGAGAGAAACACTGCGGGTGGAGAGAGAAACACTGGGGGGAGAGAGAGAGAAACACAGGGGGAGGAGAGAGAGAAAAACTGGGGGTGAGAGAGGGGTACGGTAGCATAGTGGTTATCTTACTGGGCTAGTAATCCAGAGGTCTGGACTAAAATCCAGAGTCATGAGTTCAAATCCCGCCACGGCAGCTGGCGAATTTAAATTCAATTAATTCATTAAATTCAATTAATTAAATAAAAATCTGGAATTAAAATACTAGTATCAGTGATGATGGCCATGAAACTACCGGATTGTCGTAAAAACCCATCTGGTTCACTAATGTCCTTTCGGGAAGGAAGCCTGCCACCCTTACCCGGTTTGGCCTATGTGTGACTCCAGACCCACAGCAATGTGGTTGATTCTTAATTGCCCTCTGAAATGGCCCAGCAAGCCACTCAGTTGTAAAATCTCACTACGAAAAGTCATAATAAGAATAAAACCGGACGGACCACCCGGCATCGGACCACTAGGCACCGGACACGACAACGGTATAACACCAAGCCCAGTCGACCCTGCAAGGTCCTCCTTACTAACATCTGGGGACTTGTACCAAAATTGGGAGAGCTGTCCCACAGACTAGTCAAGCAAGAGCCTGACAGAGCCATACTCACAGAATCATATCTTTCAGCCAACGTCCCAGACTCTTCCATCACCATCCCTGGGTATGTCCTGTCCCACCAGCAGGACAGACCCACCAGAGGTGGTGGTACAGTGATATACAGTCAGGAGGGAGTGGCCCTGGGAGTCCTTAACATTGACTCTGGACCCCATGAAATCTCATGGCATCAGGTCAAACATGGGCAAGGAAACCTCCTGCTGATTACCACCAACCGTCCTCCCTCAGCTGATGAATCAGTCCTCCTCCATGTTGAACACCACTTGGAGGAAGCACTGAGGGCAGCAAGGGCACAAAATGTACTCTGGGTGGGGGACTTCAATGTCCATCATCAAGAGTGGCTCGGTAGCACCACGACTGACCGAACTGGCCGAGTCCTGAAGGAAACAGCTGCTCGACCGGGCCTGCGGCAGGTGGTGAGCGAACCAACACGAGGGAAAAACTTACTTGACCTTGTCCTCACCAATCTCCCTGTCGCAAATGCATCTGTCCATGACAGTATTGGCAGGAGTGACCACCGCACAGTCCTCGTGGAGATGAAGTCCCGTCTTCGCACTGAGGACACCATCCAACGTGTTGTGTGGCACTACCACCGTGCTAAATGGGATAGATTCAGAACAGATCTAGCAGCTCAAAACTGGGCATCCATGAGGCGCTGTGGGCCATCAGCAGCAGCAGAATTGTATTCCACCACAATCTGTAACCTCATGGCCCGGCATATTCCTCACTCTACCATTACCAACAAGCCAGGGGATCAACCCTGGTTCAATGAGGAGTGTAGAAGAGCATGCCAGGAGCAGCACCAGGCGTACCTAAAAATGAGGTGCCAACCTGGTGAAGCAACAACTCAGGACTACATGCATGCTAAACAGCGGAAGCAACATGCTAGAGACAGAGCTAAGCGATTCCACAACCAACGGATCAGATCAAAGCTCTGCAGTCCTGCCACATCCAGTCGTGAATGGTGGTGGACAATTAAACAACTAACGGGAGGAGGAGGCTCTGCAAACATCCCCATCCTCAATGATGGCGGAGTCCAGCACGTGAGTGCAAAAGACAAGGCTGAAGCGCATGCAACCATCTTCAGCCAGAAGTGCCGAATGGATGATTCATCTCAGCCTCCTCCGGATATCCCCACCATCACGGAAGCCAGTCTTCGGCCAATTTGATTCACTCCACGTGATATCAAGAAACGGCTGAGTGCACTGGATACAGCAAAGGCTATGGGCCCCGACAACATCCCAGCTGTGGTGCTGAAGACTTGTGCTCCAGAACTAGCTGCGCCTCCAGCCAAGCTGTTCCAGTACAACTACAACACTGGCATCGACCCGACAATGTGGAAAATTGCCCAGGTATGTCCTGTCCACAAAAAGCAGGACAAATCCAATCCGGCCAATTACCGCCCCATCAGTCTACTCTCAATCATCAGCAAAGTGATGGAAGGTGTCGTCGACAGTGCTATCAAGCGGCACTTACTCACCAATAACCTGCTCACCGATGCTCAGTTTGGGTTCCGCCAGGACCACTCGCCTCCAGAACTCATTACAGCCTTGGTCCAAACATGGACAAAAGAGCTGAATTCCAGAGGTGAGGTGAGAGTGACTGCCCTTGACATCAAGGCAGCATTTGACCGAGTGTGGCACCAAGGAGCCCGAGTAAAATTGAAGTCCATGGGAATCAGGGGGAAAACTCTCCAGTGGCTGGAGTCATACCGAGCACAAAGGAAGATGGTAGTGGTTGTTGGAGGCCAATCATCTCAGCCCCAGGGCATTGCTGCAGGAGTTCCTCAGGGCAGTGTCCTAGGCCCAACCATCTTCAGCTGCTTCATCAATGACCTTCCCTCCATCATAAGGTCAGAAATGGGGATGTTCGCTGATGACTGCACAGTGTTCAGTTCCATTCGCAACCCCTCAGATAATGAAGCAGTCCGAGCCCGCATGCAGCAAGACCTGGACAACATCCAGGCTTGGGCTCATAAGTGGCAAGTAACATTCGCGCCAGATAAGTGTCAGGCAATGACCATCTCCAACAAGAGAAAGTCTAACCACATCCCCTTGACATTCAACGGCATTACCATCGCCGAATCCCCCACCATCAACATCCTGGGGGTCACCATTGACCAGAAACTGAACTGGACCAGCCATATAAATACTGTGGCTAGGAGAGCAGGTCAGAGGCTGGGTATTCTGCGGCGAGTGACTCACCTCCTGACTCCCCAAAGCCTTTCCACCATCTACAAGGCACAAGTCAGGAGTGTGATGGAATACTCTTCACTTGCCTGGATGAGTGCAGCTCCAACAACACTCAAGAAGCTCGACACCATCAAAGATAAAGCAGCCCGCTTGATTGGCACCCCATCCATCACCCTAAACATTCACTCCCTTCACCACCGGCGCACTGTGGCTGCAGTGTGTACCATCCACAGGATGCACTGCAGCAACTCGCCAAGGCTTCTTCGACAGCACCTCCCAAACCCGCGACCTCTACCACCTAGAAGGACAAGCGCAGCAGGCACATGGGAACAACACCACCTGCACGTTCCCCTCCAAGTCACACACCATCCCGACTTGGAAATATATCGCCGTTCCTTCATCGTCGCTGGGTCAAAATCCTGGAACTCCCTTCCTAACAGCACTGTGGGAGAACCGTCACTACACGGACTGCAGCGGTTCAAGAAGGCGGCTTAACACCACCTTCTCGAGGGCAATTAGGGATGGGCAATAAATGCTGGCCTCGCCAGCGACGCCCACATCCCGTGAACGAATAAAAATTAAATTAAAAAAAAAACACTGGGGGAGGAGAGAGAGAAACACTGGGTGCAGAGAGAGTGAAACACTGGTGGGAGTGAGAGAGAGAGAAACACTAGGGGGGGGGGAGAGAGAGAAACACTGAGGAGAGAGAGAGAGAAACACTGCGGGGGGAGAGAGAATCACTGGGGAGAGAGGGAGAGAGAGAAACACTGGGGGAGAGAGAGAGAAACACTGGGGGAGAGAGAGAGAGAGAGAGAGAAACACTGTGGGGAGAGAGGGAAACACTGGACACAGAGAGAAACACTGGTGGGAGAGAGAGAAACACTGGGGAGAGAGGGTGAAACACTGGGGTTGGAGAAGGAAACAGTGGGGGGAGAGAGAGAGAAACACTGGGGAGGATAGAGAAACACTGTTGGGTGGAGAGAGAGAGAAACACTGCGGGTAGAGAGAGAAACACTGGGGAGAGAGACAGAAACACTGGGGGGAGAGCGAGAGAAACACAGGGGGGAGGAGAGAGAGAAACAATGGGGGGAGAGAGAGAAACACTGGGGGGAGGAAAGAGAGAGAAACACTGGGGGGAGAGAGAGAGAAACACTGGGGGAGAGAGAGAGAAACACTGGCGAGATGGAGGGAGGGATATAGAGAAACAGTGGGGGGAGAAAGAGAGAGAGAGAAACACTGGGGCGAGAGAGAGAAACACTGGGGAGAGAGAGGAACACTGTGGAGAGAGAGAGAGAGAGAGAGAGAAACACTGGGGGAGGAGAGAGAGAGAGAGAGAGAGACTGTGGGGATAGAGAGAGAGAGAGAAACACTGGGTGGAGAGAGGGTGAAACACTGGTGGGAGAGAGAGAGAGAGAAACACTGGGGGGGAGAGAGAGAAACACTGGGGAGAGAGAGAGAAACACGGGGGGGGAGAGAGGGTGAAACACTGGAGAGAGAGGGAGAGAGAGAAACACTGGGGGAGAGAGAGAGAAACACTGGGGAGAGAGAGGAACACTGGGGAGAGAGAGAGAGAAACAGTGTGGGAGGAGAGAGTGAGAGAGAGAGAAAAACAGTGTGGGGATAGAGAGAGAGAGAAAACACTTGGGGGAGAGAGAGAAACACTGGGGGGAGAGAGAGAGAAACACTGCGGAGGAGAGAGAGAAACACTGCGGGGAGAGAGAGAAACACTGGGGGGAGGAGAGAGTGAGAAACACTGGGGGAGAGAGAGAAACACTGGGGGAGAGAGAGAGAAACACTGGGCGAGAGAGAGAGAAACACTGGCGGGATGGAGGGAGGGATATAGAGAAACAGTGGGGGGAGAAAGAGAGGGAGAGAAACACTGGGGAGAGAGAGAGAGAAACACTAGGTCGAGAGAGGGTGAAACAGTGGGGGAGAGAGAGTGAGAAACGCTGGTGAGAGAGAGGAACACTGTGGAGAGAGAGAGAGAGAAACACTGGGGGAGGAAAGAGAGAGAGAGAGACACTGTGGGGATAGAGAGAGAGAGAGAAACACTGGGGGAGAGAGAGAGAAACACTGGGGAGAGAGAGGAACACTGGGGAGAGAGAGAGAGAAACACTGTGGGAGGAGAGAGTGAGAGAGAGAGAAAAACAGTGTGGGGATAGAGAGAGGGAGAGAAACACTTGGGGGAGAGAGAGAAACAATGGGAGGAGAGTGAGAGAAACACTGGGGGAGCGAGTGAGAAACACTGGGGAGAGACAGAGAAACACTGGTGAGAGAGACAGAGAAACACTGGTAGGAGAGAGAGAAAAGCACTGGGGGGAGAGAGAGAAACACTGGGGGAGAGAGAGGGAAACACTGGGGAAAGAGACGAACACTGGGAAGAGAGAGAGAGAGAAACACTGTGGGAGGAGAGAGTGAGAGAGAGAGTGAAACAGTGTGGGGATAGAGAGAGAAACACTGGGGGCAGAGAGAGAAACACTGGGGGGAGAGAGAGCGAAACACTGGGGGGAGAGAGAGAAACACTCGTGGGAGAGAGAGAATAGCACTGGGGGGAGAGAGAGATAAACACTGGGGGCGAGAGAGAGAATCACTGGTGGGAGAGAGAGAGAGAAACACTGTGGGGCGAGAGAGAGAAACACTGGGGGGAGAGAGAGAAACACTGGGGGGAGAGAGAGCGAAACACTGGGGGGAGATTGAGAGAGAAACACTGGGGGCAGAGAGAGAAACACTTGGGGGAGAGAGAGAGGGAAAAACTCGGGGGAGAGAGAGAGAGAGAAACACTGTGGAAGAGAGAGAGAGAGATAGTGGGGGGAGAGAGAGAGAGAAACACTGTGGGGAGAGAGAGAGAAACACTGGGGGGAGAGATAGAAACACTGGGGGGAGAGAGAGCGAAACACTGGGGGGAGAGAGAGAAAGACTGGGGGGAGAGAGAGAGAGAGACACTGGTGGGTGAGAGAGAGACACTTGGGGGAGAGAGATTGAGAGAAACACTGGGGGAGAGTGAGAGAGAAACACTGGGGGCAGAGAGAGAAACACTTGGGGGCGAGAGAGAGAATCACTGGGGGGAGAGAGAGAGAGAAACACTGTGGGGAGAGAGAGAGACATTGGTGGGAGAGAGAGAGACACTGGGGGGAGAGAGATTGAGAGAAACACTGGGGGAAAGTGAGAGAGAAACACTGGGGGCAGAGAGAGAAACACGGGGGGGAGAGAGAGAGGGAAAAACTGGGGGGAGAGAGATAGAGAAACACTGTGGGAGAGAGAGAGAGAGATTCTGGGGGGAGAGAGAGAGGGAGAGAGAGAGAGAATCACTGGGGGGAGAGAGAGAGAGAAACAATGTGGGGAGAGAGAGAGAAACACTGGGGGGAGAGAGAGAGAGACACTGGTGGGTGAGGAGAGAGAGAAACAATGGGGGGAGAGAAAGACAAACACTGGGGGAGAGAGAGAGAGAAACACTGCGTGGGAGAGAGAGAGAAACACTGGGGGGGAGAGAAAGAAAAAAACTGGGGGAGGAGAAAGGGAAACACTTGGTGGAGAGAGGGAGAGAAACACTGGGGGGAGAGAGAGAAACACTGGGTGGAAGATAGATTGAGATACACTGGGGGGAGAGAGATAGAAACACTGGGGGAGAGAGAGAGAGAAACATTGGCGGGGGGAGAGAGAGAAATACTGGGGGGAGGAGAGAGAAACACTGGGTGGGGGAGAGAGAGAGAGGAACACTGGGGGTGAGAGAGAGAAACACTGGGGGGAGGAGAGATTGAGATACACTGGGGGAGAGAGAGAGTGAAATACTGGGGGAGGAGAGAGGGAGACACTGGGGGGGAGAGAGAAACACTGGGGGAGAGAGAGAGATAAACACTGGGGAGAGAGAGAGAGAAAGACTGGGGGAGAGAGAGAGAGAAACACTGGGGGGAGAGAGAGAGAAAGACTTGTACGAGAGAGAGAGAGAACCACTGGGAGGAGAGAGAGAGAGAAACACTGGGGAGAGAGAGAGAAACAGTGGGGGGAGACAGAGAAACACTGGGGAGAGTGAGAGAGAGAGAGAGAAACACTGGCGGGAGAGAGAGAGATAAACACTGGGGAGAGAGAGAGAAACACTGCGGGGAGAGAGACAGAGAAACACTGGGGGGAGAGAGAGAAACACTGTGGGGAGGTGAGATTGGGATACACTGGCGGGAGAGAGAGAGAAACATTGGGGGAGAGGGAGAAACACTGGGGAGAGAGAGAGAAGCACTGAGGGGAGAGAGAGAAACACTGGGGGGGGGGGAGAGAGAGAGAAAAACTGGGGATCTGAGAGAGGGAAACACTGGGTGGAGAGAGAGAGAGAATCACTGTGGGGAGAGAGATAAACACTGGGGGGAGGAGAGATTGAGATACACTGGGGGAGAGAGTGAGAAACACTGGGGGGAGAGAGAGATAAGCAATGTGGGGAGAGAGAGGGAGGAACACTGGGGGGAGAGAGAGAAACACTGGGGAGAGAGAGAGAGAAAAACACTGGGCGGAGAGAGAGAGAGAAAAACTGGGGGGAGAGAGAGAGAAACACTGGGGGGAGGAGAGATAAAGAAACAATGGGGGAGAGGGAGAGAAACACTGGGGGGAGAGAGAGAGAGAGCAACACTGGGGGGAGAGAGAGAAACACTGGGGTAGGAGAGATTGAGATACACTGGGGAGAGAGAGAGAAACACTCGGGGAGAGAGAGAAAGGAACACTGGGGGAGAGAGGGAGAGAAACACTGGGTGGGAGAGAGAGAGAGAAGCACTGGGGGGAGAGAGAGAACAAAACTGGGGGGAGGAGAGAGGGAAACACTGGGTGGAGAGAGAAACACTGGGGGGAGAGAGAGAGAGAAACACTGGGGGGAGGAGAGAGGGAAACACTGGGGGGAGAGAGAGAGAAATACTGGGGGGAGGAGAGAGAAACACTGGGTGGGGGAGAGAGAGAGAAACACTGGGTGCAGAGAGAGAGAGAAACACTTGGAAGAGAGAGAGAAACACTGGGGAGAGAGAGAGAGAGAGAAACACTGGGGGGAGAGAGAGAGAAACACTGGGGGGAGAGAGAGAGAAACACTGGGGGAGAGAGAGAGAGAAACACTGGGGGGAGGAGAGAGAATGAAACACTGGGAGAGAGAGAAAGAAACACAGGGTGGGGGAGAGAGAGAGAAACACTGTGGGTAGAGAGAGAGAGAAACACGGGTGGGAGGAGAGAGATAAACACTGGGTGGAGACAGAGAGAAACACTCGGGGGGAGAGAGATAGAAACCCTGGGGGAGAGGGCGAGAAACACTGGGGGGAGAGAGAGAAACACTGGGGGGAGAGAGAGAGAGAAACACTGGGGGGGTGGGGAGAGAGAGAGAAAAACTGGGGATCTGAGAGAGGGAAACACTGGGTGGAGAGAGAGAGAGAATCACTGTGGGGAGAGAGATAAACACTGGGGGGAGGAGAGATTGAGATACACTGGGGGAGAGAGTGAGAAACACTGGGGGGAGAGAGATATAAGCAATGTGGGGAGAGAGAGGGAGGAACACTGGGGGGGGAGAGAGAGAAACACTGGGGAGGGAGAGAGAGAAAAACACTGGGCGGAGAGAGAGAGAGAAAAACTGGGGGGAGAGAGAGAGAAACACTGGGGGGAGGAGAGATAAAGAAACAATGGGGGAGAGGGAGAGAAACACTGGGGGGAGAGAGAGAGAGAGCAACACTGGGGGGAGAGAGAGAAACACTGGGGTAGGAGAGATTGAGATACACTGGGGAGAGAGAGAGAAACACTGGGGGAGAGAGAGAAAGGAACACTGGGGGAGAGAGGGAGAGAAACACTGGGTGGGAGAGAGAGAGAGAAGCACTGGGGGGAGAGAGAGATCAAAACTGGGGGGAGGAGAGAGGGAAACACTGGGTGGAGAGAGAAACACTGGGGGGAGAGAGAGAAACACTGGGTGGAGGAGAGATTGAGATACACTGGGGGAGAGAGTGAGAAACACTGGGGGGAGAGAGATATAAGCAATGTGGGGAGAGAGAGGGAGGAACACTGGGGGGGAGAGAGAGAAACACTGGGGAGAGAGAGAGAGAAAAACACTGGGCGGAGAGAGAGAGAGAAAAACTGGGGGGAGAGAGAGAGAAACACTGGGGGGAGGAGAGATAAAGAAACAATGGGGGAGAGGGAGAGAAACACTGGGGGGAGAGAGAGAGAGAGCAACACTGGGGGGAGAGAGAGAAACACTGGGGTAGGAGAGATTGAGATACACTGGGGAGAGAGAGAGAAACACTGGGGGAGAGAGAGAAAGGAACACTGGGGGAGAGAGGGAGAGAAACACTGGGTGGGAGAGAGAGAGAGAAGCACTGGGGGGAGAGAGAGATCAAAACTGGGGGGAGGAGAGAGGGAAACACTGGGTGGAGAGAGAAACACTGGGGGGAGAGAGAGAAACACTGGGTGGAGGAGAGATTGAGATACACTGGGGGGAGAGAGAGAGACAAACACTGGGGGGAGGAGAGAGGGAAACACTGGGGGGAGAGAGAGAGAAATACTGGGGGGAGGAGAGAGAAACACTGGGTGGGGGAGAGAGAGAGAAACACTGGGTGCAGAGAGAGAGAGAAACACTTGGAAGAGAGAGAGAAACACTGGGGAGAGAGAGAGAGAGAAACACTGGGGGGAGAGAGAGAGAAACACTGGGGGAGAGAGAGAGAGAAACACTGGGGAGAGGAGAGAGAATGAAACACTGGGAGAGAGAGAAAGAAACATAGGGTGGGAGGAGAGAGATAAACACTGGGTGGAGACAGAGAGAAACTCTCGGGGGGAGAGAGATAGAAACCCTGGGGGAGAGGGCGAGAAACACTGGGGGGAGAGAGAGAAACACTGGGGGGAGAGAGAGAGAGAAATACTGGGGGGAGAGAGAGAAATACTATGGGGGGGAGGAGAGATTGAGATACACTGCGGGGAGAGAGAGAGAAACACTGGGGGGAGAGAAAGAGAAGCAATGTGGGGAGAGAGAGAGAGAGGAACACTGTGGGGGGAGAGAGAGAGAAAAACTGGGAGGAGAGAGAGAAACACTGGGGCGATAGAGAGAGAGAAAATATGGGGGAGAGAGAGAGAGAAGCAATGTGGGGAGAGAGAGAGAAACACTGCGGGGAGAGAGAGAGAAACGCTGGGGGGAGAGAGAGAGAAGCAATGTGGGGAGAGAGAGAGAGGAACACTGGGGGGAGAGAGAGAGAAACACATGGTGTGGGAGAGAGAGAGCAACACTGGGGGGAGAGAGAGAGAGCAACGCTGGGGGAGAGACAGAAACACTGGGGGTAGGAGAGATTGAGATACACTGGGGAGAGAGAGAGAAACACTGGGTGGAGAGAGAGAAACACTGGGGAGAGAGAGAGAGAGAAAAACTGGGGGGAGAGAGAGAAACACTGGGGGGAGTTAGAGAAACACTGGGTGGAGAGAGAGAAACACTGGGGAGAGAGAGAGAAACACTAGAGGGAGAGAGAGAAGCACTGGGGGGAGAGAGAGAGACACTGGAGGGAGGAGAGCGAAATAAACACTGTGGGAGAGAGAGAGAGAAACACTGGGTGGGGGAGAGAGAGAGAAACACTGGAGGGAGAGAGAGAAGCACTGGGGGAGAGAGAGATAAACAATGGAGGGAGGAGAGCGAAAGTAACACTGTGGGAGAGAGAGAGAGAGACACTGGGTGGGGGAGAGAGAGAAACACTGGGGGGAGAGAGAGAGAGAGAAACACTGGGGAGAGAGATTGAAACACTGGGGAGAGAGAGAGAAACACTGGGGGGAGAGAGAGAGAAACACTGGGGGTAGGAGAGAGAATGAAACATTGGGGGAGAGAGAGAGAGAAACACTGGGCGGGGGAGAGAGAGAGAAACACTGGGGGTCGAGAGAGAGAAACACTGGGGGGATAGAGATAGAAACATTTGGGAGAGAGAGAGAAACACTGGAGAGAGAGAGAGAAACACTGGGGGGAGAGAGGGAGAAACACTTGGTGGAGAGTAGAGAGAAACAATAGGGGGAGAAAGAGAGAGAAACATTGGGGTGAGAGAGAGAGAAACACTGGGAGGAGGGAGAGGAACACTGGGGGGAGAGAGAGAAACACTGTGGTAGGAGAGATTGAGATACACTGGGGAGAGAGAGAGAGAAACACTGGTGGGAGAGAGAGAGAAAGGAACACTGGGGGAGAGAGAGAGAGAAACACTGGGTGGGAGAGAGAGAGAGAAACACTGGGGGGAGAGAGAGAAAAAAAAACTGGGGGGAGGAGAGAGGGAAACAATGGGTGGAGTGAGAAAGAGAAACACCGGGGGAAGAGAGAGAAACACTGGGTGGAGGAGAGATTGAGATACACTGGGGGGAGAGAGAGAGAAACACTGGGGGGGGGGAGAGAGAGAAATACTGGGGGGAGCAGAGAGAAACACTGGGTGGGGGAGAGAGAGAGAGAAACACTGGGGGTGAGAGAGAGAAACACTGGGGGGAGAGAGAGAAAGGAACGCTGGGGGAGAGAGAGAGAGAAACACTGGGTGGGAGAGAGAGAGAGAAACACTGGGGAGAGAGAGAGAGAAAGACTGGGGTAGAGAGAGAGATAAACACTGGGGAAAGAGAGAGAAACAGTGGGGGGAGAGAGAGAAACACTGGGGAGAGTGAGAGAGAGAGAGAGAAACACTGGGAGGGAGAGAGAGATAAACACTGGGGAGACAGTGAGAGAGAAACACTGGGGGCAGAGAGACAGAGAAACACTGGGGGGAGAGAGAGAAACACTGGGGAGAGAGAGAGAAGCACTGGGAGGAGAGAGGGAAATATTGGGGGGAGAGAGAGAAACACTGGGGGGAGAGAGAGAAAAACTGTGGGGAGGAGAGATTGGGATACACTGGGGGGAGAGAGAGGGAAGCATTGGGGGTGAGGGAGAAACACTGGAGAGAGAGAGAGAAGTACTGGAGGGAGAGAGAAACATTGGGGGGAGAGAGAGAGAAACACTGGGGGGAGGAGAGAGAATGAAACACTGGGGGAGAGAGAGAGAAACACAGGGTGGGGGAGAGAGAGAGAAACACTGGGTGCAGAGAGAGAGAGAAACACTTGGGAGAGAGAGAGAAACACTGGGGAGAGAGAGAGAGAGAAACACTAGAGGGAGAGAGAGAAGCACTGGGGGGAGAGAGAGAGACACTGGAGGGAGGAGAGCGAAATAAACACTGTGGGAGAGAGAGAGAGAAACACTGGGTGGGGGAGAGAGAGAGAAACACTGGAGGGAGAGAGAGAAGCACTGGGGGAGAGAGAGATAAACAATGGAGGGAGGAGAGCGAAAGTAACACTGTGGGAGAGAGAGAGAGAGACACTGGGTGGGGGAGAGAGAGAAACACTGGGGGGAGAGAGAGAGAGAGAAACACTGGGGAGAGAGATTGAAACACTGGGGAGAGAGAGAGAGAGAAACACTGGGGGGAGAGAGAGAGAAACACTGGGGGTAGGAGAGAGAATGAAACATTGGGGGAGAGAGAGAGAGAAACACTGGGCGGGGGAGAGAGAGAGAAACACTGGGGGTCGAGAGAGAGAAACACTGGGGGGATAGAGATAGAAACATTTGGGAGAGAGAGAGAAACACTGGAGAGAGAGAGAGAAACACTGGGGGGAGAGAGGGAGCAACACTGGGGGGAGAGAGAGAGAGACACTTGGTGGAGAGTAGAGAGAAACAATAGGGGGAGAAAGAGAGAGAAACATTGGGGTGAGAGAGAGAGAAACACTGGGAGGAGGGAGAGAAACACTGGGGGGGGGGAGAGAGAGAGAGCAACACTGGGGGGAGAGAGAGAAACACTGTGGTAGGAGAGATTGAGATACACTGGGGAGAGAGAGAGAAACACTGGTGGGAGAGAGAGAGAAAGGAACACTGGGGGAGAGAGAGAGAGAAACACTGGGTGGGAGAGAGAGAGAGAAACACTGGGGGGAGAGAGAGAAAAAAATACTGGGGGGAGGAGAGAGGGAAACAATGGGTGGAGTGAGAAAGAGAAACACCGGGGGAAGAGAGAGAAATACTGGGTGGAGGAGAGATTGAGATACACTGGGGGGAGAGAGAGAGAAACACTGGGGGGGGGGGAGAGAGAGAAATACTGGGGGGAGCAGAGAGAAACACTGGGTGGGGGAGAGAGAGAGAGAAACACTGGGGGTGAGAGAGAGAAACACTGGGGGGAGAGAGAGAAAGGAACGCTGGGGGAGAGAGAGAGAGAAACACTGGGGAAAGAGAGAGAAGCAGTGGGGGGAGAGAGAGAAACACTGGGGAGAGTGAGAGAGAGAGAGAGAAACACTGGGAGGGAGAGAGAGATAAACACTGGGGAGACAGTGAGAGAGAAACACTGGGGGCAGAGAGACAGAGAAACACTGGGGGGAGAGAGAGAAACACTGGGGAGAGAGAGAGAAGCACTGGGAGGAGAGAGGGAAATATTGGGGGGAGAGAGAGAAACACTGGGGGGAGAGAGAGAAACACTGGGAGAGAGAGAGAGAAAGACTGGGGTAGAGAGAGAGATAAACACTGGGGAAAGAGAGAGAAGCAGTGGGGGGAGAGAGAGAAACACTGGGGAGAGTGAGAGAGAGAGAGAGAAACACTGGGAGGGAGAGAGAGATAAACACTGGGGAGACAGTGAGAGAGAAACACTGGGGGCAGAGAGACAGAGAAACACTGGGGGGAGAGAGAGAAACACTGGGGAGAGAGAGAAGCACTGGGAGGAGAGAGGGAAATATTGGGGGGAGAGAGAGAAACACTGGGGGGAGAGAGAGAAAAACTGTGGGGAGGAGAGATTGGGATACACTGGGGGGAGAGAGAGAGAAGCATTGGGGGTGAGGGAGAAACACTGGAGAGAGAGAGAGAAGTACTGGAGGGAGAGAGAAACATTGGGGGGAGAGAGAGAGAAACACTGGGGGGAGGAGAGAGAATGAAACACTGGGGGAGAGAGAGAGAAACACAGGGTGGGGGAGAGAGAGAGAAACACTGGGTGCAGAGAGAGAGAGAAACACTTGGGAGAGAGAGAGAAACATAGGGAGAGAGAGAGAGAGAAACACTGGGGGGAGAGAGAGAAAAACACTGGGGGGAGGAGAGATTGAGATACACTGCGGGGAGAGAGAGAGAAACACTGGGGGGAGAGAGAGAGAAGCAATGTGGGGAGAGAGAGAGAGGAACACTGGGGGGGTGAGATAGAGAAAAGCTGGGGGGAGAGAGAGAAACACTGGGGGGATAGAGAGAGAGAGGAAATCTGGGGGAGATAGAGAGAAGCAATGTGGGGAGAGAGAGAGGAACACTGCGGGGAGAGAGAGAGAAACACTGGGGGGAGAGAGAGAGAAGCAATGTGGGGAGAGAGAGAGAGGAACACTGGGGGGAGAGAGAGAGAAACACATGGTGTGGGAGAGAGAGAGCAACACTGGGGGGAGAGAGAGAAACACTGGGGGAAGAGAGAGAGGAACACTGGGGGGAGAGAGAGAGAAACACTGGGGAGAGAGAGATAGAATCCCTGGGGGAGAGGGAGAGATACATTGGGGGGAGAGAGAGAAACACTGGGAGGAGAGAGAGAAAGAGAAACACTGGGGGGGAGAGAGAGAAAAACACTGGGGGGAGGAGAGATTGAGATACACTGCGGGGAGAGAGAGAGAAACACTGGGGAGAGAGAGAGAGAAGCAATGTGGGGAGAGAGAGAGAGGAACACTGGGGGGGAGAGATAGAGAAAAGCTGGGGGGAGAGAGAGAAACACTGGGGGGATAGAGAGAGAGAGGAAATCTGGGGGAGATAGAGAGAAGCAATGTGGGGAGAGAGAGAGGAACACTGCGGGGAGAGAGAGAGAAACACTGGGGGGAGAGAGAGAGAAGCAATGTGGGGAGAGAGAGAGAGGAACACTGGGGGGAGAGAGAGAGAAACACATGGTGTGGGAGAGAGAGAGCAACACTGGGGGGAGAGAGAGAAACACTGGGGGAAGAGAGAGAGGAACACTGGGGGGAGAGAGAGAGAAACACTGGGGAGAGAGAGAGAGAAACACTGGGGAGAGAGAGAGAGAAACACTGGGGGTGATACAGAGTGAAACAATGGGGGAGAGAGAGAGAAACACTGGTGGGAGAGAGAGAAACAGTGGGGGGAGAAGAGAGGGAAACACTGGGTGGAGACTAGAGAGAAACACTGGGGGGAGAGAGAGAGCAACATTGGGGTGAGAGAGAGAGAAACAATGGGAGGAGGGAGAGAAATAGTGGGGGGAGAGAGAGAAACACTGGTGGAGAGAGAGAGAGCAACGCTGGGGGAGAGACAGAAACACTGGGAGTAGGAGAGATTGAGATACACTGGGGAGAAAGAGAGAAAGACTGGGAGGAGAGAGAGAGAGAGAAACACTGGGGGGAGAGAGGGAAAAACACTGGGGGGAGGAGAGATTGAGATACACTGCGGGGAGAGTAAGAGAAACACTCGGGGGAGAGAGATAGAGAAAAGCTGGGGGGAGAGAGAGAAACACTGGGGGTATCGAGAGAGAGAGGAAATATGGGGTAGAGAGAGAGAAGCAATGTGGGGAGAGAGAGAGAGGAACACTGCGGGGAGAGAGAGAGAAACACTGGGGAGAGAGAGAGAAGCAATGTGGGGAGAGAGAGAGAGGAACACTGGAGGGAGAGAGAGAGAAACACATGGTGTGGGAGAGAGAGAGCAACACTGGGGGGAGAGAGAGAAACACTGGGGGAAGAGTGAGAGGAACACTGGGGGGAGAGAGAGAGAAACACTGGGGAGAGAGAGAGAGAGAGAAACTGGGGGGAGAGACAGAGTGAAACAATGGGGGAGAGAGAGAGAAACACTGGTGGGAGAGAGAGAAACAGTGGGGGGAGAAGAGAGGGAAACACTGGGTGGAGAGAGAGAGCAACATTGGGGTGAGAGAGAGAGAAACAATGGGAGGAGGGAGAGAAATAGTGGGGGGAGAGAGAGAAATAGTGGGGGGAGAGAGAGAAACACTGGGGGGAGAGAGAGAGAGAGCAACGCTGGGGGAGAGACAGAAACACTGGGAGTATGAGAGATTGAGATACACTGGGGATAAAGAGAGAAACACTGGGGGGAGAGAGAGAGAGAAACACTCTGGGGAGAGAGAGAAATAGAAACATTGGAGGGAGAGAGAGAAACACTGGGTGGAGGGTGAGTTACACTGGGGAGAGAGAGAGAGATAAACACTGGGGGGAGAGAGAGAAACACTGGTGGTAGAGAGAGAAACACTGGGTGGAGAGAGAGAAACACTGGGTGGAGAGAGAGAAACACTGGGGAGAGCGAGAGAGAGAATCACTGGGGGGAGAGAGAGAAACACTGGGTGGAGAGAGAAAAACACTGGGGAGAGAGAGAGAGAGAAACACTGGAGGGAGAGAGAGAAACACTGGGGGAGAGAGAGAGAAGCACTTGGGGGAGAGGGAGAGAGATAGAAACACTGGGGGAGATAGAGAGAAACACTGGAGGGAGGAGAGCGGAAGAAACACTGTGGGAGAGAGAGAGAGAAACACTGGGTGGGGGAGAGAGAGAAACACTGGGGGTAGGAGAGAGAGAGAGAAACACTGGGGAGGGAGAGAGAAACAGTGGGGAGAGAGAGAGAGAGAAACACTGGGGGGAGAGAGAGAGAAACACTGGGGTTAGGAGAGAGAATGATACATTGGGGGAGAGAGAGAGAGAAACACTTGGTGGGCGAGAGAGAGAGAAACACTGGGGGGATAGAGAGAGCGAAACATTTGGGAGAGAGAGGGAAACACTGGGGAGAGAGTGAGAGAAACACTTGAGGGAGAGAGAGAGAAACACTGGGGAGAGACAGAGAGAAACACTGGGGTGAGAGAGAGAGAGAGAGAAACACTGGGGGGAGAGAGAGAGAGAAACACTGTGGGGGGAGAGAGAGAGAGAGAGAGAAACACTGGGGGAGAGAGAGAGAGAAACACTAGGGGGATAGAGAGAGCGAAACACTATGAATAGAGAGAAAAACACTGAGGGAGATAGAGAATCAATGGGGGGAGAGAGAGAGAAACACTGGGGGGAGAGAGAGAGAAACACTGGGGGGCGAGAGAGAGAGAAAAACATGGGGAGATAGAGAAACACGGGGGCGGAGAGAGAGAGAAACATTGGGGAGAGAGAGAGAGGGAAACACTGGGGGGGGGGGGGAGAGAGAAACACTGGGTGGAGAGAGAGGAACACTGGGGAGAGAGAGAGAGAAACAGTGGGGGGAGAGAGAGAAACACCGGGGAGAGAGAGAGAGAGAAAAACTGTGGGGGGAGAGAGAGAGAGAAACACTGGGGGGAGAGAGAGAAACACTGGGTGGAGAGAGAGGAACACTGGGGAGAGAGAGAGAGAAACACTGGGGGGAAAGCGAGAAACACTGGGGGGAGAGAGAGAAACACTGGGTGGAGAGAGAGAAACACTGGGGAGGGAGAGAGAGAGAAACACTGGGGGTAGAGAGAGTAACACTGGGTGGAGAGAGAGAAACACTGGGGAGAGAGAGAGAAACACTGGTGGGAGAGAGAGAAGCACTGGGGAGAGAGAGAGAAGCACTGGGGGGAGAGAGAGAGAGAAACACTGTGGGAAGAGAGTGAGAAACACTGGGGGGAGGAGGGAGAATGAAACACTGTGGGAGAGAGAGAGAGAAACACTGGGTGGGGGAGAGAGAGAAACACTGGGGGTAGAGAGAGAGAAACACTGGGGGGAGGAGAGATTGAGATACACTGCGGGGAGACAGAGAGAAACACGGGGGGGAGAGAGAGAGAAGCAATGTGGGGAGAGAGAGAGTGGAATACTGGGGGGAGAGAGAGAGAAAAACTGGGGGGTGAGAGAGGGAAACACTGGGTGGAGAGAGAGAGAAATACTGGGGGGAGAGAGAGAAACACTGGGGGAGAAGAGAGGGAAACACTGGGTGGAGAGTAGAGAGAAACACTGGGGGGAGAGAGAGAGCAACATTGGGGTGAGAGAGAGAGAAACAATGGGGGGAGAGAGACAGAGCAACGCTGGGGGAGTGAGCGAAACACTGGGGGTAGGAGAGATTGAGATACACTGGGGAGAGAGAGAGAAAGACTGTGGGGAGAGAGTGAGAAACACTGGGGGGAGAGAGAGAAAAACACTGGGGGGAGAGCGAGATACACGGGGGGGAGAGAGAGAAACACTGGGGGGAGAGAGAGAAACACTGGGGAGAGAGAGAGAGAAACACTGGGGGGAGAGCGAGAAACACGGGGGGGAGGGAGAGAAACACTGGGTGGAGAGAGAGAAACACTGGGGAGAGAGAGAGAGAGAAACACTGGGGGGAGAGAGAGAAACACTGGGTGGAGAGAGAGAATCACTGGGGAGAGAGAGAGAAACACTGGTGGGAGAGAGAGAAGCACTGGGGGAGAGAGAGAGAAGCACTGGAGGGAGAGAGAGAGATAAACACTGGGGGGAGAGAGAGAGAAACACTGGGGGGAGTAGAGAGAGAGAAACACTGGGGGGAGGAGAGATTGAGATACACTGGGGGAGAGAGAGAGAAACACGGGGGGTGAGAGAGAGAGAAGCAATGGGGGAGAGAGAGATAGGAACACTGGGGGGAGAGAGAGAGAAACACTGGGGAGAGAGAGAGAGAGAAACACTGGGGGGAGGAGAGAGATAAACACTGGGTGGAGAGAGAGAGAAACACTGGGGGGGAGAGAGATAGAAACACTGGGGGGAGAGGGAGAGAAAAACTGGGGGGAGAGAGAGAAACACTGGGAGGAGAGAGATCGAGAAACACTTGGGGGAGAGAGATAGAAACACTGGGGGGAGGAGAGATTGAGATACACTGCGGGGAGAGAGAGAGAAACACTGGGGGGAGAGAGAGAGAAGCAATGTGGGGAGAGAGAGAGAGGAACACTGGGGGGATAGAGAGATAGAGAAAATATGGGGAAGAGAGAGAGAAGCAATGTGGGGAGAGAGAGAGAGGAACACTGGGGGGAGAGAGAGAGAAACACATGGTGTGGGAGAGAGAGAGCAACACTGGGGGGATAGAGAGAAACACTGGGGGGAGGAGAGATTGAGATACACTGGGGGGAGAGAGAGAGAAACACGGTGGGGGGGAAGAGGGAGAGAAGCAATGGGGGAGAGAGAGATCGGAACACTGGGGGGAGAGAGAGAGAAACACTGGGGAGAGAGAGAGAGAGAAACACTGGGGGGAGAGACAGAGTGAAACACTGGGGGAAGAGAGAGAAACACTGGGGGGAGAAGAGAGGGAAACACTGGGTGGAGAGTAGAGAGAAACACTGCGGGGAGAGAGAGAGCAACATTGGGGTGAGAGAGAGGGAAACAATGGGAGGAGGGAGAGAAACACTGGGGGGAGAGAGAGAAACACTGGGGGGGGAGAGAGAGAGCAACGCTGGGGGGAGAGAGAGAAAGACTGGAGGTAGTAGAGATTGAGATACACTGGGGAGAGAGAGAGAAACACTGGGGGTAGAGAGAGAAACGCTGTTGGGATAGAGATAGAAACACTGGGGGGGGAGAGAGAGAAATACTGGGGGGAGGAGAGAGAAACACTGGGTGGGGGAGAGAGAGAGAGGAACACTTGGGGTGAGAGAGAACAACACTGGGGGGAGAGAGAAATAGGAACACTGGTGGAGAGAGAGAGAGAAACACTGGGTGGGAGAGAGAGAAGCACTGGGAGGAGAGAGAGAAATATTGGGGGGAGAGAGAGAAACACTGGGGGGAGAGAGAGAAAAACTGTGGGGAGGAGAGATTTGGATACACTGAGGGGAGAGAGAGAGAATCATTGGGGGGTGAGGGAGAAACACTGGAGAGAGAGAGAGTAGCACTGGAGGGAGAGAGAAAAACACTGGGGGGAGAAGAGAGGGAAACACTGGGTGGAGAGTAGAGAGAAACACTGGGGGGAGAGAGAGAGCAACATTGGGGTGAGAGAGAGAGAAACGATGGGAGGAGGGAGAGAAACACTGGGGAGAGAGAGAGAGAAACACGGGGGGGAGAGAGAGAGAAGCATTGGGGGAGAGAGAGATCGGAACACTGGGGGAGAGAGAGAGAAACACTGGGGAGAGAGAGAGAGAAACACTGGGGGGAGAGAGAGAGCAACATTGGGGTGAGAGAGAGAAACAATGGGAGGAGGGAGAGAAACACTGGGGAGAGAGAGAGAAACACGGGGGGGGGGGAGAGAGAGAAGCAATGGGGGAGAGAGAGATCGGAACACTGGGGAGAGAGAGAGAAACACTGGGGACAGAGAGAGAGAGAAACACTGGGGGGAGGAGAGAGATAAACACTGCGTGGAGAGAGAGAGAAACACTGGGGGGGGGGGAGAGAGATAGAAACACTGGGGGGAGAGGGAGAGAAACACTGGGGGAGAGTGAGAAACACTGGGGGGAGAGAGATCGAGAAACACTTGGGGGAGAGAGAGAGAAACACTGGGGGGAGGAGAGATTGAGATACACTGCGGGGAGAGAGAGAGAAACACTGCGGGGAGAGAGAGGGAAACACATGGTGTTGGAGAGAGAGAGCAACACTGGGGGGATAGAGAGATAGAGAAAATATGGGGAAGAGAGAGAGAAGCAATGTGGGGAGAGAGAGAGGAACACTGCGGGGAGAGAGAGAGAAACACTGGGGGGCGAGATAGAGAAGCAATGTGGGGAGAGAGATAGAGGAACACTGGGGGGAGAGAGAGAGAAACACATGGTGTGGGAAAGAGAGAGCAACACTGGGGGGATAGAGAGAAACACCGGGGGGAGGAGAGACTGAGATACACTGGGGAGAGAGAGAGAGAAACACGGGGGGGGGGAGAGAGAGAGAAGCAATGGGGGAGAGAGAGATAGGAACACTGGGGGGAGAGAGAGAGAAACACTGGGGAGAGAGAGAGAGAGAAACACTGGGGGGAGAGACAGAGTGAAACACTGGGGGAAGAGAGAGAGAAACACTGGGGGGAGAGAGAGAAACACTGGGGGGAGAAGAGAGGGAAACACTGGGTGGAGAGTAGAGAGGAACACTGCGGGGAGAGAGAGCGCAACATTGGGGTGAGAGAGAGGGAAACAATGGGAGGAGGGAGAGAAACACTGGGGGGAGAGAGAGAAATACTTGGGGGAGGAGAGAGAAACACTGGGTGGGGGGGAGAGAGAGAGGAACACTGGGGGTGAGAGAGAAAAACACTGGGGGGAGAGAGAGATAGGAACACTGGTGGAGAGAGAGAGAGAAACACTGGATGGGAGAGAGAGAGAGAGAAACACTGGGGGGAGAGAGAAACACTGGGGGGAGAGAGAAACACTGGGGGGAGAGAGAGAAACACTGGGGGAGGAGAGAGAATGAAACACTGGGGGAGAGAGAGAGAAACACAGGGTGGGAGAGAGAGAGAGAAATACTGGGTGCAGAGAGAGAGAGAAACACTTGGAAGAGAGAGAGAAACACTGGGGTGAGAGAGAGAGAAACACTGGGGTGAGAGAGAGAGAAACACTGGGGGGAGAGAGAGAGAAACACTGGGGGAGAGAGAGAGAGAAACACTGGGGGGAGGAGAGAGAATGAAACACTGGGAGAGAGAGAGAGAAACACAGGGTGGGGGAGAGAGAGAGAAACACTGGGGGTAGAGAGAGAGAGAGAAACACTGGGGGGAGGAGAGAGATAAACACTGGGTGGAGAGAGAGAGAAACACTGGGGGGGGAGAGAGATAGAAACCCTGGGGGAGAGGGAGAGAAACACTGGGGGGAGAGAGAGAAACACTGTGGGGAGAGGTAGAGAGAAACACTGGGGGGAGAGAGAGAAAAACTATGGGGGGGAGGAGAGATTGAGATACAGTGCGGGGAGAGAGAGAGAAACACTGGGGGGAGAGAGAGAGAAGCAATGTGGGGAGAGAGAGAGAGGAACACTGTGGGGGGAGAGAGAGAGAAAAACTGGGAGGAGAGAGAGAAACACTGGGGCGATAGAGCGAGAGAAAATATGGGGGAGAGAGAGAGAAGCAATGTGGGGAGAGAGAGAGGAACACTGCGGGGAGAGAGAGAGAAACGCTGGGGGGAGAGAGAGAAGCAATGTGGGGAGAGAGAGAGAGGAACACTGGGGGGAGAGAGAGAGAAACACATGGTGTGGGAGAGAGAGAGCAACGCTGGGGGGAGAGAGAGAAACACTGGGGGGATGAGAGATTGAGATACATTGAGGGGAGAGAGAGAGAAACACGTGGGGGGGGAGAGAGAGAGAAGCAGTGGGGGAGAGAGAGAGAGAGGAACACTGGGGGGAGAGAGAGAGAAACATTGGGGAGAGAGAGAGAGATACACTGGGGGGAGAGAGAGAGAAACACTGGGGGGAGAGAGAGAGAAACACTTGGTGGAGAGTAGAGAGAAACAATAGGGGGAGAAAGAGAGAGAAACATTGGGGTGAGAGAGGGAGAAACACTGGGAGGAGGGAGAGAAACACTGGGGGGGGAGAGAGAGAGAGCAACACTGGGGGGAGAGAGAGAAACACTGTGGTAGGAGAGATTGAGATACACTGGGGGGAGAGAGAGAAAAAAACTGGGGGGAGGAGAGAGGGAAACAATGGGTGGAGTGAGAAAGAGAAACACTGGGGGAAGAGAGAGAAACACTGGGTGGAGGGAGATTGAGATACACTGGGGGAAGAGAGAGAGAAACACTGGGGGGGAGAGAGAGAAATACTGGGGGGAGCAGAGAGAAACACTGGGTGGGGGAGAGAGAGAGAGAAACACTGGGGGTGAGAGTGAGAAACACTGGGGGGAGAGAGAGAAAGGAACGCTGGGGGAGAGAGAGAGAGAAACACTGGGTGGGAGAGAGAGAGAGAAACACTGGGGAGAGAGAGAGAGAAAGACTGGGGTAGAGAGAGAGATAAACACTGGGGAGAGAGAGAGATAAACACTGGGGAGAGAGAGAGAAGCAGTGGGGGGAGAGAGAGAAACACTGGGGAGAGTGAGAGAGAGAGAGAGAAACACTGGGAGGGAGAGAGAGATAAACACTGGGGAGACAGTGAGAGAGAAACACTGGGGGCAGAGAGACAGAGAAACACTGGGGGGAGAGAGAGAAACACTGGGGAGAGAGAGAGAAGCACTGGTAGGGGAGAGAGAAATATTTGGGGGAGAGAGAGAAACACTGGGGAGAGAGAGAGAAAAACTGTGGGGAGGAGAGATTGGGATACACTGGGGGGAGAGAGAGAGAAGCATTGGGGGGTGAGGGAGAAACACTGGAGAGAGAGAGAGAGAAGCACTGGAGGGAGAGAGAAACATTGGGGGAGAGAGAGAGAAACACTGGGGGGAGGAGAGAGAATGAAACAATGGGGGAGAGAGAGAGAAACACAGGGTGGGGGAGAGAGAGATAAACACTGGGTGCAGAGAGAGAGAGAAACACTTGGGAGAGAGAGAGAAACACTGGGGAGAGAGAGAGAGAGAAACAATGGGGGGAGAGAGAGAGAAACACTGGGTGGAGAGAGAGAGAAACACTGGGGGGAGGAGAGAGAATGAAACACTGGGGGAGAGAGAGAGAAACACAGGGTGGGGGAGAGAGAGAGAAACACTGTGGGTAGAGAGAGAGAAACACGGGGGGGAGTAGAGAGATAAACACTGGGTGGAGAGAGAGAGAAACACTGGGGTGGAGAGAGATAGAATCCCTGGGGGAGAGGGAGAGATACATTGGGGGGAGAGAGAGAAACACTGGGAGGAGAGAGAGAGAGAGAGAAACACTGGGGGGAGAGAGAGAGAAACACATGGTGTGGGAAAGAGAGAGCAACACTGGGGGGATAGAGAGAAACACCGGGGGGAGGAGAGACTGAGATACACTGGGGAGAGAGAGAGAGAAACACGGGGGGGGGGGAGAGAGAGAGAAGCAATGGGGGAGAGAGAGATAGGAACACTGGGGGGAGAGAGAGAGAAACACTGGGGAGAGAGAGAGAGAGAAACACTGGGGGGAGAGACAGAGTGAAACACTGGGGGAAGAGAGAGAGAAACACTGGGGGAAGAGAGAGAGAAACACTGGGGGGAGAAGAGAGGGAAACACTGGGTGGAGAGTGGAGAGGAACACTGCGGGGAGAGAGAGCGCAACATTGGGGTGAGAGAGAGGGAAACAATGGGAGGAGGGAGAGAAACACTGGGGGGAGAGAGAGAAATACTTGGGGGAGGAGAGAGAAACACTGGGTGGGGGGGAGAGAGAGAAGAACACTGGGGGTGAGAGAGAAAAACACTGGGGGGAGAGAGAGATAGGAACACTGGTGGAGAGAGAGAGAGAAACACTGGATGGGAGAGAGAGAGAGAGAAACACTGGGGGGAGAGAGAAACACTGGGGGGAGAGAGAGAAACACTGGGGGAGGAGAGAGAATGAAACACTGGGGGAGAGAGAGAGAAACACAGGGTGGGAGAGAGAGAGAGAAATACTGGGTGCAGAGAGAGAGAGAAACACTTGGAAGAGAGAGAGAAACACTGGGGTGAGAGAGAGAGAAACACTGGGGGGAGAGAGAGAGAAACACTGGGGGAGAGAGAGAGAGAAACACTGGGGGGAGGAGAGAGAATGAAACACTGGGAGAGAGAGAGAGAAACACAGGGTGGGGGAGAGAGAGAGAAACACAGGGGGTAGAGAGAGAGAGAGAAACACTGGGGGGAGGAGAGAGATAAACACTGGGTGGAGAGAGAGAGAAACACTGGGGGGGGAGAGAGATAGAAACCCTGGGGGAGAGGGAGAGAAACACTGGGGGGAGAGAGAGAAACACTGTGGGGAGAGGTAGAGAGAAACACTGGGGGGAGAGAGAGAAAAACTATGGGGGGGAGGAGAGATTGAGATACAGTGCGGGGAGAGAGAGAGAAACACTGGGGGGAGAGAGAGAGAAGCAATGTGGGGAGAGAGAGAGAGGAACACTGTGGGGGGAGAGAGAGAGAAAAACTGGGAGGAGAGAGAGAAACACTGGGGCGATAGAGCGAGAGAAAATATGGGGGAGAGAGAGAGAAGCAATGTGGGGAGAGAGAGAGGAACACTGCGGGGAGAGAGAGAGAAACGCTGGGGGGAGAGAGAGAAGCAATGTGGGGAGAGAGAGAGAGGAACACTGGGGGGAGAGAGAGAGAAACACATGGTGTGGGAGAGAGAGAGCAACGCTGGGGGGAGAGAGAGAAACACTGGGGGGATGAGAGATTGAGATACATTGAGGGGAGAGAGAGAGAAACACGTGGGGGGGGAGAGAGAGAGAAGCAGTGGGGGAGAGAGAGAGAGAGGAACACTGGGGGGAGAGAGAGAGAAACATTGGGGAGAGAGAGAGAGATACACTGGGGGGAGAGAGAGAGAAACACTGGGGGGAGAGAGAGAGAAACACTTGGTGGAGAGTAGAGAGAAACACTGGGGGGAGAGAGAGAGAAACACTGGGTGGAGAGAGAGAGAAACACTGGGGTGAGAGAGAGAGAGAAACACTGGGGGGGGGGGGAAGAGAGAAACACTGGGGGGCGAGAAAGAGAGAAACACTGCGGGGAGGAGAGAGGGAAACACTGGGGGGAGAGAGAGAAACATTGCGGGGAGAGAGAGAAACACTGGGGGAAGAGATAAAAACACTGGGCGTAGTAGAGATCGGGATACATTGGGGGGAGAGAGAGAGAGAAACACTGGGGGAGAGAGAGAAACACTGGGGGGAGGAGAGATTGGGATAAACTGGGGGAAGAGAGAGAGAAACACTGGGGGGAGAGAGATAGAAACACTGGGGGAGAGAGAGAGAAACAGTGGGGGGAGAGAGAGAGAGAGAAACACTGGGGGTGAGAGAGAGAAACATTGGGGGGAGGAGAGAGAAAGACTGGGAGGGAGAGAGAAACACTGGGGGTGAGCGAGAAATACTGGGGGGAGAGAGAGAGAAACACTGGGGGGAGAGAGCGAGAAACACTGGGGGGAGAGAGCGAGAAACACTGGGGGGAGAGAGCGAGAAACACTGCGGGGAGAGAGAGAAACAGTGGGGCGAGAGAGAGAAACAGTGGGGCGAGAGAGAGAAAAACACTTGGGGAAATAGAGAAACACTGGGGGGCGGAGAGAGAGAGAAACACTGGGGGTGAGAGAGAAACATTGGGGAGAGAGAGAAACACTGGAGAGAGAGAGAGAGACACCGGGGAGAGGTAGAGAAATAGTGGGGGGAGAGAGAGAAACACTGGCGGGAGAGAGAGAGAGAGAAACACTGGGGAGAGAGAGAGAAACACCGGGGAGAGAGAGAGAAATACTGGGGGGAGAGAGAGAAACACTGGGTGGAGAGAGAGAGATACATTGGGGTGAGAGAGAGAGAGAGAAACACTGGGGGGGGGGGGGAGAGAGAAACACTGGGGGGCGAGAAAGAGAGAAACACTGCGGGGAGGAGAGAGGGAAACACTGGGGGGAGAGAGAGAAACATTGCGGGGAGAGAGAGAAACACTGGGGGAAGAGAGAAAAACACTGGGGGGATTAGAGATCGGGATACATTGGGGGGAGAGAGAGAGAGAAACACTGGGGGAGAGAGAGAAACACTGGGAGGAGGAGAGATTGTGATAAACTGGGGGGAGAGAGAGAGAAACACTGGGGGGAGAGAGAGAGAAACACTGGGGGGAGAGAGAGAGAAACACTGGGGGGAGAGAGAGAGAAACAGTGGGGGGATAGAGAGAGAGAGAAACACTGGGGGTGAGAGAGAGAAACATTGGGGGGAGGAGAGAGAAAGACTGGGGGGGGAGAGAGAAACACTGGGGGTGAGCGAGAAACAATGGGGGGAGAGAGAGAGAAACACTGGGGGGAGAGAGCGAAAAACACTGGGGGAGAGAGAGAAACACTGGGAAGAGACAGAGAAGTACTGTAGGGGAGAGAGAAACATTGGGGGGAGAGACAGAAACACTGGGGGTGAGAGAGAAACACTGGGGGAGGAGAGATTGGGATGAACTGGGGGGAGAGAGAGAAAAACACTGGGGGGAGAGAGAGAGAGAAACACTGGGTGGAGAGAGATAGCGAAACACTGGGGGGAGAGAGAGATTGAGATACACTGGGGAGAGAGAGAGAAACATCGGGGAGAGAGAGAGAAATACTGGGGGAAGAGAGAGAACTACTGGGTGGAGTAGAGATTGGGATACATTGCGGGGAGAGAGAGAGAAACACTGGGGGAGAGAGAGAAACAATGGGGAGAGAGAGAGAAGCACTGGGGGAGAGAGAGAAACACTGGGGGAGAGAGAGAAACACTGGGGAGAGAGAGAGAAGCACTGGGGGGAGAGAGAAACATTGTGGGGAGAGAGAGAAACACTGGGGGGTGAGAGAGAAACACTGGGGGGTGAGAGAGAAACACTGGGGGGAGGAGAGATTGGGATACATTGCGGGGAGAGAGAGAGAAACACTGGGGGAGAGAGAGAAACACTGGGGAGAGAGAAAGAAGCACTGGGGGGAGAGAGAAACATTGTGGGGAGAGAGAGAGAGAGAAACACTGGGGGGGGGAGAGAGAGAAACACTGGGGGGCGAGAAAGAGAGAAACACTGCGGGGAGGAGAGAGGGAAACACTGGGGGGAGAGAGAGAAACATTGCGGGGAGAGAGAGAAAAACTGGGGGAAGAGAGAAAAACACTGGGGGGAGTAGAGATTGGGATACGTTGGGGGGAGAGAGAGAGAGAAACACTGGGGGGAGAGAGAGAGAGAGAAACACTGGGGGGGGGGAGAGAGAGACACACTGGGGGGCGAGAAAGAGAGAAACACTGCGGGGAGGAGAGAGAGAAACACT
Source organism: Heptranchias perlo (assembly GCF_035084215.1). Taxonomy (NCBI): domain Eukaryota; kingdom Metazoa; phylum Chordata; class Chondrichthyes; order Hexanchiformes; family Hexanchidae; genus Heptranchias; species Heptranchias perlo. The sequence continues at coordinate 50,346 of NW_027139285.1, forward strand.
GGGGGAAGAGAGAAAAACACTGGGGGGAGTAGAGATTGGGATACATTGGGGGGAGAGAGAGAAACACTGGGGGGAGAGAGAGAGAAACAATGGGGGGAGAGAGAGAGAGAGAAACACTGGTGGGCGAGAGGGAGAAACAGTGGGGGGAGGAGAGAGAAAGAAACACTGGGGGAGAGAGAGTGAGAAACACATGGTGTGGGAGACAGAGAGAAACACTGGGGGGAGAGAGAGAGAGAAAAACTGGGGGGAGGAGAGAGGGAAACACCAGGTGGAGAGAGAGAGAGAAACACTGGGGTGTGAGAGAGAAACACTGGGGGGAGGAGAGATTGAGATACACTGGGGGGAGAGAGAGAGAAACACTGGGGGAGAGAGAGTGAGAAACAATGGGGGGGGGAGAGAGAGAATCGCTGGGGGGAGAGAGAGAGAGAGAGAAACACAGGTGGGAGGAGAGAGAGAGACACTGCGGGGGAGATAGAGAGATACACTGGGGCGGAGAGAGAGAGAAACACTGGGGGGAGGGAGCGAGAAACACTGGGGGAGAGAGAGAGAAAGACTGGGGGGAGAGAGCGAGAGAGAGAAAGACTGGGGAGGGAGAGAGAGAGCAACGCTGGGGAGAGAGAGAGAAACACTGGGAGGAGAGAGAGAGAAACACTGCGGGGAGGGAGAGAAACAGTGGGGCGAGAGACAGAGAAACAATGGGGGGAGAGAGAGAGAAACAATGGGGGAAATAGAGAAACACTGGGGGGCGGAGAGAGAGAGAAACACTGGTGGTGAGAGAGAAACATTGGGGATGGAGAGAAACACTGGAGAGAGAGAGAGAGAGACAGAGACACCGGGGAGAGAGAGAGAAATAGTGGGGGGAGAGAGAGAAACACTGGTGGGATAGAGAGAGAGAAACACTGGGGGGAGGGAGAGAAACACTGGGGAGAGAGAGAGAGAAACAGTGGGGGGAGGAGAGAGAAAGAAACACTGGGGGAGAGAGAGAGGATAACTGGGGGGAGGAGAGAGGGAAACACTGGGGGGGAGAGAGAAGGACTGGGGGGAGAGAGAGAGAGAAACATTGGGGGGAGTGAGAGAGAAACACTGGGGGGAGAGAGAGAAAGAATGGAGGGAGATAGAGATACAATGGGGGGCGGAGAGAGAGAGAAACACTGGGGGTGACAGAGAAACATTGGGGATAGAGAGAAACACTGGGCAGAGAGAGAGAAACACCGGGGAGAGAGAGAGAAATACTGGGGGGAGAGAGAGAAACACTGGGGTGAGAGAGAGAGAGAGAGAGAAACACTGGGGGGGGGGGAGAGAGAAACACTGGGGGGCGAGAGAGAGAGAAACACTGCGGGGAGGAGAGAGGGACACACTGGGCGGAGAGAGAGAAACATTGCGGGGAGAGAGAGAAACACTGGGGGAAGAGAGAAAAACACTGGGGGGAGTAGAGATTGGGATACATTGGGGGGAGAGAGAGAGAGAAACACTGGGGGAGAGAGACAAACACTGGGAAGAGATAGAGAAGCACTGTGGGGGAGAGAGAAACATTGGGCGGAGAGACAGAAACACTGGGGGTGAGAGAGAAACACTGGGGGGAGGAGATATTGGGATAAACTGGGGGGAGAGAGAGAGAAACACTGGGGGGAGAGAGAGAGAAACACTGGGGGGAGAGAGAGAAACACTGGGGGGATAGAGAGAGAGAGAAACACTGGGGGGAGGAGAGAGAAAGACTGGGGGGGAGAGAGAAACACTGGGGGTGAGCGAGAAACACTAGGGGGAGAGAGAGAGAAACACTGGGGTGAGAGAGAGAGAAACACTGGGGTGAGAGAGAGAGAGAAACACTGGGGGGAGAGAGCGAGAAACACTGCGGCGAGAGAGAGAAACAGTGGGGTGAGAGAGAAACATTGGGGAGAGAGAGAAACACTGGAGAGAGAGAGAGAGAGACACCGGGGAGAGGTAGAGAAATAGTGGGGGGAGAGAGAGAAACACTGGGGGAAGGGAGAGAAACACTGGGGGGAGAGAGAGAGAAACAGTTGGGGGAGGTGAGAGAAAGAAACACTGGGGGAGAGAGAGAGAGAGAAACACATGGTGTGGGAGAGAGAGAGAAACACTGGGGGGAGAGAGAGAGAGAATAACTGGGGGGAGGAGAGAGTGAAACACTGGGTGTAGAGAGATAGAGAAACACTGGGGGGAGAGAGAGAACCACTGGGGGGAGGAGAGATTGAGATACACTGGGGAGAGAGAAAGAAACATCGGTGAGAGAGAGAGAAATACTGGGGGGGAGAGAGAGAAACACTGGGGGGGGGGGAGAGAGAGAAACACTTGGGGGATAGAGAGAGAGAGAGAAACACTGGGGGGGCAGAGAGTGAAACACTGGGGGGAGAAAGAGAGAAACAGTGAGGGGGGGCAGAGAGAAAGAAACACTGGGGGAGAGAGAGAGACAGAAAGTCATGGTGTGGGAGAGAGAGAGAAACACTGGGGGGAGAGAGAGAGAGAATAATTGGGGGGAGGAGAGAGGGAAACACTGGGTGGAGAGAGAGAGACAAACAATAGGGGAAGGGAGGGAAACACTGCGAGGAGGAGAGATTGAGATACACTGGGGGGAGAGAGGGAGAAACACTGGGGGAGAGAGAGAGAGGAACACTGGGGGGAGAGAGAGAAATACTGGGGGGAGGAGAGAGAAACACTGGGGTGGGAGAGAGAGAGAAACACTGGGGGGAGAGAGCGAAAAACTGGGGGGAGGAGAGATTGAGATACACCGGGAGAGAGAGAGAGAGAAACACTGGGGGAGAGAGAGAAACACTGGGGGGAGAGAGAGCGAGAAACACTGGGGGGAGAGAGAGAGAAAGACTGGGGGGAGAGAGAGAGAGAAACAATGAGGGGAGAGGGAGAGAAAGACTGGGGGTGAGAGAGAAACACTGGGGAGAGAGATAGAAACACTGGGGGAAGAGAGAGAAACACTGGGGTGCGTAGAGATTGGGATACATTGGTGGGAGAGAGTGAGAAACACTGGGGTGAGTAGAGAGGGAAACACTGGGGGAGGGAGAGAAACACTGGGGGGAGAGAGAGCGAGAAACACTGGGGGGAGAGAGAGAGAAAGACTGGGGGGAGAGAGAGAGAGAAACAATGAGGGGAGAGAGAGAGAAAGACTGGGGGTGAGAGAGAAACACTGTGGAGAGAGAGAGAGAAGCACTGGGGGAGAGAGAGAAATACTGGGGGGAGAGAGAGAAACCCTGGGGGAAGGAGAGAGAAAAAAACACTGGGGGAGAGAGAGAGAGAGAACCACATGGTGTGGGAGAGAGAGAGAAACACTGGGGGGAGAGAGAGAGAGAAAAACTGGGGGGAGGAGAGAGGGAAACACTGGGTGGAGAGAGAGAGAGAAACACTGGGGGGAGAGAGAGAAACAATGGGGAGAGGAGAGATTGAGATACACTGGGGAGAGAGAGAGAGAAACACGGGGGGGAGAGAGAGAGAGAGAAACTCTGGGGGGAGGGAGAGAGAAATACTGGGGGGAGGAGAGAGAAACACTGGGGAGAGAGAGAAACACTGGGGAGAGAGAGAGAAACATCGGGGAGAGAGAGAGAAATACTGGGGGGAGAGAGAGAGAGAAAGACTGGGGGAGAGAGAGAAACACTGCGGGGAGGAGAGAGGGAAACACTGGGTGGAGAGAGGGAGAGAAACAATGGGGGAGAGAGAGAGAGAAACACTGGGGGAAGAGAGAGAGATGGAAACACTGGCGGGCGATAGAGAAACACTGCGGGGAGGAGAGAGGGAAACACTGGGAGGAGAGAGAGAGAGAAAGAATGGGGGGAGAGAGAGAGAAACACTGGGGGAGAGAATGATTTAAACACTAGGGAGAGAGAGAGAGAAACACTGGGGGGAGAGAGAGAGAAACATTGGGGGGAGATAGAGAAACACTGGGGGGCGGAGAGGGAGAGAAACACTGGGGGTGAGAGAGAAACACCGGGGAGAGAGAGAAACACTGGGGAGGGAGAGAGAAACACCGGGGAGAGAGAGAGAAATACTGGGGGGAGAGAGAGAAAAACTGGGGGGAGGAGAGAGTGAAACACTGGGGAGGGGGACAGAGAGAGAAACACTGGGGAGAGAGAGAGAGAAACACTGGGGGAGGAGAGAGAGATAAAAAAACTGGGGGGACAGAGAGAGAGAGTGAAAAACTGGGGAGAGAGAGAGAGAAACACTGGGGGGAGAGAGAGATAAAACACTGTAGGGAGAGAGAGAGAAACACTGGGGGGAGGAGAGAGAGAGAAACAATTGGGAGAGAGAGAGAGTGAAACAAAGGGGGGAGAGAGAGAAACACTGGGGGGAGATAGAGAAACACTGGGCGGCGGAGAGAGAGAGAAACACTGGGGGGAGGGAGAGAAACACTGGGGAGAGAGAGAAAAACTGGGGAGAGAGAGAGAAACACTGGCGAGAGAGAGAGAAACTCTGGGGAGAGAGAGAGAAATACTGGGCGGAGGGGAGAGAGAAACACTGGGGGGGGGGGAGACAGGGAGAAACACTGGGGGAGAGAGAGAGAAACACTGGTTGGGGGAGAGAGAGAAACACCGCGGGGAGAGAGAGAGAGAAACACTGGGGGGAGGAGAGAGGGAAACACTGGGTGGAGAGAGAGAGAGAAAAACTGGGGGGAGAGAGAGCGAGAAACACTGGGGAAGAGAAAGATTTAATCACGAGGGGGAGAGTGAGAGAGAAACACTCGGGGGAGAGAGAGGATGAAACACTGGGGGAGACAGAGAAACACTGGAGGGAGAGAGAGAGAGAAAGACTGGGGAGAGAGAGAGAGAAAGACTGGGGGGAGAGAGAGAGTTCTGGTCGCCGCACTACAGGAAGGATGTGATTGCTTTGGAGAGGGTGCAGAGGAGATTCACCAGGATGTTACCAGGGCTGGAGCGCTTCAGCTATGAAGAGAGACTGGGAAGATTGGGTTTGTTTTCCTTGGAGCAGAGGAGGCTGAGGGGGGACATGATTGAGGTGTACAAAATTATGAGGGGCACAGATATGATAGATACTAAGGAGCTTTTTCCCTTCGTTGAGGGTTCTATAACAAGGGAACATAGATTCAAGGTAAAAGGCGGGAGGTTTAGAGGGGATTTGAGAAAGAACTTTTTCACCCAGAGGGTGGTTGGAGTCTGGAAGTCACTGTCTGAAAGGGTTGTGGAGGCAGGAACCCTCACAACATTCAAGAAGCATTTGGATGAGCACTTGAAATGCCACAGCATACAAGGCGACGGACCAAATGCTGGAATATGGGATTAGAGTCGACAGGGCTGATGGCCGGCGCGGACACGATGGGCCGAAGGGCCTCTCTCCGTGCTGTATAACTCTATGACTCTATGAGAGATAGAAACACTGGGGGGAGAGAGATAGAGAAACACTGGGGGGAGAGAGAGAAACACTGGGAGAAGAGAGAGAAACACTGGGGGGAGGAGAGAGAGAAACAGTGGGGAGGGGGACAGAGAGAGAAACACTGGGGAGAGAGAGAAACATTGTGGTGAGAGATAAACTCTGGGGAGAGATAGAAACACTGGGGGGAGAGAGATAGAGAAACACTGGGGGGAGAGAGAGAAACACTGGGGGGAGAGAGAGAAACACTGGGGGGAGAGAGAGAAACACTGGGGGGAGGAGAGAGAGAAACACTGGGGGGAGGAAAGAGAGAAACACTGGGGAGGGGGACAGAGAGAGAAAAAGTGGGGAGAGAGAGAGAGAGAAACAGTGGGGGGAGAGATAGAGAGAGAAAAACAGGGGAGAGAGTGAAACACTGGGGAGTGAGAGAGAAACACTGGGTGGAGAGAGTGAAACACTGGGTGGAGAGAGAGAGAAACAATGGGGGTGGGAGAGAGAGAGAGAAACACTTTGGGGAGAGAGAGAGAAACAATGGGGGGAGAGAGAGAAACACTGGTGGTGAGAGAGAGAGAGAAACACTGGGGAGGAGAGAGAGAAACACTGGGGGGAGGAGAGATTGAGATACACTGGGGGGAGAGCGAGAGAAACACTTGGGGAGAGAGACAAAAACACTGGGGTAGAGAGAGAGAGAACCACTGGGGGAGACAGAGAGAAACACTGTCGGGGAGAGAGAGAGAAGCAATGGGGGGAGGGAGAGAGAAACACTGGGAGAGAGAGAGATAGAAACACTGGGAGGAGTGAGAGAGAGAAACACTAGGGAGAGAGAGAGAGAAACAGTGGGGGGAGAGAGAGAAACACTGCGGAGAGAGAGAGAGAAACACTGGGGGGAGAGAGAGAGAGAAACACTGGGGAGAGAGAGAGGTACTAGAGAAACACTGGGGTGAGACAGATAAACACTGGGGAGAGAGAGTGAAGCACTGGGGGGAGAGAGAGAAACATTGGGGGGAGAGAGAGAAACACTGGGGGACGAGAGAGAGAAACACTGGGGGGAGAGAGAGAGAAACACTGGGGGGAGAGGGAGAATCACTGGGGGAGAGAGAGAGAGAAACACTGGTGGGCGAGAGGGAGAAACAGTGGGGGGAGGAGAGAGAAAGAAACAATGGGGGAGAGAGAGATAGAAACACATGGTTTTGTGAGAGAGAGAGAAACACTGGGGGGGGAGAGAGAGAAAAACTGGGGGGAGAGAGAGAAACACTGGGGGAGGAGAGATTGAGATACACTGGGGGGAGAGGGAGATAAACACTGGGGGAGAGAGTGAGTGAGAAATACTGGGGGGAGAGAGAGAGAATCACTGTGGGGAGAGAGAGAGAGAGAGAAACACAGGTGGGAGGAGAGTGAGAAACACTGCGGGGGAGATAGTGAGAAACACTGGGGGGGAGAGAGAGAGAAACACTGGGGGGAGGGAGAGAAACATTGGGGGGAGAGAGAGAAACACTGTTGGGTGAGAGAGAAACACTGGTGGGAGGAGAGATTGGAATACACTGCGGGGAGAGAGAGAAACACTGGGGGTAGAGAGGTAGAAACACTGGGGTGAGAGAGGGAGAAACAGTGGGGGGTGGAGAGAGAAAGAAACACTGGGGGAGAGAGAGAGAAACACATGGTGTGGGAGAGAGAGAGAAACACTGGGGGGAAAGAGTGAATCACTGGGGGAGAGAGAGAGAAAGACTGGGGGAGGAGAGATCGAGATACACTGGGGGGAGAGAGAGAGAAACACTGGGGGAGAGAGAGAGAAATACTGGAGGGAGAAGTGAGAAACACTGGGGGGGAGAGAGAGAGAGAAACACTGGCGGGGGTGAGAGAGAAACAGTGGGGGGAGGAGAGATTGAGATACACTGGGGGAGAGAGAGTGAGAGAAATAATGGGGGGAGGAGAGAGGGAAACACTGGGGGTAGAGAGAGAGAAAGACTGGGGCGAGAGAGAGAGAGAAACACTGGGGGTAGAGAGAGAAACACTGGGGGGAGGGAGAGAAACAGTGGGGCGAGAGAGAGAGAAACACTGGGGGTGACAGAGAAACATTGGGGAGAGAGAGAAACACTGGGGCGAGAGAGAGAAACACCGGAGAGAGAGAGAGAAATACTGGGGGGAGAGAGAGAAACACCGGGTGGAGAGATAGAGAAACACTGGGGTGAGAGAGAGAAACACTGGGGGGGGGGGGGGGAGAGAGAGAAACAGTGGGCGGCGAGAGAGAGAGAAACAATGCGGGGAGGAGAGAGGGAAATACTGGGGGGAGACAGAGAAACATTGCGGTGAGAGAGAGAAACACTGGGGTAAGAGAGAAAAACACTGGGGTGAGTAGAGATTGGGATACATTGGGGGAAGAGAGAGAGAAACACTGGGGGAGAGAGAGAAACACTGGGGAGAGAGAGAGAAACACTGGGGGGGAGAGAGAAACATTGGGGGGGAGACAGAAACACTGGGGGTGAGAGAGAAACACTGGGGGGAGGAGAGATTGGGATAAACTGGGGGGAGAGAGAGAGAAACATTGGGGGGAGAGAGAGAGAAACACTGGGGCGAGAGAGAGAGAAACACTGGGGCGAGAGAGAGAGAAACACTGGGGCGAGAGAGAGAGAGAAAAAAACTGGGGATGAGAGAGAGAAACAGTGGGGGAAGGAGAGAGAAAGACTGGTGGGGGAGAGAGAAACACTGGGGGTGAGCGAGAAACACTGGGGGGAGAGAGAGAGAGAATCACTGGGGGGATAGAGAGAGAAACACTGCGGGGAGAGAGAGAAACAGTGGGGCGAGAGAGAGAGAAACACTGGGGGAAATAGAGAAACACTGGGGGGCGGAGAGAGAGAGAAACACTGGGAGTGAGAGAGAAACATTGGGGAGAGAGAGAAACACTGGAGAGAGAGAGAGAGAGACACCGGGGAGAGAGAGAGAAATAGTGGGGGGAGAGAGAGAAACACTGGCGGGAGAGAGAGAGAGAGAAACACTGGGGGGGAGGGAGAGAAACACTGGGGGGGAGGGAGAGAAAGGAACAGTGGGGGGAGGAGAGAGAAAGAAACACTGGGGAGAGAGAGAGAGAGAAACACATGGTGTGGGAGAGAGAGAGAAACACTGGGGGGAGAGAGAGAGAGAATAACTGGGGGGAGGAGAGAAACACTGGGGGGAGGAGAGATTGAGATACACTGGGGAGAGAGAGTGAGAGAAATAATGGGGGGAGGAGAGAGGGAAACACTGGGGGTAGAGAGAGAGAAAGACTGGGGCGAGAGAGAGAGAGAAACACTGCGGGTGGAGAGAGAAACACTGGGGGGAGGGAGAGAGAAACAATGGGGGGATATAGAGATACAATGGGGGGCGGAGAGAGAGAGAAACACTGGGGGTGACAGAGAAACATTGGGGAGAGAGAGAAACACTGGGGCGAGAGAGAGAAACACCGGAGAGAGAGAGAGAAATACTGGGGGGAGAGAGAGAAACACCGGGTGGAGAGAGAGAGAAACACTGGGGTGAGAGAGAGAGAAACACTGCGGGGGGGGGGGGAGAGAGAGAAACAGTGGGCGGCGAGAGAGAGAGAAACAATGCGGGGAGGAGAGAGGGAAACACGGGGGGGAGAGAGAGTAACATTGCGGTGAGAGAGAGAAACACTGGGGGAAGAGAGAAAAACACTGGGGTGAGTAGAGATTGGGATACATTGGGGGAAGAGAGAGAGAGAAACACTGGGAGCGAGAGAGAAACACTGGGGAGAGATAGAGAAGCACTGGGGGGAGAGAGAAACATTGGGGGGGGGAGACAGAAACACTGGGGGTGAGAGAGAAACACTGGGGGGAGGAGAGATTGGGATAAACTGGGGGGAGAGAGAGAGAAACACTGGGGGGAGAGAGAGAGAAACACTGGGGGGAGAGAGAGAGAAACACTGGGTGGATAGAGAGAGAGAGAAAAACTGGGGATGAGAGAGAGAAACAGTGGGGGGGAGGAGAGAGAAAGACTGGTGGGGGAGAGAGAAACACTGGTGGGGGAGAGAGAAACACTGGGGGGAGAGAGAGAGAGAAACACTGGGGGGAGAGAGAGAGAAACACTGCGGGGAGAGAGAGAAACAGTGGGGCGAGAAAGAGAGAAACACTGGGGGAAATAGAGAAACACTGGGGGGCGGAGAGAGAGAGAAACACTGCGAGTGAGAGAGAGAGACACCGGGGAGAGAGAGAGAAATAGTGGGGGGAGAGAGAGAAACACTGGCGGGAGAGAGAGAGAGAGAAACACTGGGGGGGGGGGGAGAGAAACACTGGGGGGAGAGAGAGAGGAACAGTGGGGGGAGGAGAGAGAAAGAAACACTGGGGAGAGAGAGAGAGAGAAACACATGGTGTGGGAGAGAGAGAGAAACACTAGGGGGAGAGAGAGAGAGAATAACTGGGGGGAGGAGAGAAACACTGGGGGGAGGAGAGAGTGAGATACACTGGGGGGAGAGAGAGAAACATCGGGGAGAGAGAGAGAAATACTGGGGGGGGAGAGAGAGAAACACTGGCGGGGAGAGATTGAGATACACTGGGGGGAGAGAGAGAGAGAAACACTGGGGGGAGGAGAGAGGGAAACACTGGGGGAGAGAGAGAAACACTGGGGGGAGAGAGAGAGAAACACTGTGCGGAGAGAGAGAGAAACAGTGGGGGGATAGAGAGAGAGAGAGAAACACTGGGGGGGCAGAGATTGAAACACTGGGGGAAGAGAGAGAGAAACAGTGGGGGGAGGAGAGGGAAAGAAACACTGGGGGAGAGAGAGAGAGACAGAAACACATGGTGTGGGAGAGAGAGAGAAACACTGGGGGGAGAGAGAGAGAGAATAACTGGGGAGAGGATAGAGGGAAACACTGGGTGGAGAGAGAGAGAGAAACAGTGGGGGAAGAGAGGGAAACACTGGGGGAGGAGAGATTGAGATACACTGGGGGAGAGAGAGAGAAACACTGGGAGAGAGAGAGAGAAACACTGGGGGGAGAGAGAGAGAAATACTGGGGGTAGGAGAGAGAAACACTGGGGTGGTAGAGAGAGAGAAAGACTGGAGGGAGAGAGAGAAACACTGGGGGAGGAGCGATTGAGATACACTGGGGGAGAGAGAGAGAAACACTGGGGTGAGGAGAGAGGGAAACACTGGGGTGAGAGAGAGAGAGAGAAACACTGGGGGGGAGGGAGAGAAACACTGGGGGGGGGAGAGAGAGAGGAACAGTGGGGGGAGGAGAGAGAAAGAAACACTGGGGAGAGAGAGAGAGAGAAACACATGGTGTGGGAGAGAGAGAGAAACACTGGGGGGAGAGAGAGAGAGAATAACTGGGGGGAGGAGAGAAACACTGGGGGGAGGAGAGATTGAGATACACTGGGGAGAGAGAGAGAAACATCGGGGAGAGAGAGAGAAATACTGGGGGGGAGAGAGAGAAACACTGGCGGGGAGAGATTGAGATACACTGGGGGGAGAGAGAGAGAGAAACACTGGGGGGAGGAGAGAGGGAAACACTGGGGGAGAGAGAGAAACACTGGGGGGAGAGAGAGAGAAACACTGTGCGGAGAGAGAGAGAAACAGTGGGGGGATAGAATCATAGAATCATAGAATCATAGAAGTTACAACATGGAAACAGGCCCTTCGGCCCAACATGTCCATGTCGCCCAGTTTATACCACTAAGCTAGTCCCAATTGCCTGCACTTGGCCCATATCCCTCGATACCCATCTTCCCCATGTAACTGTCCAAATGCTTTTTAAAAGACAAAATTGTACCCGCCTCTACTACTGCCTCTGGCAGCTCGTTCCAGACACTCACCACCCTTTGAGTGAAAAAATTGCCCCTCTGGATCCTTTTGTATCTCTCCCCTCTCACCTTAAATCTGTGCCCCCTCGTTATAGACTCCCCTACCTTTGGGAAAAGATTTTGACTATCGACCTTATCTATGCCCCTCATTATTTTATAGACTTCTATAAGATCACCCCTTAACCTCCTACTCTCCAGGGAAAAAAGTCCCAGTCTGTCTCACCTCTCCCTCTAAGTCAAACCATCAAGTCCCGGTAGCATCCTAGTAAATCTTTTCTGCACTCTTTCTAGTTTAATAATATCCTTTCTATAATAGGGTGACCAGAACTGTACACAGTACTCCAAGTGTGGCCTCACCAATGCCCTGTACAACTTCAACAAGACATCCCAACTCCTGCATTCAATGTTCTGACCAATGAAACCAAGCATGCTGAATGCCTTCTTCACCACCCTATCCACCTGTGACTCCACTTTCAAGGAGCTATGAATCTGTACTCCTAGATCTCTTTGTTCTATAACTCTCCCCAACGCCCTACCATTAACGGAGTAGGTCCTGGCCCGATTCGATCTACCAAAATGCATCACCTCACATTTATCTAAATTAAACTCCATCTGCCATTCATCGGCCCACTGGTCCAATTTATCAAGATCCCGTTGCAATCCTAGATAACCTTCTTCACTGTCCACAATGCCACCAATCTTGGTGTCATCTGCAAACTTACTAACCATGCCTCCTAAATTCTCATCCAAATCATTAATATAAATAACAAATAACAGCGGACCCAGCACCGATCCCTGAGGCACACCGCTGGACACAGGCATCCAGTTTGAAAAACAACCCTCGACAACCACCCTCTGTCTTCTGTCGTCAAGCCAATTTTGTATCCAATTGGCTACCTCACCTTGGATCCCATGAGATTTAACCTTATGTAACAACCTACCATGCGGTACCTTGTCAAATGCTTTGCTGAAGTCCATGTAGACCACGTCTACTGCACAGCCCTCATCTATCTTCTTGGTTACCCCTTCAAAAAACTCAATCAAATTCGTGAGACATGATTTTCCTCTCACAAAACCATGCTGACTGTTCCTAATTAGTCCCTGCCTCTCCAAATGCCTGTAGATTCTGTCCCTCAGAATACCCTCTAACAACTTACCCACTACAGATGTCAGGCTCACTGGTCTGTAGTTCCCAGGCTTTTCCCTGCCGCCCTTCTTAAACAAAGGCACAACATTTGCTACCCTCCAATCTTCAGGCACCTCACCTGTCGCGGTGGATGATTCAAATATCTCTGCTAGGGGACCCGCAATTTCCTCCCTAACCTCCCATAACGTCCTGGGATACATTTCATCAGGTCCCGGAGATTTATCTACCTTGATTCGCGTTAAGACTTCCAGCACCTCCCTCTCTGTAATATGTACACTCCTCAAGACATCACTATTTATTTCCCCAAGTTCCCTAACATCCATGCCTTTCTCAACCGTAAATACCGATGTGAAATATTCATTCAGGATCTCACCCATCTCTTGTGGTTCCGCACATAGATGACCTTGTTGATCCTTAAGAGGCCCTACTCTCTCCCTTGTTACCCTTTTGCCCTTTATGTATTTGTAGAAGCTCTTTGGATTCACCTTTGCCTGATCTGCCAAAGCAATCTCATATCCCCTTTTTGCCCTCCTGATTTCTCTCTTAACTCTACTCCGGCAATCTCTATACTCTTCAAGGGATCCACTTGATCCCAGCTGCCTATGCATGTCATATGCCTCCTTCTTATTTTTGACTAGTGCCTCAATCTCCCGAGTCATCCAAGGTTCCTTACTTCTACCAGCCTTGCCCTTCACTTTATAAGGAATGTGCTTACACTGAACCCTGGTTAACACACTTTTGAAAGCCTCCCACTTACCAGACGTCCCTTTGCCTGCCAACAGACTCTCCCAATCAACTTCTGAAAGTTCCTGTCTAATACCATCAAAATTGGCCTTTCCCCAATTTAGAATTTTAACTTTTGGGCCAGAACTATCCTTCTCCATAGCTATCTTAAAACTAATGGAATTATGATCACTGGTCCCAAAGTGATCCCTCACTAACACTTCTGTCACCTGCCCTTCCTTATTTCCCAAGAGGAGGTCAAGTTTTGCCCCCTCTCTAGTCGGGCCATCCACATACTGAATGAGAAATTCCTCCTGAATACACTCAACAAATTTCTCTCCATCCAAGCCCCTAATGCTATGGCTGTCCCAGTCAATGTTGGGAAAGTTAAAGTCCCCTACTATTACCACCCTATTTTTCTTGCAGCTGTCTGTAATCTCCTTACATATTTGCTCCTCAATTTCCCGTTGACTATTTGGGGGTCTGTAGTACAATCCTATCAAAGTGATCTCTCCCTTCTTATTTTTCAGTTCTACCCATATGGACTCAGTGGGCGAACCCTCGGATATATCCCCTCTCACTACTGCCGTGATATTCTCCCTAATCAAGAACGCAACTCCCCCTCCTCTCTTACCTCCTGCTCTATCTTTCCTATAGCATCTGTACCCTGGAACATTGAGCTGCCAGTCCTGCCCCTCCCTTAGCCATGTTTCAGTAATAGCTATAACATCCCAGTCCCATGTACCCATCCATGCCCTGAGTTCATCTGCCTTGCCCATCAGACTTCTTGCATTGAAATAAATGCAGTTTAATCTAGTCTTCCCTTGGTCTTTGCCCTGCTTTCTCAGACCATCTGTCCGGTCATGTTCTGTACACTCTCCCTTACTGCCTTTTGTTTCTGTCACCACTTTATTTCCCACTGACTTCCTGCATCGGTTCCCATCCCCCTGCCACATTAGTTTAAACCCTCCCCAACAGCACTAGCAAACACTCCCCCTAGGACATTGGTTCCAGTCCTGCCCAGATGCAGACCGTCCAATTTGTACTGGTCCCACCTCCCCCAGAACCGGTTCCAATGGCCCAGGAATTTGAATCCCTCCCTCTTGCACCATCTCTCAAGCCACGTATTCATCTTAGCTATCCTGTCATTCCTACTCTGACTAGCCCGTGGCACTGGTAGCAATCCTGAGATTACTACCTTTGAGGTCCTACTCTTTAGTTTAACTCCTAACTCCCTAAATTCAGCTTGTAGGACCTCATCCTGATTTTTAACTATATCGTTGGTGCCTATATGCACCACGACAACTGGCTGTTCACCCTCCCCCTCCAGAATGTCCTGCAGCCGCTCCGAGACATCCTTGACCCTTGCACCAGGGAGGCAACATACCATCCTGGATTCTCGGTTGCGTCTGCAGAAACGCCTGTCTATTCCCCTTACAATCGAGTCCCCTATCACTATAGCTCTGCCACTCTTTTTCCTGCCCTCCTGTGCAGCAGAGCCAGCCACGGTGCCATGAACCTGGCCACTGCCACCTTCCCCTGGTGAGCCATCTCCGCCAACAGTATCCAAAACGGTATACCTGTTTTGGAGGGAGATGACCGCAGGGGACCCCTGCACTGCCTTCCTACTCTTCCTCTGTCTGTTGGTCACCCATTCACTATCTCCCTCAGTAATTTTTATCTACGGTGTGACCAACTCACTGAACGTGCTATCCACGACTTTCTCAGCATCGCGGATGCTCCAAAGTGAGTCCATCCGCAGCTCCAGAGCCGTCAAGCGGTCAAACAATAGCTGCAGCTGGACACACTTCCCGCAGGTGAAGGAATCAGGGATACAGGAAGGATCCCTGAATTCCCACATCCCACAAGAGGAACATGACACGGCGCTGGGATCTCCTGCCATGACTTAACCCTTAAATTAGCTTAAGAACAACTACAGTGTCAAGAGAAATAAAAAGGAAAGAAAAACTACTTACCACTCCCTTTAAGGAGTTTACTCCTTTAAATTGTTCTCAATTTAGAGAATGTTAACTACACTAGGGACCTTGATTCACTAAAAAATAAACGCTACTTCCTATAAGAACTGCAGACCTTCCCTTTTACTTCAGTTGCTGTCGATAAGTGGAAATACTCACCTGAACCTACTCACCAATCAGGTGCCTCCCCTGTGTCGCGTCCCGATCTGATTCCTGACGTCACTTCGAACTCGGTCGCAGCTCCGCTCGGCTCCTCTCAGCGCTCTGAAATCCCGCCTTTTATCGGACGCTCCCTCCGCTCGGCTCGGCTCCTCTCAGCGCTCTGAAATCCCGCCTTTTATCGGACGCTCCCTCCGCTCGGCTCGGCTCCTCTCAGCGCTCTGAAATCCCGCCTTTTATCGGACGCTCCCTCCGCTCGGCTCGGCTCCTCTCAGCGCTCTGAAATCCCGCCTTTTATCGGACGCTCCCTCCGCTCGGCTCGGCTCCTCTCAGCTGTTCTCAGCGCTCTGAAATCCCGCCTTTTATCGGACGCTCCCTCCGCTCGGCTCGGCTCCTCTCAGCTGTTCTCAGCGCTCTGAAATCCCGCCTTTTATCGGACGCTCCCTCCGCTCGGCTCCTCTCAGCTGTTCTCAGCGCTCTGAAATCCCGCCTTTTATCGGACGCTCCCTCCGCTCGGCTCGGCTCCTCTCAGCGCTCTGAAATCCCGCCTTTTATCGGACGCTCCCTCCGCTCAGCTCGGCTCCTCTCAGCTGTTCTCAGCGCTCTGAAATCCCGCCTTTTATCGGACGCTCCCTCCGCTCGGCTCGGCTCCTCTCAGCTGTTCTCAGCGCTCTGAAATCCCGCCTTTTATCGGACGCTCCCTCCGCTCGGCTCGGCTCCTCTCAGCTGTTCTCAGCGCTCTGAAATCCCGCCTTTTATCGGACGCTCCCTCCGCTCGGCTCGGCTCCTCTCAGCTGTTCTCAGCGCTCTGAAATCCCGCCTTTTATCGGACGCTCCCTCCGCTCGGCTCGGCTCCTCTCAGCTGTTCTCAGCGCTCTGAAATCCCGCCTTTTATCGGACGCTCCCTCCGCTCGGCTCGGCTCCTCTCAGCTGTTCTCAGCGCTCTGAAATCCCGCCTTTTATCGGACGCTCCCTCCGCTCGGCTCGGCTCCTCTCAGAGAGAGAAAGAAACACTGGGGGAGAGAGAGAGAGACAGAAACACATGGTGTGGGAGAGAGAGAAACACTGGGGGGAGAGAGAGAGAGAATAACTGGGGGGAGGATAGAGGGAAACACTGGGTGGAGAGAGAGAGAGAAACAGTGGGGGAAGAGAGGGAAACACTGGGGGAGGAGAGATTGAGATACACTGGGGGAGAGAGAGAGAAACACTGGGGGAGAGAGAGAGAGAAACACTGGGGGGAGAGAGAGAGAAATACTGGGGGGAGGAGAGAGAAACACTGGGGTGGGAGAGAGAAAGAAAGACTGGGGGTGAGAGAGAAACACTGGGGGAGGAGAGATTGAGATACACTGGGGGAGAGAGAGAGAGAAACACTGGGGTGAGGAGAGAGGGAAACACTGGGGTGAGAGAGAGAGAAATACTGGGGGGAGGAGAGAGAAACACTGGGGAGAGAGAGAAACACTGGGGAGAGAGAGAGAAACATCGGGGAGAGAGAGAGAAACATCGGGGAGAGAGAGAGAAATACTGGGGGGAGAGAGAGAGAGAAAGAATGGGGGAGAGAGAGAAACGCTGCGGGGAGGAGGGAGGGAAACACTGGGTAGAGAGAGAGAGAGAGAAACAATGGGGGAGAGAGAGAGAGAAACACTGGGGGAGAGAATGATTTAAACACTAGGGAGAGAGTGAGAGAGTGAAAAACTGGGGGGAGAGAGAGAGAGAACCACTGGGGGGAGGAGAGAGAGAGAAACACTGAGGGGAGGGAGTGAGAAACACTGGGGGGAGATAGAGAAACACTGGGTGGCGGAGAGAGAGAGAAACACTGGGGGGAGGGAGAGAAACACTGGGGAGAGAGAGAAAAACTGGGGAGAGAGAGAGCAACACTGGCGAGAGAGAAAAACACTGGGGAGAGAGAGAGAGAAAAACTGGGGGGAGGAGAGAGAGAAACACTGGGGGGGGGCAGACAGGGAGATACACTGGGGGAGAGAGAGAGATAGAAACACTGGTTGGGGGAGAGAGAGAGAAACACTGGGGGGAGAGAGAGAGAGAAACACTGGGGGGAGGAGAGAGGGAAACACTGGGTGGAGAGAGAGAGAGAAACACTGGGGGGAGAGAGAGAGAAACACTGGGGTGAGAGAGAGAGAGAGAGAAACACTGGGGGGGGGGAGAGAGAGAAACAGCGGGCGGCGAGAGAGAGAGAAGCAATGCGGGGAGGAGAGAGGGAAACACTGGGGGAAGAGAGAGAAACATTGCGGTGAGAGAGAGAAACACTGGGGGAAGAGAGAAAAACACTGGGGGGAGTAGAGATTGGGATACATTGGGGGAAGAGAGAGAGAGAAACACTGGGGGAGAGAGAGAAACACTGGGGAGAGAGAGAAGCACTGGGGGGAGAGAGAAACATTGGGGGAGAGACAGAAACACTGGGGGTGAGAGAGAAACACTGGGGGGAGGAGAGATTGGGATAAACTGGGGGGAGAGAGAGAGAAACACTGGGGGGAGAGAGAGAGAAACACTGGGGGAGAGAGAGAGAAACACTGGGGGGATAGAGAGAGAGAGAAACACTGGGGATGAGAGAGAGAAACAGTGGGGGGAGGAGAGAGAAAGACTGGTGGGGGAGCGAGAAACACTGGGGGTGAGCGGTAAACACTGGGGGGAGAGAGAGAAACAGTGGGGCGAGAGAGAGAGAAACACTGGGGGAAATAGAGAAACACTGGGGGGCGGAGAGAGAGAGAAACACTGGGAGTGAGAGAGAAACATTGGGGAGAGAGAGAAGCACTGGAGAGAGAGAGAGCCACCGGGGAGAGAGAGAGAAATAGTGGGGGGAGAGAGAGAAACACTGGCGGGAGAGAGAGAGAGAAACACTGGGGGGAGGGAGAGAAACACTGGGGGGGAGAGAGAGAGGAACAGTGGGGGGAGGAGAGAGAAAGAAACACTGGGGAGAGAGAGAGAGAGAGAAACACATGGTGTGGGAGAGAGAGAGAAACACTAGGGGGAGAGAGAGGGAGAAACACTGGGGGGAGAGAGAGAAACACTGGGGGGAGGAGAGATTGAGATACACTGGGGAGAGAGAGAAAGAAACACGGGGGGGAGGGAGAGAGAGAAACACTGGGGTGAGAGGGAGAGAAATACTGGGGGGAGCAGAGAGAAACATTGGGGAGAGAGAGAGAAACATCGGAGAGAGAGAGAGAAATACTGGGGGGAGAGAGAGAGAGAAACACTGGGGGGAGAGAGAGAAACACTGGGGGGAGGGAGAAAGACACACGGGGCGGGAGGGAGAGAGAGAAACACTGGGGTGAGAGGGAGAGAAATACTGGGGGGAGTAGAGAGGGAAACACTGGGTGGAGAGAGAGAGAGAAACACTGGGGGGAGAGAGAGAAACACTGGGGGGAGAGAGAAACATTGGGGGAGAGACAGAAACACTGGGGGTGAGAGAGAAACACTGGGGGGAGGAGAGATTGGGATAAACTGGGGGGAGAGAGAGAGAAACACTGGGGGGAGAGAGAGAGAAACACTGGGGGAGAGAGTGAGAAACACTGGGGGGATAGAGAGAGAGTGAAACACTGGGGATGAGAGAGAGAAACAGTGGGGGGAGGAGAGAGAAAGACTGGTGGGGGAGCGAGAAACACTGGGGGTGAGCGGTAAACACTGGGGGGAGAGAGAGAGAGAAACACTGGGGAGAGAGAGAGAGAAACACTGCGGCGAGAGAGAGAAACAGTGGGGCGAGAGAGAGAGAAACACTGGGGGAAATAGAGAAACACTGGGGGGCGGAGAGAGAGAGAAACACTGGGAGTGAGAGAGAAACATTGGGGAGAGAGAGAAGCACTGGAGAGAGAGAGAGAGCCACCGGGGAGAGAGAGAGAAATAGTGGGGGGAGAGAGAGAAACACTGGCGGGAGAGAGAGAGAGAGAAACACTGGGGGGAGGGAGAGAAACACTGGGGGGGAGAGAGAGAGGAACAGTGGGGGGAGGAGAGAGAAAGAAACACTGGGGAGAGAGAGAGAGAGAAACACATGGTGTTGGAGAGAGAGAGAAACACTAGGGGGAGAGAGAGAGAGAAACACTGGGGGGAGAGAGAGAAACACTGGGGGGAGGAGAGATTGAGATACACTGGGGAGAGAGAGAAAGAAACACGGGGGGGAGGGAGAGAGAGAAACACTGGGGTGAGAGGGAGAGAAATACTGGGGGGTGCAGAGAGAAACACTGGGGAGAGAGAGAGAAACATCGGGGAGAGAGAGAGAGAAATACTGGGGGGAGAGAGAGAGAGAAACACTGGGGGGAGAGAGAGAAACACTGGGGGGAGGGAGAAAGACACACGGGGCGGGAGGGAGAGAGAGAAACACTGGGGTGAGAGGGAGAGAAATACTGGGGGGAGTAGAGAGGGAAACACTGGGTGGAGAGAGAGAGAGAAACACTGGGGGGAGAGAGAGAAACACTGGGGGGAGGAGAGATTGAGATACACTGGGGAGAGAGAGAAAGAAACACGGGGGGGGGAGGGAGAGAGAGAAACACTGGGGTGAGAGGGAGAGAAATACTGGGGGGAGGAGAGAGAAACACTGGGGAGAGAGAGAAACACTGGGGAGAGAGAGAAACATCGGAGAGAGAGAGAGAAATACTGGGGGGAGAGAGAGAGAGAAAGACTGGGGGAGAGAGAGAAACACTGCGGGGAGGAGAGAGGGAAACATTGGGTGGAGAGAGAGAGAGAAACAATGTGGGAGAGAGAGAGAGAAACACTGGGGGGCGAGAGAGAAACACTGCGGGGAGGAGAGAGGGAAACACTGGGTAGAGAGAGAGAGAAACAATGGGGGAGAGAGAGAGAGAAACACTGGGGGAGAGAATGATTTAAACAGTAGGGAGAGAGAGAGAGAAACACTGGGGGGAGAGAGAGAGAGAAACATTGGGGGGAGATAGAGAAACACGGGGTGCGGAGAGGGAGAGAAACACTGGGGGTGAGAGAGAAACACTGGGTGGAGAGAGTGAAACACTGGGTGGAGAGAGAGAGAGAAACAATGGGGGTGGGAGAGAGAGAGAAACACTGGGGAGAGAGAGAGAAACAACGGGTGGAGAGAGCGAAACACTGGGGGGAGAGAGAGAGAGAAACACTGGGGAGGAGAGAGAGAAACACTGGGGGGACACAGAGGGAAACACTGTAGGGGAGAGAGAGAGAAACAATGGGGGGAGGTAGAGAGAAACACTGGGAGAGAGAGAGAGAAAGACTGGGGAGGGAGAGAGAGAGAAACGCTGGGGAGGGAGAGAGAGAGAAACACTGGGAGGAGTGAGAGAGAGAATCACTGGGGAGAGAGAGAGAGAAACAGTGTGGGGAGAGAGAGAAACACTGTGGAGAGAGAGAGACAAACACTGGGGGGAGAGAGAGAGAGAAACACTGGGGAGAGAGAGAGGGACTGGAGAAAAACTGGGGTGAGACAGATAAACACTGGGGAGAGAGAGTGAAGCACTGGGGGGAGAGAGAGAAACATTGGGGGGAGAGAGAGAAACACTGGGGGACGAGAGGGAAACACTGGGTGGAGTAGAGATTGGGATACATTGCGGGGAGAGAGAGAGAAACACTGGGGGGGAGAGAGAAACACTGGGGGGAGAGAGAGAGAAACACTGTGGAGATAGAGAGAGAGAGAAACACTGGGGGGAGAGGGAGAGTCACTGGGGGGAGAGAGAGAGAGAGAGGAACACTGGTAGGCGAGAGGGAGAAACAGTGGGGGGAGGAGAGAGAAAGAAACACTGGGGAGAGAGAGATAGAAGCACATGATGTGGGAGAGAGAGAGAAACACTGGGTGGGGGAGAGAGAAAAAAACTGGGGGGAGGAGAGAGGGTAACACTGGGTGGAGAGAGAGAGAAAAACACTGGGGGGAGAGAGAGAAACACTGGGGGAGGAGAGATTGAGATACACTGGGGGGAGAGAAAGATAAACACTGGGGGAGAGAGTGAGTGAGAAATACTGGGGGGAGAGAGAGAGAATCACTGGGGGGAGAGAGAGAGAGAGAGAAACACAGGTGGGAGGAGAGAGAGAAACACTGCGGGGGAGATAGAGAGAAACACTGGGGGGGGAGAGAGAGAGAAACAGGGGGGGGAGGGAGAGAGAAACACTGGGGGAGAGATACAGAATGACTGGGGGGAGAGAGAGAGAAACATTGGGGAGAGAGAGAGAGAAACAGTGTGGGGAGCGAGAGAAACACTGGGGAGAGAGAGAGAGCGAGAAACACTGGGGGAGAGAGAGAGAGAAACACTTGGGAGAGAGAGGGAGAGAGAAAGACTGGGGTGAGAGAGATAAACATTGGGGGGAGAGAGAGAAACACTGGGGGAAGAGAGAGAAACACTGGGGGGAGTAGAGATTGAGATACATTGGGGGGAGAGAGAGAGAAACATTGGGGGAGAGAGAGAAGCACTGGGGAGAGAGAGAGAAGCACTGCGGGGGGGAGAGAGAAACATTGTGGGGAGAGAGAGAAACACTGGGGGGTGAGAGAGAAACACTGGGGGTCGGAGAGATTGGAATACACTGCGGGGAGAGAGAGAGAAACACTGGGGGGAGAGAGAGAGAGAAAAACTGGGGGAGAGAGAGAAATACTGGGGGGAGAGAGAAACACTGGGGAGAGAGAGAGAAACATCGGAGAGAGAGAGAGAAATACTGGGGGGAGAGAGAGAGAGAAAGACTGGGGGAGAGAGAGAAACACTGCGGGGAGGAGAGAGCGAAACACTGGGTGGAGAGAGAGAGAGAAACAATGGGGGAGAGAGAGAGAGAAAGACTGGGGGCGAGAGAGAAACACTGCGGGGAGGAGAGAGGGAAACACTGGGTAGAGAGAGAGAGAGAGAAACAATGGGGGAGAGAGAGAGAGAAACACTGGGGGAGAGAATGATTTAAACACTAGGGAGAGAGTGAGAGAGTGAAAAACTGGGGGGAGAGAGAGAGAGAACCACTGGGGGGAGGAGAGAGAGAGAAACACTGAGGGGAGGGAGTGAGAAACACTGGGGGGAGATAGAGAAACACTGGGTGGCGGAGAGAGAGAGAAACACTGGGGGGAGGGAGAGAAACACTGGGGAGAGAGAGAAAAACTGGGGAGAGAGAGAGCAACACTGGCGAGAGAGAAAAACACTGGGGAGAGAGAGAGAGAAAAACTGGGGGGAGGAGAGAGAGAAACACTGGGGGGGGGGGGGCAGACAGGGAGATACACTGGGGGAGAGAGAGAGATAGAAACACTGGTTGGGGGAGAGAGAGAAACACTGGGGGGAGAGAGAGAGAGAAACACTGGGGGGAGGAGAGAGGGAAACACTGGGTGGAGAGAGAGAGAGAAACACTGGGGGGAGAGAGAGAGAAACACTGGGGTGAGAGAGAGAGAGAGAAACACTGGGGGGGGGAGAGAGAGAAACAGCGGGCGGCGAGAGAGAGAGAAGCAATGCGGGGAGGAGAGAGGGAAACACTGGGGGAAGAGAGAGAAACATTGCGGTGAGAGAGAGAAACACTGGGGGAAGAGAGAAAAACACTGGGGGGAGTAGAGATTGGGATACATTGGGGGAAGAGAGAGAGAGAAACACTGGGGGAGAGAGAGAAACACTGGGGAGAGAGAGAAGCACTGGGGGGAGAGAGAAACATTGGGGGAGAGACAGAAACACTGGGGGTGAGAGAGAAACACTGGGGGGTGGAGAGATTGGGATAAACTGGGGGGAGAGAGAGAGAAACACTGGGGGGAGAGAGAGAGAAACACTGGGGGAGAGAGAGAGAAACACTGGGGGGATAGAGACAGAGAGAAACACTGGGGATGAGAGAGAGAAACAGTGGGGGGAGGAGAGAGAAAGACTGGTGGGGGAGCGAGAAACACTGGGGGTGAGCGGTAAACACTGGGGGGAGAGAGAGAAACAGTGGGGCGAGAGAGAGAGAAACACTGGGGGAAATAGAGAAACACTGGGGGGCGGAGAGAGAGAGAAACACTGGGAGTGAGAGAGAAACATTGGGGAGAGAGAGAAGCACTGGAGAGAGAGAGAGCCACCGGGGAGAGAGAGAGAAATAGTGGGGGGAGAGAGAGAAACACTGGCGGGAGAGAGAGAGAGAAACACTGGGGGGAGGGAGAGAAACACTGGGGGGGAGAGAGAGAGGAACAGTGGGGGGAGGAGAGAGAAAGAAACACTGGGGAGAGAGAGAGAGAGAGAAACACATGGTGTGGGAGAGAGAGAGAAACACTAGGGGGAGAGAGAGGGAGAAACACTGGGGGGAGAGAGAGAAACACTGGGGGGAGGAGAGATTGAGATACACTGGGGAGAGAGAGAAAGAAACACGGGGGGGAGGGAGAGAGAGAAACACTGGGGTGAGAGGGAGAGAAATACTGGGGGGAGCAGAGAGAAACATTGGGGAGAGAGAGAGAAACATCGGAGAGAGAGAGAGAAACACTGGGGTGAGAGGGAGAGAAATACTGGGGGGAGTAGAGAGGGAAACACTGGGTGGAGAGAGAGAGAGAAACACTGGGGGGAGAGAGAGAAACACTGGGGGGAGAGAGAAACATTGGGGGAGAGACAGAAACACTGGGGGTGAGAGAGAAACACTGGGGGGAGGAGAGATTGGGATAAACTGGGGGGAGAGAGAGAGAAACACTGGGGGGAGAGAGAGAGAAACACTGGGGGAGAGAGTGAGAAACACTGGGGGGATAGAGAGAGAGAGAAACACTGGGGATGAGAGAGAGAAACAGTGGGGGGAGGAGAGAGAAAGACTGGTGGGGGAGCGAGAAACACTGGGGGTGAGCGGTAAACACTGGGGGGAGAGAGAGAGAGAAACACTGGGGAGAGAGAGAGAGAAACACTGCGGCGAGAGAGAGAAACAGTGGGGCGAGAGAGAGAGAAACACTGGGGGAAATAGAGAAACACTGGGGGGCGGAGAGAGAGAGAAACACTGGGAGTGAGAGAGAAACATTGGGGAGAGAGAGAAGCACTGGAGAGAGAGAGAGAGCCACCGGGGAGAGAGAGAGAAATAGTGGGGGGAGAGAGAGAAACACTGGCGGGAGAGAGAGAGAGAGAGAGAAACACTGGGGGGAGGGAGAGAAACACTGGGGGGGAGAGAGAGAGGAACAGTGGGGGGAGGAGAGAGAAAGAAACACTGGGGAGAGAGAGAGAGAGAAACACATGGTGTTGGAGAGAGAGAGAAACACTAGGGGGAGAGAGAGAGAGAAACACTGGGGGGAGAGAGAGAAACACTGGGGGGAGGAGAGATTGAGATACACTGGGGAGAGAGAGAAAGAAACACGGGGGGGAGGGAGAGAGAGAAACACTGGGGTGAGAGGGAGAGAAATACTGGGGGGTGCAGAGAGAAACACTGGGGAGAGAGAGAGAAACATCGGGGAGAGAGAGAGAGAAATACTGGGGGGAGAGAGAGAGAGAAACACTGGGGGGAGAGAGAGAAACACTGGGGGGAGGGAGAAAGACACACGGGGCGGGAGGGAGAGAGAGAAACACTGGGGTGAGAGGGAGAGAAATACTGGGGGGAGTAGAGAGGGAAACACTGGGTGGAGAGAGAGAGAGAAACACTGGGGGGAGAGAGAGAAACACTGGGGGGAGGAGAGATTGAGATACACTGGGGAGAGAGAGAAAGAAACACGGGGGGGGGAGGGAGAGAGAGAAACACTGGGGTGAGAGGGAGAGAAATACTGGGGGGAGGAGAGAGAAACACTGGGGAGAGAGAGAAACACTGGGGAGAGAGAGAGAAACATCGGAGAGAGAGAGAGAAATACTGGGGGGAGAGAGAGAGAGAAAGACTGGGGGAGAGAGAGAAACACTGCGGGGAGGAGAGAGGGAAACATTGGGTGGAGAGAGAGAGAGAAACAATGTGGGAGAGAGAGAGAGAAACACTGGGGGGCGAGAGAGAAACACTGCGGGGAGGAGAGAGGGAAACACTGGGTAGAGAGAGAGAGAAACAATGGGGGAGAGAGAGAGAGAAACACTGGGGGAGAGAATGATTTAAACAGTAGGGAGAGAGAGAGAGAAACACTGGGGGGAGAGAGAGAGAGAAACATTGGGGGGAGATAGAGAAACACGGGGTGCGGAGAGGGAGAGAAACACTGGGGGTGAGAGAGAAACACTGGGTGGAGAGAGTGAAACACTGGGTGGAGAGAGAGAGAGAAACAATGGGGGTGGGAGAGAGAGAGAAACACTGGGGAGAGAGAGAGAAACAACGGGTGGAGAGAGCGAAACACTGGGGGGAGAGAGAGAGAGAAACACTGGGGAGGAGAGAGAGAAACACTGGGGGGACACAGAGGGAAACACTGTAGGGGAGAGAGAGAGAAACAATGGGGGGAGGTAGAGAGAAACACTGGGAGAGAGAGAGAGAAAGACTGGGGAGGGAGAGAGAGAGAAACGCTGGGGAGGGAGAGAGAGAGAAACACTGGGAGGAGTGAGAGAGAGAATCACTGGGGGGAGAGAGAGAGAAACAGTGTGGGGAGAGAGAGAAACACTGTGGAGAGAGAGAGACAAACACTGGGGGGAGAGAGAGAGAGAAACACTGGGGAGAGAGAGAGGGACTGGAGAAAAACTGGGGTGAGACAGATAAACACTGGGGAGAGAGAGTGAAGCACTGGGGGGAGAGAGAGAAACATTGGGGGGAGAGAGAGAAACACTGGGGGACGAGAGGGAAACACTGGGTGGAGTAGAGATTGGGATACATTGCGGGGAGAGAGAGAGAAACACTGGGGGGGAGAGAGAAACACTGGGGGGAGAGAGAGAGAAACACTGTGGAGATAGAGAGAGAGAGAAACACTGGGGGGAGAGGGAGAGTCACTGGGGGGAGAGAGAGAGAGAGAGGAACACTGGTAGGCGAGAGGGAGAAACAGTGGGGGGAGGAGAGAGAAAGAAACACTGGGGAGAGAGAGATAGAAGCACATGATGTGGGAGAGAGAGAGAAACACTGGGTGGGGGAGAGAGAAAAAAACTGGGGGGAGGAGAGAGGGTAACACTGGGTGGAGAGAGAGAGAAAAACACTGGGGGGAGAGAGAGAAACACTGGGGGAGGAGAGATTGAGATACACTGGGGGGAGAGAGAGATAAACACTGGGGGAGAGAGTGAGTGAGAAATACTGGGGGGAGAGAGAGAGAATCAGGGGGGGGGGAGAGAGAGAGAGAGAAACACAGGTGGGAGGAGAGAGAGAAACACTGCGGGGGAGATAGAGAGAAACACTGGGGGGGGGAGAGAGAGAGAAACAGGGGGGGGAGGGAGAGAGAAACACTGGGGGAGAGATACAGAATGACTGGGGGGAGAGAGAGAGAAACATTGGGGAGAGAGAGAGAGAAACAGTGTGGGGAGCGAGAGAAACACTGGGGAGAGAGAGAGAGCGAGAAACACTGGGGGAGAGAGAGAGAGAAACACTTGGGAGAGAGAGGGAGAGAGAAAGACTGGGGTGAGAGAGATAAACATTGGGGGGAGAGAGAGAAACACTGGGGGAAGAGAGAGAAACACTGGGGGGAGTAGAGATTGAGATACATTGGGGGGAGAGAGAGAGAAACATTGGGGGAGAGAGAGAAGCACTGGGGAGAGAGAGAGAAGCACTGCGGGGGGGAGAGAGAAACATTGTGGGGAGAGAGAGAAACACTGGGGGGTGAGAGAGAAACACTGGGGGTCGGAGAGATTGGAATACACTGCGGGGAGAGAGAGAGAAACACTGGGGGGAGAGAGAGAGAGAAAAACTGGGGGAGAGAGAGAAATACTGGGGGGAGAGAGAAACACTGGGGAGAGAGAGAGAAACATCGGAGAGAGAGAGAGAAATACTGGGGGGAGAGAGAGAGAGAAAGACTGGGGGAGAGAGAGAAACACTGCGGGGAGGAGAGAGCGAAACACTGGGTGGAGAGAGAGAGAGAAACAATGGGGGAGAGAGAGAGAGAAAGACTGGGGGCGAGAGAGAAACACTGCGGGGAGGAGAGAGGGAAACACTGGGGGAGAGAATGATTTAAACAGTAGGGAGAGAGAGAGAAACACTGGGGAGAGAGAGAGAGAGAAACATTGGGGGGAGAGAGAGAGAGAAACACTGGGGGAGAGAATGATTTAAACAGTAGGGAGAGAGAGAGAAACACTGGGGAGAGAGAGAGAGAGAAACAATGGGGGAGAGAGAGAGAGAAACACTGGGGGAGAGAATGATTTAAACAGTAGGGAGAGAGAGAGAAACACTGGGGAGAGAGAGAGAGAGAAACATTGGGGGGAGATAGAGAAACACTGGGGTGCGGAGAGGGAGAGAAACACTGGGGGTGAGAGAGAAACACTGGGGAGAGAGAGAAACACTGGGGAGAGAGAGAGAAACACCGGGGAGAGAGAGAGAAATACTGGGGGGAGAGAGAGAAAAACTGGGGGGAGGAGAGAGTGAAACACTGGGGAGGGGGACATAGAGAGAAACACTGGGGAGAGAGAGAGAGAAATACTGGGGGGGAGAGAGAGCGAAAAAAACTGGGGGCACACAAAGAGAGAGTGAAAAACTGGGGGGAGAGAGAGAGAGAAACACTGGGGGGGTGAGAGAGAGAAAACACTGTGGGGAGAGAGAGAGAAACACTGGGGGGAGGAGAGAGAGAGAAACACTGAGGGGAGAGAGGGAGAAACACTGGGGGAGATAGAGAAACACTGGGTGGCGGAGAGAGAGAGAAACACTGGGGGAGGGATAGAAACACTGGGGAGAGAGAGAAAAACTGGGGAGAGAGAGAGAAACACTGGCGAGAGAGAGAAACACTGGGGAGAGAGAGAGAGAAATACTGGGGGGAGGAGAGAGAGAAACACTGTGGGGGGCAGACAGGGAGATACACTGGGGGAGAGAGAGAGAGAAACACTGGTTGGGGAGAGAGAGAAACACTGGGCGGAGAGAGAGAGAGAAACACTGGGGGGAGGAGAGAGGGAAACACTGGGTGGAGAGAGAGAGAGAAACACTGGGGGGAGAGAGAGCGAGAAACACTGGGGGAGAGAAAGATTTAAACACTCGGGGGAGAGTGAGAGAGAAGCATTGGGGGGAGAGAGAGAATGAAACACCGGGGGAGAGAGAGAAACACTGGGGGGAGAGAGAGAGAGAAAGACTGGGGGAGAGAGAGAAACACTGCGGGGAGGAGAGAGGGAAACACTGGGTGGAGAGAGAGAGAGAAACATTGGGGGAGAGAGAGAGAGAAAGACTGGGGGGAGAGAGAGAAACACTGTGAGGTGGAGAGAGAGAGAAACTATGGGGGGAGAGAGAGAAACACTGGGGAGAGAGAGAAACTTTGGGGAGAGAGAGAAACTCTGGGGAGAGATAGAAACACTGAGGGGAGAGAGAGAGAGAAACACTGGGGGGAGAGAGAGAAACACTGGGAGGAGAGTGAGAAACACTGGGGGGAGAAGAGAGAGAAACACTGGGGAGGTGGACAGAGAGAAACACTGGGGAGAGAGAGAAAGATTGGGGAGAGAGATGAACTCTGGGGAGAGAGAGAAACACTGGGGGAGAGAGAGAGAGAAACACTGGGGGGAGAGAGAGAAACACTGGGGTGAGAGAGAGAAACACTGGGGGGAGAGAGAGAAACACTGTGGGGAGGAGAGAGAGAAACACTGGGGCGGGGGACAGGGAGAGAAAAACAGGGGAGAGAGAGAAACACTGGGGAGTGAGAGAAAAACACTGGGTGGAGAGAGTGAAACACTGGGTGGAGAGAGAGAGAGAAACAATGGGGGTGGGAGAGAGAGAGAAACACTGAGGAGAGAGAGAGAGAAACAATGGGTGGAGAGAGAGAAACACTGGGGGGAGAGAGAGTGAAACAACGGGTGGAGAGAGCGAAACACTGGGGGCGAGAGAGAGAGAAACACTGGGGAGGAGAGAGAGAAACACTGGGGGGACACAGAGGGAAACACTGTCGGGGAGAGAGAGAAAAACAATGGGGGGAGGGAGAGAGAAACACTGGGAGAGAGAGAGAGAAAGACTGGGGAGGGAGAGAGAGAGAAACGCTGGGGAGGGAGAGAGAGAGAAAAACTGGGAGGAGTGAGAGAGAGAATCACTGGGGAGAGAGAGAGAAACAGTGGGGGGAGAGAGAGAAACACTGTGGAGAGAGAGTGAGAAACACTGGGGGGAGAGAGAGAGAGAAACACTGGGGAGAGAGAGAGGGACTAGAGAAAAACTGGGGTGAGACAGATAAACACTGGGGAGAGAGAGTGAAGCACTGGGGGGAGAGAGAGAAACATTGGGGGGGAGAGAGAAACACTGGGGGACGAGAGGGAAACACTGGGTGGAGGAGAGATTGGGATACATTGCGGGGAGAGAGAGAGAAACACTGGGGGGGAGAGAGAAACACTGGGGGGAGAGAGAGAGAAACACTGTGGGGATAGAGAGAGAGAGAAACACTGGGGGGAGAGGGAGAGTCACTGGGGGGTGAGAGAGAGAGAGGAACACTGGTAGGCGAGAGGGAGAAACAGTGGGGGGAGGAGAGAGAAAGAAACACTGGGGGAGAGAGAGATAGAAGCACATGGTGTGGGAGAGAGAGAGAAACACTGGGTGGGGGAGAGAGAGAAAAACTGGGGGGAGGAGAGAGGGTAACACTGGGTGGAGAGAGAGAGAGAAACACTGGGGGGAGAGAGAGAAACACTGGGGGAGGAGAGATTGAGATACACTGGGGGGAGAGAGAGATAAACACTGGGGGAGAGAGAGAGAGAGAAACACAGGTGGGAGGAGAGAGAGAAACACTGCGGGGGAGATAGAGAGAAACACTGGGGGGGAGAGAGAGAGAAACAGGGGGGGGAGGGAGAGAGAAACACTGGGGGAGAGAGACAGAATGACTGGGGGGAGAGAGAGAGAAACATTGGGGAGAGAGAGAGAGAAACACTGGGGGAAGAGAGAGAGATAGAAACACTGGGGGGCGAGAGAGAAACACTGCGGGGAGGAGAAAGGGAAACACTGGGTAGAGAGAGAGAGAAACAATGGGGGAGAGAGAGAGAGAAACACTGGGGGAGAGAATGATTTAAACAGTAGGGAGAGAGAGAGAGAAACACTGGGGTGAGAGAGAGAGAGAAACATTGGGGGGAGATAGAGAAACACTGGGGTGCGGAGAGGGAGAGAAACACTGGGGGTGAGAGAGAAACACTGGGGAGAGAGAGAAATACTGGGGGGAGAGAGAGAAACACCGGGGAGAGAGAGATAAATACTGGGGGGAGAGAGAGAAAAACTGGGGGAGGAGAGAGTGAAACACTGGGGAGGGGGACAGAGAGAGAAACACTGGGGAGAGAGAGAGAGAAATACTGGGGGGGAGAGAGAGCGAAAAAAACTGGGGGAACACAAAGAGAGAGTGAAAAACTGGGGGGAGAGAGAGAGAGAAACACTGTGGGGTGAGAGAGAGAACACACTGTGGGGAGAGAGAGAGAAACACTGGGGGGAGGAGAGAGTGAGAAACACTGAGGGGAGAGAGAGAGAAACACTGGGGGAGATAGAGAAACACAGGGTGGCGGAGAGAGAGAGAAACACTGGGGGAGGGAGAGAAACACTGGGGAGAGAGAGAAAAACTGGGGAGAGAGAGAGAAACACTGGCGAGAGAGAGAAACACTGGGGAGAGAGAGAGAGAAATACTGGGGGGAGGAGAGAGAGAAACACTGGGGGGCAGACAGGGAGATACACTGGGGGAGAGAGAGAGAGAAACACTGGTTGGGGAGAGAGAGAAACACTGGGCGGAGAGAGAGAGAGAAACACTGGGGGGAGGAGAGAGGGAAACACTGGGTGGAGAGAGAGAGAGAAACACTGGGGGGAGAGAGAGCGAGAAACACTGGGGGAGAGAAAGATTTAAACACTCGGGGGAGAGTGAGAGAGAAACACTGGGGGGAGAGAGAGAATGAAACACTGGGGGAGAGAGAGAAACACTGGGGGGAGATAGAGAAACACTGGGGGGAGTAGAGATTGAGATACATTGGGGGGAGAGAGAGAGAAACACTGGGAGAGAGAGAGAAGCACTGGGGAGAGAGAGAGATGCACTGGGGGGGGGGAGAGAGAAACATTGTGGGGAGAGAGAGAAACACTGGGGGTGAGAGAGAAACACTGGGGGTCGGAGAGATTGGAATACACTGCGGGGAGAGAGAGAGAAACACTGGGGGGGGAGAGAGAGAAACACTGGGGGGAGAGAGAGAGAAACACTGGGGGGAGAGAGAGAGAGAAACACTGGGGGAGGGGAGAGGGTAACACTGGGGGAGAGAGAGAAATACTGGGGGGAGAGAGAAACACTGGGGAGAGAGAGAGAAACATCGGAGAGAGAGAGAGAAATACTGGGGGGAGAGAGAGAGAGAAAGACTGGGGGGAGAGAGAGAAACACTGCGGGGAGGAGAGAGGGAAACACTGGGTGGAGAGAGAGAGAGAAACAATGGGGGAGAGAGAGAGATAGAAACACTGGGGGGCGAGAGAGAAACACTGCGGGGAGGAGAGAGGGAAACACTGGGTAGAGAGAGAGAGAAACAATGGGGGAGAGAGAGAGAGAAACACTGGGGGAGAGAATGATTTAAACAGTAGGGAGAGAGAGAGAGAAACACTGGGGGGAGAGAGAGAGAGAAACATTGGGGGGAGATAGAGAAACACTGGGGTGCGGAGAGGGAGAGAAACACTGGGGGTGAGAGAGAAACACTGGGGAGAGAGAGATACACTGGGGAGAGAGAGAGAAACACCGGGGAGAGAGAGATAAATACTGGGGGGAGAGAGAGAAAAACTGGGGGGAGGAGAGAGTGAAACACTGTGGAGGGGGACAGAGAGAGAAACACTGGGGAGAGAGAGAGAGAAATACTGGGGGGGGAGAGAGCGAAAAAAACTGGGGGCACACAAAGAGAGAGTGAAAAACTAGGGGGAGAGAGAGAGAGAAACACTGGGGGGGTGAGAGAGAGAAAACACTGTGGGGAGAGAGAGAGAAACACTGGGGGGAGGAGAAAGAGAGAAACACTGAGGGGAGAGAGAGAGAAACACTGGGGGAGGGAGAGAAACTCTGGGGAGAGAGAGAAAAACTGGGGAGAGAGAGAAACACTGGCGAGAGAGAGAAACACTGGGGAGAGAGAGAGAGAAACACTGGGGGGAGGAGAGAGGGAAACACTGGGTGGAGAGAGAGAGAGAAACACTGGTTGGGGAGAGAGAGAAACACTGGGCGGAGAGAGAGAGAAACACTGGGGGGAGGAGAGAGGGAAACACTGGGTGGAGAGAGAGAGAGAAACACTGGGGGGAGAGAGAGCGAGAAACACTGGGGGAGAGAAAGATTTAAACACTCGGGGGAGAGTGAGAGAGAAACACTGGGGGGAGAGAGAGAATGAAACACTGGGGGAGAGAGAGAAACACTGGGGGGAGATAGAGAAACACTGGGGGGAGTAGAGATTGAGATACATTGGGGGGAGAGAGAGAGAAACACTGGGAGAGAGAGAGAAGCACTGGGGAGAGAGAGAGATGCACTGGGGGGGGGGAGAGAGAAACATTGTGGGGAGAGAGAGAAACACTGGGGGTGAGAGAGAAACACTGGGGGTCGGAGAGATTGGAATACACTGCGGGGAGAGAGAGAGAAACACTGGGGGGGGAGAGAGAGAAACACTGGGGGGAGAGAGAGAGAAACACTGGGGGGAGAGAGAGAGAGAAACACTGGGGGAGGGGAGAGGGTAACACTGGGGGAGAGAGAGAAATACTGGGGGGAGAGAGAAACACTGGGGAGAGAGAGAGAAACATCGGAGAGAGAGAGAGAAATACTGGGGGGAGAGAGAGAGAGAAAGACTGGGGGGAGAGAGAGAAACACTGCGGGGAGGAGAGAGGGAAACACTGGGTGGAGAGAGAGAGAGAAACAATGGGGGAGACAGAGAGATAGAAACACTGGGGGGCGAGAGAGAAACACTGCGGGGAGGAGAGAGGGAAACACTGGGTAGAGAGAGAGAGAAACAATGGGGGAGAGAGAGAGAGAAACACTGGGGGAGAGAATGATTTAAACAGTAGGGAGAGAGAGAGAGAAACACTGGGGGGAGAGAGAGAGAGAAACATTGGGGGGAGATAGAGAAACACTGGGGTGCGGAGAGGGAGAGAAACACTGGGGGTGAGAGAGAAACACTGGGGAGAGAGAGATACACTGGGGAGAGAGAGAGAAACACCGGGGAGAGAGAGATAAATACTGGGGGGAGAGAGAGAAAAACTGGGGGGAGGAGAGGTTGAAACACTTTGGAGGGGGACAGAGAGAGAAACACTGGGGAGAGAGAGAGAGAAATACTGGGGGGGGAGAGAGCGAAAAAAACTGGGGGCACACAAAGAGAGAGTGAAAAACTAGGGGGAGAGAGAGAGAGAAACACTGGGGGGGTGAGAGAGAGAAAACACTGTGGGGAGAGAGAGAGAAACACTGGGGGGAGGAGAAAGAGAGAAACACTGAGGGGAGAGAGAGAGAAACACTGGGGGAGGGAGAGAAACTCTGGGGAGAGAGAGAAAAACTGGGGAGAGAGAGAAACACTGGCGAGAGAGAGAAACACTGGGGAGAGAGAGAGAGAAATACTGGGGGGAGGAGAGAGGGAAACACTGGGTGGAGAGAAAGAGAGAAACACTGGGGGGAGAGAGAGCGAGAAACACTGGGGGAGAGAAAGATTTAAAGACTCGGGGGAGAGTGAGAGAGAAACACTGGGGGGAGAGAGAGAATGAAACACTGGGGGAGAGAGAGAAACACTGGGGGGAGAGAGAGAGTGAAAGACTGGGGGAGAGAGAGAAACACTGCGGGGAGGAGAGAGGGAAATACTGGGTGGAGAGAGAGAGAGAAACATTGGGGGAGAGAGAGAGAGAAAGACTGGGGGGAGAGAGAGAAACACTGTGAGGTGGAGAGAGAGAGAAACCATGGGGGGAGAGAGAGAAACACTGGGGAGAGAGAGAAACTTTGGGGAGAGAGAGAAACTCTGGGGAGAGATAGAAACACTGGGGGGAGAGAGAGAGAGAAACACTGGGGGAGAGAGAGAAACACTGGGAGGAGAGTGAGAAACACTGGGGGGAGAAGAGAAACACTGGGGAGGTGGACAGAGAGAAACACTGGGGAGAGAGAGAAAGATTGGGGAGAGAGATGAACTCTGGGGAGAGATAGAAACACTGGGGAGAGAGAGAGAGAAACACTGGGGGGAGAGAGAGAAACACTGGGGGGAGAGAGAGAAACACTGCGGGGAGGAGAGAGAGAAACACTGGGGCGGGGGACAGGGAGAGTAACACTGGGGATAGAGAGAGAGAGAAACACTGGGGGGAGAGATAGAGAGAGAAAAACAGGGGAGAGAGAGAAACACTGTGGAGTGAGAGAGAAACACTGGGTGGAGAGAGTGAAACACTGGGTGGAGAGAGAGAGAGAAACAATGGGGGTGGGAGAGAGAGAGAAACACTGGGGGGAGAGAGAGAGAAACAATGGGTGGAGAGAGCGAAACACTGGGGGGAGAGAGAGAGAAACAACGGGTGGAGAGAGCGAAACACTGAGGGGAGAGAGAGAGAGGAACACTGGGGAGGAGAGAGAGAAACACTGGGGGGACACAGAGGGAAACACTGTAGGGGAGAGAGAGAGAAACAATGGGGGGAGGGAGAGAGAAACACTGGGAGAGAGAGAGAGAAAGACTGGGGAGGGAGAGAGAGAGAAACGCTGGGGAGGGAGAGAGAGAGAAACACTGGGAGGAGTGAGAGAGAGAATCACTGGGGAGAGAGAGAGAGAAACAGTGGGGGGAGAGAGAGAAACACTGTGGAGAGAGAGAGAGAAACACTGGGGGGAGAGAGAGAGAGAAACACTGGGGAGAGAGAGAGGGACTAGAGAAAAACTGGGGTGAGACAGATAAACACTGGGGAGAGAGAGAGAAACATTGGTGGGAGAGAGAGAAACACTGGGGGACGAGAGGGAAAAACTGGGTGGAGTAGATATTGGGATACATTGCGGGGAGAGAGAGAGAAACACTGGGGGGGAGAGAGAAACACTGGGGGGAGAGAGAGAGAAACACTGTGGGGATAGAGAGAGAGAGAAACACTGGGGGGAGAGGGAGAGTCACTGGGGGGAGAGAGAGAGAGAGAGGAACACTGGTGGGCGAGAGGGAGAAACAGTGGGGGGAGGAGAGAGAAAGAAACACTGGGGGAGAGAGAGATAGAAGCACATGGTGTGGGAGAGAGAGAGAAACACTGGGTGGGGGAGAGAAAGAAAAACTGGGGGGAGGAGAGAGGGTAACACTGGGTGGAGAGAGAGAGAGAAACACTGGGGGGAGAGAGAGAAACACTGGGGGAGGAGAGATTGAGATACACTGGGGGGAGAGAGAGATAAACACTGGGGGAGAGAGTGAGTGAGAAATACTGGGGGGAGAGAGAGAGAATCACTGGGGGGAGAGAGAGAGAGGGAGAAACACAGGTGGGAGGAGAGAGAGAAACACTGCGGGGGAGATAGAGAGAAACACTGGGGGGGGGGAGAGAGAGAGAAACAGGGGGGGAGGGAGAGAGAAACACTGGGGGAGAGAGACAGAATGACTGGGGGGAGAGAGAGAGAAACATTGGGGAGAGAGAGAGAGAAACAGTGTGGGGAGAGAGAGAAACACTGTGGAGAGAGAGAGAAAAACACTGGGGGGAGAGAGAGAGAGAAACACTGGGGAGAGAGAGAGGGACTAGAGAAAAACTGGGGTGAGACAGATAAACACTGGGGAGAGAGAGAGAAACATTGGGGGGAGAGAGAGAAACACTGGGGGACGAGAGGGAAACACTGGGTGGAGTAGAGATTGGGATACATTGCGGGGAGAGAGAGAGAAACACTGGGGGGGGATAGAGAAACACTGGGGGGAGAGAGAGAGAGAAACACTGGGGAGGTGGACAGAGAGAAACACTGGGGAGAGAGAGA
Source organism: Heptranchias perlo (assembly GCF_035084215.1). Taxonomy (NCBI): domain Eukaryota; kingdom Metazoa; phylum Chordata; class Chondrichthyes; order Hexanchiformes; family Hexanchidae; genus Heptranchias; species Heptranchias perlo. Next base: position 86,259 of record NW_027139285.1, read on the forward strand.
AAGATTGGGGAGAGAGATGAACTCTGGGGAGAGATAGAAACACTGGGGGGAGAGAGAGAGAGAAACACTGGGGGGAGAGAGAGAAACACTGGGGGGAGAGAGAGAAACACTGCGGGGAGGAGAGAGAGAAACACTGGGGCGGGGGACAGGGAGAGTAACACTGGGGATAGAGAGAGAGAGAAACACTGGGGGGAGAGATAGAGAGAGAAAAACAGGGGAGAGAGAGAAACACTGGGGAGTGTGAGAGAAACACTGGGTGGAGAGAGTGAAACACTGGGTGGAGAGAGAGAGAGAAACAATGGGGGTGGGAGAGAGAGAGAAACACTGGGGGGAGAGAGAGAGAAACAATGGGTGGAGAGAGCGAAACACTGGGGGTGAGAGAGAGAAACAACGGGTGGAGAGAGCGAAACACTGAGGGGAGAGAGAGAGAGAAACACTGGGGAGGAGAGAGAGAAACACTGGGGGGACACAGAGGGAAACACTGTAGGGGAGAGAGAGAGAAACAATGGGGGGAGGGAGAGAGAAACACTGGGAGAGAGAGAGAGAAAGACTGGGGAGGGAGAGAGAGAGAAACGCTGGGGAGGGAGAGAGAGAGAAACACTGGGAGGAGTGAGAGAGAGAATCACTGGGGAGAGAGAGAGAGAAACAGTGGGGGGAGAGAGAGAAACACTGTGGAGAGAGAGAGAGAAACACTGGGGGGAGAGAGAGAGAGAAACACTGGGGAGAGAGAGAGGGACTAGAGAAAAACTGGGGTGAGACAGATAAACACTGGGGAGAGAGAGAACACTGGGGAGAGAGAGAGAAACACCGGGGAGACAGAGAGAAATACTGGGGGGAGAGGGAGAAACACTGGGTGAAGAGAGAGAGAAACACTGGGGTGAGAGTGAGAGAGAGAGAAAAACACTGGGAGGGGGGGAGAGAGAGAGAGAAACATTGGGGGGGCGAGAGAGAGAGAAGCACCGCGGGAAGGAGAGAGGGAAACACTGGGGGGAGAGAAAGAAACATTGCGGGGAGAGAGAGAAACACTGGGGGAAGAGAGAGAAACAATGGGGGGAGTAGAGATTGGGATACATTGGGGGGAGAGAGAGAGAGAAACATTGGGGGAGAGAGAGAAACACTGGGGAGAGAGAGAGAAGCAATGCGGGGGAGAGAAAAACATTGGGTGGAGAGACAGAAACACTGGGAGTGAGAGAGAAACACTGGGGGGAGGAGAAGGAGAGAAACACTGAGGGTAGAGAGAGAGAAACACTGGGGGAGGGAGAGAAACACTGGGGAGAGAGAGAAAAACTGGGGAGAGAGAGAAACACTGGCGAGAGAGAGAAACACTGCGGGGAGGAGAGAGGGAAATACTGGGTGGAGAGAGAGAGAGAAACATTGGGGGAGAGAGAGAGAGAAAGACTGGGGGGAGAGAGAGAAACACTGTGAGGTGGAGAGAGAGAGAAACCATGGGGGGAGAGAGAGAAACACTGGGGAGAGAGAGAAACTTTGGGGAGAGAGAGAAACTCTGGGGAGAGATAGAAACACTGGGGGGAGAGAGAGAGAGAAACACTGGGGGAGAGAGAGAAACACTGGGAGGAGAGTGAGAAACACTGGGGGGAGAAGAGAGAGAAACACTGGGGAGGTGGACAGAGAGAAACACTGGGGAGAGAGAGAAAGATTGGGGAGAGAGATGAACTCTGGGGAGAGATAGAAACACTGGGGGGAGAGAGAGAGAGAAACACTGGGGGGAGAGAGAGAAACACTGGGGGGAGAGAGAGAAACACTGCGGGGAGGAGAGAGAGAAACACTGGGGCGGGGGACAGGGAGAGTAACACTGGGGATAGAGAGAGAGAGAAACACTGGGGGGAGAGATAGAGAGAGAAAAACAGGGGAAAGAGAGAAACACTGGGGAGTGAGAGAGAAACACTGGGTGGAGAGAGTGAAACACTGGGTGGAGAGAGAGAGAGAAACAATGGGGGTGGGAGAGAGAGAGAAACACTGGGGGGAGAGAGAGAGAAACAATGGGTGGAGAGAGCGAAACACTGGGGGGAGAGAGAGAGAAACAACGGGTGGAGAGAGCGAAACACTGAGGGGAGAGAGAGAGAGGAACACTGGGGAGGAGAGAGAGAAACACTGGGGGGACACAGAGGGAAACACTGTAGGGGAGAGAGAGAGAAACAATGGGGGGAGGGAGAGAGAAACACTGGGAGAGAGAGAGAGAAAGACTGGGGAGGGAGAGAGAGAGAAACGCTGGGGAGGGAGATAGAGAGAAACACTGGGAGGAGTGAGAGAGAGAATCACTGGGGAGAGAGAGAGAGAAACAGTGGGGGGAGAGAGAGAAACACTGTGGAGAGAGAGAGAGAAACACTGGGGGGAGAGAGAGAGAGAAACACTGGGGAGAGAGAGAGGGACTAGAGAAAAACTGGGGTGAGACAGATAAACACTGGGGAGAGAGAGAGAAACATTGGGGGGAGAGAGAGAAACACTGGGGGACGAGAGGGAAAAACTGGGTGGAGTAGAGTTTGGGATACATTGCGGGGAGAGAGAGAGAAACACTGGGGGGGAGAGAGAAATACTGGGGGGAGAGAGAGAGAAACACTGTGGGGATAGAGAGAGAGAGAAACACTGGGGGGAGAGGGAGAGTCACTGGGGGGAGAGAGAGAGAGAGAGGAACACTGGTGGGCGAGAGGGAGAAACAGTGGGGGGAGGAGAGAGAAAGAAACACTGGGGGAGAGAGAGATAGAAGCACATGGTGTGGGAGAGAGAGAGAAACACTGGGTGGGGGAGAGAAAGAAAAACTGGGGGGAGGAGAGAGGGTAACACTGGGTGGAGAGAGAGAGAGAAACACTGGGGGGAGAGAGAGAAACACTGAGGGAGGAGAGATTGAGGTACACTGGGGGGAGAGAGAGATAAACGCTGGGGGAGAGAGTGAGTGAGAAATACTGGGGGGAGAGAGAGAGAATCACTGGGGGTAGAGAGAGAGAGAGAGAAACACAGGTGGGAGGAGAGAGAGAAACACTGCGGGGGAGATAGAGAGAAACACTGGGGGAGAGAGACAGAATGACTGGGGGGAGAGAGAGAGAAACATTGGGGAGAGAGAGAGAGAAACAGTGTGGGGAGAGAGAGAAACACTGTGGAGAGAGAGAGAGAAACACTGGGGGGAGAGAGAGAGAGAAACACTGGGGAGAGAGAGAGGGACTAGAGAAAAACAGGGGTGAGACAGATAAACACTGGGGAGAGAGAGAGAAACATTGGGGGGAGAGAGAGAAACACTGGGGGACAAGAGGGAAACACTGGGTGGAGTAGAGATTGGGATACATTGCGGGGAGAGAGAGAGAAACACTGGGGGGGAGAGAGAAACACTGGGGGGAGAGAGAGAGAAACACTGTGGGGATAGAGAGAGAGAGAAACACTGGGGGGAGAGGGAGAGTCACTGGGGGAGAGAGAGAGAGAGAGGAACACTGGTGGGCGAGAGGGAGAAACAGTGGGGGGAGGAGAGAGAAAGAAACACTGGGGGAGAGAGAGATAGAAGCACATGGTGTGGGAGAGAGAGAGAAACACTGGGTGGGGGAGAGAAAGAAAAACTGGGGGGGAGGAGAGAGGGTAACACTGGGTGGAGAGAGAGAGAGAAACACTGGGGGGAGAGAGAGAAACACTGGGGGAGGAGAGATTGAGATACACTGGGGGGAGAGAGAGATAAACACTGGGGGAGAGAGTGAGTGAGAAATACTGGGGGGAGAGAGAGAGAATCACTGGGGGGAGAGAGAGAGAGAGAGAAACACAGGTGTGAGGAGAGAGAGAAACACTGCGGGGGAGATAGAGAGAAACACTGGGGGGAGAGAGAGAGAGACAGGGGGGGAGGGAGAGAGAAACACTGGGGGAGAGAGACAGAATGACTGGGGGGAGAGAGAGAAAAACATTGGGGAGAGAGAGAGAGAAACAGTGTGGGGAGCGAGAGAAACACTGGGGAGAGAGAGAGAGCGAGAAACACTGGGGGAGAGAGAGAGAGAGAAACACTTGGGAGAGAGAGAGGGAGAGAGAAAGACTGGGGTGAGAGAGATAAACATTGGGGGTAGAGAGAGAAACACTGGGGGAAGAGAGAGAAACACTGGGGGGAGTAGAGATTGAGATACATTGGGGGGAGAGAGAGAGAAACACTGGGGGAGAGAGAGAAGCACTGGGGAGAGAGAGAGAAGCACTGCGGGGGGAGAGAGAAACATTGTGGGGAGAGAGAAAAACACTGGGGGGGTGAGAGAGAAACACTGGGGGTCGGAGAGATTGGGATACACTGCGGGGAGAGAGAGAGAAACACTGGGGGGGGAGAGAGAGAAACACTGGGGGGAGAGAGAGAGAAAGACTGGGGGGAGAGAGAGAGAGAAACACTGGGGAGAGAGAGAGGGACTAGAGAAAAACTGGGGTGAGACAGATAAACACTGGGGAGAGAGAGAGAAACATTGGGGGAGAGAGAGAAACACTGGGGGACGATAGGGAAACACTGGGTGGAGTAGAGATTGGGATACATTGCGGGGAGAGAGAGAGAAACACTGGGGGGGGGGAGAGAGAAACATTGGGGGAAGAGAGAGAGAGAAACACTGGGGAGGTGGACAGAGAGAAACACTGGGGAGAGAGAGAAAGATTGGGGAGAGAGATGAACTCTGGGGAGAGATAGAAACACTGGGGGGAGAGAGAGAGAGAAACACTGGGGGGAGAGAGAGAAACACTGGGGGGAGAGAGAGAAACACTGCGGGGAGGAGAGAGAGAAACACTGGGGCGGGGGACAGGGAGAGTAACACTGGGGATAGAGAGAGAGAGAAACACTGGGGGGAGAGATAGAGAGAGAAAAACAGGGGAGAGAGAGAAACACTGGGGAGTGAGAGAGAAACACTGGGTGGAGAGAGTGAAACACTGGGTGGAGAGAGAGAGAGAAACAATGGGGGTGGGAGAGAGAGAGAAACACTGGGGGGAGAGAGAGAGAAACAATGGGTGGAGAGAGCGAAACACTGGGGGGAGAGAGAGAGAAACAACGGGTGGAGAGAGCGAAACACTGAGGGGAGAGAGAGAGAGAAACACTGGGGAGGAGAGAGAGAAACACTGGGGGGACACAGAGGGAAACACTGTAGGGGAGAGAGAGAGAAACAATGGGGGGAGGGAGAGAGAAACACTGGGAGAGAGAGAGAGAAAGACTGGGGAGGGAGAGAGAGAGAAACGCTGGGGAGGGAGAGAGAGAGAAACACTGGGAGGAGTGAGAGAGAGAATCACTGGGGAGAGAGAGAGAGAAACAGTGGGGGGAGAGAGAGAAACACTGTGGAGAGAGAGAGAGAAACACTGGGGGGAGAGAGAGAGAGAAACACTGGGGAGAGAGAGAGGGACTAGAGAAAAACTGGGGTGAGACAGATAAACACTGGGGAGAGAGAGAGAAACATTGGGGGGAGAGAGAGAAACACTGGGGGACGAGAGGGAAAAACTGGGTGGAGTAGAGATTGGGATACATTGCGGGGAGAGAGAGAGAAACACTGGGGGGGAGAGAGAAACACTGGGGGGAGAGAGAGAGAAACACTGTGGGGATAGAGAGAGAGAGAAACACTGGGGGGAGAGGGAGAGTCACTGGGGGGAGAGAGAGGGAGAGAGGAACACTGGTGGGCGAGAGGGAGAAACAGTGGGGGGAGGAGAGAGAAAGAAACACTGGGGGAGAGAGAGATAGAAGCACATGGTGTGGGAGAGAGAGAGAAACACTGGGTGGGGGAGAGAAAGAAAAACTGGGGGGAGGAGAGAGGGTAACACTGGGTGGAGAGAGAGAGAGAAACACTGGGGGGGGAGAGAGAAACACTGGGGGAGGAGAGATTGAGATACACTGGGGGGAGAGAGAGATAAACACTGGGGGAGAGAGTGAGTGAGAAATACTGGGGGGAGAGAGAGAGAATCACTGGGGGGAGAGAGAGACAGAGAGAAACACAGGTGGGAGGAGAGAGAGAAACACTGCGGGGGAGATAGAGAGAAACACTGGGGGGGAGAGAGAGAGAGACAGGGGGGGAGGGAGAGAGAAACACTGGGGGAGTGAGACAGAATGACTGGGGGGAGAGAGAGAGAGAAACAGTGTGGGGAGAGAGAGAAACACTGTGGAGAGAGAGAGAGAAACACTGGGGGGAGAGAGAGAGAGAAACACTGGGGAGAGAAAGAGGGACTAGAGAAAAACTGGGGTGAGACAGATAAACACTGGGGAGAGAGAGAGAAACATTGGGGGAGAGAGACAGAATGACTGGGGGGAGAGAGAGAGAAACATTGGGGAGAGAGAGAGAGAAACAGTGTGGGGAGAGAGAGAAACACTGGGGAGAGAGAGAGAGCGAGAAACACTGGGGGAGAGAGAGAGAGAGAAACACTTGGGAGAGAGAGAGGGAGAGAGAAAGACTGGGGTGAGAGAGATAAACATTGGGGGTAGAGAGAGAAACACTGGGGGAAGAGAGAGAAACACTGGGGGGAGTAGAGATTGAGATACATTGGGGGGAGAGAGAGAGAAACATTGGGGGGAGAGAGAGAAACACTGGGGGACGAGAGGGAAACACTGGGTGGAGTAGAGATTGGGATACATTGCGGGGAGAGAGAGAGAAACACTGGGGGGGAGAGAGAAACACTGGGGGGAGAGAGAGAGAAACACTGTGGGGATAGAGAGAGAGAGAAACACTGGGGGGAGAGGGAGAGTCACTGGGGGAGAGAGAGAGAGAGAGGAACACTGGTGGGCGAGAGGGAGAAACAGTGGGGGGAGGAGAGAGAAAGAAACACTGGGGGAGAGAGAGATAGAAGCACATGGTGTGGGAGAGAGAGAGAAACACTGGGTGGGGGAGAGAAAGAAAAACTGGGGGGGAGGAGAGAGGGTAACACTGGGTGGAGAGAGAGAGAGAAACACTGGGGGGAGAGAGAGAAACACTGGGGGAGGAGAGATTGAGATACACTGGGGGGAGAGAGAGATAAACACTGGGGGAGAGAGTGAGTGAGAAATACTGGGGGGAGAGAGAGAGAATCACTGGGGGGAGAGAGAGAGAGAGAGAAACACAGGTGTGAGGAGAGAGAGAAACACTGCGGGGGAGATAGAGAGAAACACTGGGGGGGAGAGAGAGAGAGACAGGGGGGGAGGGAGAGAGAAACACTGGGGGAGAGAGACAGAATGACTGGGGGGAGAGAGAGAGAAACATTGGGGAGAGAGAGAGAGAAACAGTGTGGGGAGAGAGAGAAACACTGGGGAGAGAGAGAGAGCGAGAAACACTGGGGGAGAGAGAGAGAGAGAAACACTTGGGAGAGAGAGAGGGAGAGAGAAAGACTGGGGTGAGAGAGATAAACATTGGGGGTAGAGAGAGAAACACTGGGGGAAGAGAGAGAAACACTGGGGGGAGTAGAGATTGAGATACATTGGGGGGAGAGAGAGAGAAACACTGGGGGAGAGAGAGAAGCACTGGGGAGAGAGAGAGAAGCACTGCGGGGGGAGAGAGAAACATTGTGGGGAGAGAGAAAAACACTGGGGGGTGAGAGAGAAACACTGGGGGTCGGAGAGATTGGGATACACTGCGGGGAGAGAGAGAGAAACACTGGGGGGGAGAGAGAGAAACACTGGGGGGAGAGAGAGAGAAACACTGGGGGGAGAGAGAGAGAGAAACACTGGGGGAGGAGAGAGGGTAACACTGGGGGAGAGAGAGAAATACTGGGGGGAGAGAGAGAGAAACACTGGGGGGAGAGAGAGAGAAAGACTGGGGCGAGAGAGAGAGAAACACTGGGGGGAGAGAGAGAAAGACTGGGGGGAGAGAGAGAAACAGTGGGGCGAGAGAGCGAGAAACAGTGGGGGGAGATAGAGAAACAATGGGGGGCGGAGAGAGAGAGAAACACTGGGCGTGAGAGAGAAACTCTGGGGAGAGAGAGAGAAGCACTGGGAGGGGGAGAGTGAAACATTGGGGGGAGAGAGAGAAACACTGTTGGGTGAGAGAGAGAAACACTGGGGGGGGAGAGAGAGAGAAACACTGTGGCCGAGAGTGAGAAACACTGGGGGGGATAGAGAAAGAGAGAAACACTGGGAGGGGGAGAGCGAGAAACACTGGGGGGAGAGAGAGAGAGAAACACTGGGGAGAGAGAGGGAGAAACAGTGGGGGGAGGAGAGAGAAAGAAACACTGGGGGAGAGAGAGAGAGAGAAACACATGGTGTGGGAGAGAGAGAGAAACACTGGGGGGAAACAGTGAAACACTGGGGGAGAGAGAGAAACACTGGGGGAGGAGAGATTGAGATACACTGGGGGGAGAGAGAGAGAAACACTGGGGGAGAGAGAGAGTGAAACACTGGGGGGAGCGAGCGAGAAATACTGGGGGGAGAAGAGAGAAACACTGGGGGGGAGAGAGAGAAACAGTGGGGGGAGGAGAGATTGAGATACACTGGGGGGAGAGAGAGAGAGAATCATTGGGGGAGGAGAGAGGGAAACACTGGGGGAGAGAGGGAAATACTGGGGGGAGAGAGAGAGAGAAACACTGGGGGGAGAGAGAGAGAAAGACTGGGGCGAGAGAGAGAGAGAAACACTGGGGGGAGAGAGAGAGAAACACTGGGGGGAGAGGGAGAAACAGTGGGGCGAGAGAGAGAGAAACAATGGGGGGAGATAGAGCTACAATGGGGGGCGGAGAGAGAGAGAAACACTAAGGGTGAGAGAGAAACATTGGGGAGAGAGAGAACACTGGGGAGAGAGAGAGAAACACCGGGGAGACAGAGAGAAATACTGGGGGGAGAGGGAGAAACACTGGGTGAAGAGAGAGAGAAACACTGGGGTGAGAGTGAGAGAGAGAGAAAAACACGGGGAGGGGGGGAGAGAGAGAGAGAAACATTGGGGGGGCGAGAGAGAGAGAAACACTGCGGGAAGGAGAGAGGGAAACACTGGGGGGAGAGAAAGAAACATTGCGGGGAGAGAGAGAAACACTGGGGGAAGAGAGAGAAACAATGGGGGGAGTAGAGATTGGGATACATTGGGGGGAGAGAGAGAGAGAAACACTGGGGGAGAGAGAGAAACACTGGGGAGAGAGAGAGAAGCAATGCGGGGGAGAGAAAAACATTGGGTGGAGAGACAGAAACACTGGGAGTGAGAGAGAAACACTGGGGGGAGGAGAGATTGGGATAAAGTGGGGGGAGACAGAGAGAAACACTGGGGGGAGAGAGAGAAATACTGGGGGGAGATAGAGAAACACGGGGGGGATAGAGAGAGAGAGAAACGCTGGGGAGGGAGAGAGAGAGAAACACTGGGAGGAGTGAGGGAGAGAATCACTGGGGAGAGAGAGAGAGAAACAGTGGGGGGAGAGAGAGAAACACTGTGGAAAGAGAGAGAGAAACACTGGAGGGAGAGAGAGAGAGAAACACTGGGGAGAGAGAGAGGGACTAGAGAAAAACTGGGGTGAGACAGATAAACACTGGGGAGAGAGAGAGAAACATTGGGGGGAGAGAGAGAAACACTGGGGGACGAGAGGGAAACACTGGGTGGAGTAGAGATTGGGATACATTGCGGGGAGAGAGAGAGAAACACTGGGGGGGAGAGAGAAACACTGGGAGGAGAGAGAGAGAAACACTGTGGGGATAGAGAGAGAGAGAAACACTGGGGGAAGAGGGAGAGTCAATGGGGGGAGAGAGAGAGAGAGAGGAACACTGGTGGGCGAGAGGGAGAAACAGTGGGGGGGAGGAGAGAGAAAGAAACACTGGGGGACAGAGAGATGGAAGCACATGGTGTGGGAGAGAGAGAGAAACACTGGGTGGGGGAGAGAAAGAAAAACTGGGGGGAGGAGAGAGGGTAACACTGGGTGGAGAGAGAGAGAGAAACACTGGGGGGAGAGAGAGAAACACTGGGGGAGGAGAGATTGAGATACACTGGGGGGAGAGAGAGATAAACACTGGGGGAGAGAGTGAGTGAGAAACACTGGGGGAGAGAGACAGAATGACTGGGGGGAGAGAGAGAAAAACATTGGGGAGAGAGAGAGAGAAACAGTGTGGGGAGAGAGAGAAACACTGGGGAGAGAGAGAGAGCGAGAAACACTGGGGGAGAGAGAGAGAGAGAAACACTTGGGAGAGAGAGAGGGAGAGAGAAAGACTGGGGTGAGAGAGATAAACATTGGGGGGAGAGAGAGAAACACTGGGGGAAGAGAGAGAAACACTGGGGGGAGTAGAGATTGAGATACATTGGGGGGAGAGAGAGAGAAACACTGGGGGAGAGAGAGAAACATTGTGGGGAGAGAGAGAAACACTGGGGGGTGAGAGAGAAGCACTGCGGGGGGAGAGAGAAACATTGTGGGGAGAGAGAGAAACACTGGGGGGTGAGAGAGAAACACTGGGGGTCGGAGAGATTGGGATACACTGCGGGGAGAGAGAGAGAAACACTGGGGGGGAGAGAGAGAAACACTGGGGGGAGAGAGAGAGAGAAACACTGGGGGAGGAGAGAGGGTAACACTGGGGGAGAGAGAGAAATACTGGGGGGAGAGAGAGAGAAACACTGGGGGGAGAGAGAGAGAAAGACTGGGGCGAGAGAGAGAGAAACACTGGGGGGAGAGAGAGAAAGACTGGGGGGAGAGAGAGAAACAGTGGGGCGAGAGAGCGAGAAACACTGGGGGGAGATAGAGAAACAATGGGGGGCGGAGAGAGAGAGAAACACTGGGCGTGAGAGAGAAACTCTGGGGAGAGAGAGAGAAGCACTGGGAGGGGGAGAGAGAAACATTGGGGGGAGAGAGAGAAACACTGTTGGGTGAGAGAGAGAAACACTGGGGGGGGAGAGAGAGAGAAACACTGTGGCCGAGAGAGAGAAACACTGGGGTGGATAGAGAAAGAGAGAAACACTGGGGAGAGAGAGGGAGAAACAGTGGGGGGAGGAGAGAGAAAGAAACACTGGGGGAGAGAGAGAGAGAGAAACACATGGTGTGGGAGAGAGAGAGAAACACTGGGGGGAAACAGTGAAACACTGGGGGAGAGAGAGAAACACTGGGGGAGGAGAGATTGAGATACACTGGGGTGAGAGAGAGAGAAACACTGGGGGAGAGAGAAAGTGAAACACTGGGGGGAGCGAGCGAGAAATACTGGGGGGAGAAGAGAGAAACACTGGGGGGGAGAGAGAGAAACAGTGGGGGGAGGAGAGATTGAGATACACTGGGGGGAGAGAGAGAGAGAATCATTGGGGGAGGAGAGAGGGAAACACTGGGGGAGAGAGGGAAATACTGGGGGGAGAGAGAGAGAGAAACACTGGGGGGAGAGAGAGAGAAACACTGGGGGGAGAGGGAGAAACAGTGGGGCGAGAGAGAGAGAAACAATGGGGGGAGATAGAGCTACAATGGGGGGCGGAGAGAGAGAGAAACACTAAGGGTGAGAGAGAAACATTGGGGAGAGAGAGAACACTGGGGAGAGAGAGAGAAACACCGGGGAGACAGAGAGAAATACTGGGGGGAGAGGGAGAAACACTGGGTGAAGAGAGAGAGAAACACTGGGGTGAGAGTGAGAGAGAGAGAAAAACACTGGGGGGGGAGAGAGAGAGAGAAACACTTGGGGGAGAGAGAGAAAGACTGGAGGGAGAGAGAGAGAGAAACACTGGGGAGAGAGAGAGAGAAAGACTGGGGGAGAGAGAGAAACAGTGGGGGAAATAGAGAAACACTGGGGGGCGGAGAGAGAGAGAAACACTGGGGGTGAGAGAGAAACATTGGGGAGAGAGAGAAACACTGGAGAGAGAGAGAAACACCGGGGAGAGAGAGAGAAATAGTGGGGGGCGAGAGAGAGAAACAGTGGGGGGAGGAGAGAGAAAGAAATACTGGGGGAGAGTGAGAGAGAGAAACACATGGTGTGGGAGAGAGAGAGAAACACTGGGGGGAGCGAGAGAGAGAATAACTGGGAGGAGGAGAGAGGGAAACAATGGGTGGAGATAGAGAGAGAAAGACTAAGGGAAGAGAGGGAAACACTGCGGGGAGGAGAGATTGAAATACTCTGGGGGGAGAGAGGGAGAAACACTGGGGGGAGAGAGAGAGAAATACTGGGGGTGAGAGAGAAACACTGGGGAGAGAGAGAAACACTGGGGAGTGAGAGAGAAACACCGGGGAGAGAGAGAGAAATACTGGGGGGAGAGAGAGAAACCGTGGGGGGAGAGAGAGAGAAACACATGGTGTGGGAGAGAGAGAGAAACACTGGGGGGAAACAGTGAAACACTGGGGGAGAGAGAGAAACACTGGGGGAGGAGAGATTGAGATACACTGGGGGGAGAGAGAGAGAAACATTGGGGGAGAGAGAGAGTGAAACACTGGGGGGAGCGAGCGAGAAATACTGGGGGGAGAAGAGAGAAACACTGGGGGGGAGAGAGAGAAACAGTGGAGGGAGGAGAGATTGAGATACACTGGGGGGTGAGAGAGAGAGAATCATTGGGGGAGGAGAGAGGGAAACACTGGGGGAGAGATGGAAATACTGGGGGGAGAGAGAGAGAGAAACACTGGGGGGAGAGAGAGAGAAAGACTGGGGCGAGAGAGAGAGAGAAACACTGGGGGGAGAGAGAGAGAAACACTGGGGGGAGAGGGAGAAACAGTGGGGCGAGAGAGAGAGAAACAATGGGGGGAGATAGAGCTACAATGGGGGGCGGAGAGAGAGAGAAACACTAAGGGTGAGAGAGAAACATTGGGGAGAGAGAGAACACTGGGGAGAGAGAGAGAAACACCTGGGAGACAGAGAGAAATACTGGGGGGAGAGGGAGAAACACTGGGTGAAGAGAGAGAGAAACACTGGGGTGAGAGTGAGAGAGAGAGAAAAACACTGGGGGAGAGAGAGAAACACTGGGGAGAGAGAGAGAAGCAATGCGGGGGAGAGAGAAACACTGGGGGAGGAGAGATTGGGATAAAGTGGGGGGAGAGAGAGAGAAACACTGGGGGGAGAGAGAGAAATACTGGGGGGAGATAGAGAAACACGGGGGGCAGAGAAAGAAACATTGCGGGGAGAGAGAGAAACACTGGGGTGAGTAGAGATTGGGATACATTGGGGGGAGAGAGAGAGAGAAACACTGGGGGAGAGAGAGAAACACTGGGGAGAGAGAGAGAAGCAATGCGGGGGAGAGAAAAACATTGGGTGGAGAGACAGAAACACTGGGAGTGAGAGAGAAACACTGGGGGAGGAAAGATTGGGATAAAGTGGGGGGAGAGAGAGAGAGAACACTGGGGAGAGAGAGAGAAACACCGGGGAGACAGAGGGAAATACTGTGGGGAGAGGGAGAAACACTGGGTGAAGAGAGAGAGAAACACTGGGGTGAGAGTGAGATAGAGAGAAAAACACTGCGGGGGGGGTGGAGAGAGAGAGAGAAACATTGGGGGGCGAGAGAGAGCGAAACACTGCGGGAAGGAGAGAGGGAAACACTGGGGTGAGAGAAAGAAACATTGCGGGGAGAGAGAGAAACACTGGGGGAAGAGAGAGAAACACTGGGGGGAGTAGAGATTGGGATACATTGGGGGGAGAGAGAGAGAGAAACACTGGGGGAGAGAGAGAAACACTGGGGAGAGAGAGTGAAGCAATGCGGGGGAGAGAAAAACATTGGGTGGAGAGACAGAAACACTGGGAGTGAGAGAGAAACACTGGGGGGAGGAGAGATTGGGATAAAGTGGGGGGGGAGAGAGAGAAACACTGGGGGGAGAGAGAGAAATACTGGGTTGGAGATAGAGAAACACGGGGGGGATAGAGAGAGAGAGAAACACTAGGGGGAGAGAGCGAAACACTGGGGGCAGAGAGAGAGAAACATTGCGGGGAGGAGAGAGAAAGACTGGGGGGAGAGCGAGAATCACTGGGGGGAGAGAGAGAGAGAAACACTTGGGGGAGAGAGAGAAAGACTGGAGGGAGAGAGAGAGAGAAACACTGGGGGGAGAGAGAGAGAAAGACTGGGGGAGAGAGAGAAACAGTGGGGGAAATAGAGAAACACTGGGGGGCGGAGAGAGAGAGAAACACTGGGGGTGAGAGAGAAACATTGGGGAGAGAGAGAAACACTGGAGAGAGAGAGAGAAACACCGGGGAGAGAGAGAGAAATAGTGGGGGGCGAGAGAGAGAAACAGTGGGGGGAGGAGAGAGAAAGAAACACTGGGGGAGAGTGAGTGAGAGAAACACATGGTGTGGGAGAGAGAGAGTAACACTGGGGGGAGCGAAAGAGAGAATAACTGCGGGGAGGAGAGAGGGAAACACTGGGTGGAGATAGAGAGAGAAAGACTAAGGGAAGAGAGGGAAACACTGCGGGGAGGAGAGATTGAGATACTCTGGGGGGAGAGAGGGAGAAACAGTGGGGGGAGAGAGAGAGAAATACTGGGGGTGAGAGAGAAACACTGGGGAGAGAGAGAAACACTGGGGAGTGAGAGAGAAACACCGGGGAGAGAGAGAGAAATACTGGGGGGAGAGAGAGAAACCGTGGGGGGAGAGAGAGAGAAACCCTTGGGTGAGAGAGAGAGAGCGAAAAACTGGGGGGCGAGAGAGAGAGAAACACTGCGGGGAGGAGAGAGGGAAACACTGGGTGGAGAGAGAGAGAGAAACACTAAGGGTGAGAGAGAAACATTGGGGAGAGAGAGAACACTGGGGAGAGAGAGAGAAACACTGGTGAGACAGAGAGAAATACTGGGGGGAGAGTGAGAGAGAGAGAGAAACATTGGGGGGCGAGGGAGAGAGAAACACTGCGGGAAGGAGAGAGGGAAACACTGGGGGGAGAGAAAGAAACATTGCGGGGAGAGAGAGAAACACTGGGGGTAGAGAGAGAAACACTGGGGGGAGTAGAGATTGGGATACATTGGGGGGAGAGAGCGAGAGAAACACTGGGGGAGAGAGAGAAACACTGGGGAGAGAGAGAGAAGCAATGCGGGGGAGAGAAAAACATTGGGTGGAGAGACAGAAACACTGGGAGTGAGAGAGAGAAATACTGGGGATGAGAGAGAAACACTGGGGAGAGAGAGAAACACTGGGGAGTGAGAGAGAAACACCGGGGAGAGAGAGAGAAATACTGGGGGGAGAGAGAGAAACCGTTGGGGGAGAGAGAGAGAAACCCTTGGGTGAGAGAGAGGGAGAGAAAAACTGGGGGGCGAGAGAGAGAGAAACACTAAGGGTGAGAGAGAAACATTGGGGAGAGAGAGAACACTGGGGAGAGAGAGAGAAACACCGGGGAGACAGAGAGAAATACTGGGGGGAGAGGGAGAAACACTGGGTGAAGAGAGAGAGAAACACTGGGGGAGAGAGAGAAACACTGGGGAGAGAGAGAGAAGCAATGCGGGGGAGAGAAAAACATTGGGTGGAGAGACAGAAACACTGGGAGTGAGAGAGAAACACTGGGGGGAGGAGAGATTGGGATAAAGTGGGGGGAGAGAGAGAGAAACACTGGGGGGAGAGAGAGAGAAACATAGAATCATAGAATCATAGAATCATAGAAGTTACAACATGGAAACAGGCCCTTCGGCCCAACATGTCCATGTCGCCCAGTTTATACCACTAAGCTAGTCCCAATTGCCTGCACTTGGCCCATATCCCTCGAAACACTGGGGGGAGAGAGAGAAACACGGGGGGGATAGAGAGAGAGAGAAACACTGGGGGAGAGAGCGAAACACTGGGGGCAGAGAGAGAGAAACAGTGGGGGGAGGAGAGAGAAAGACTGGGGGGAGAGAGAGAAACAATGGGGGAGAGCGAGAAACACTGGGGGGAGAGAGAGAGAGAAACACTTGGGGGAAAGAGAGAAAGACTGGAGGGAGAGAGGGAGAAACACTGGGGAGAGAGAGAGAGAAAGACTGGGGGAGAGAGAGAAACAGTGGGGGAAATAGAGAAACACTGGGGGGCGGAGAGAGAGAGAAACACTGCGGGTGAGAGAGAAACATTGGGGAGAGAGAGAAACACTGGAGAGAGAGAGAGAAACACCGGGGAGAGAGAGAAATAGTGGGGGGCGAGAGAGAGAAACAGTGGTGGGAGGAGAGAGAAAGAAACATTGGGGGAGAGTGAGAGAGAGAATTACATGGTGTGGGAGAGGGAGAGAAACACTGGGGGGAGCGAGAGAGAGAATAACTGGGGGAGAGAGAGAGAAACACCGGGGAGAGAGAGAGAAACACTGGGGGGAGAGAGAGAGAAACACTGGGGTGAGAGAGAGAGAGAGAGAAACACTGGGGAGAGAGAGAGAGAGAGAAACACTGGGGGAGAGAGAGAGAGAAACACTGGGGGAGAGAAAGATTTAAACACTCGGGGGGAGAGAGAGAGAGAAACACTGGGGGGAGAGAGAGATAAACACTGGGGGTGAGAGAGAAACACTGGGGAGACAGAGAAACATTTGGTAGTGAGAGAGAGATACACCGGGGAGAGATAGAGAAATACTGCGGGAAGAGAGAGAAAAACTATGGGGAGGAGAGAGAGAAACACTGGGGAGAGAGAGAGTGAAACACAGGGGGGAGTAGAGATTGGGATACATTGGGGGGGGAGAGAGAGAGAGAAACACTGGGGGAGAGAGAGAAACACTGGGGAGAGAGAGAGAAGCAATGCGGGGGAGAGAAAAACATTGGGTGGAGAGACAGAAACACTGGGAGTGAGAGAGAAACACTGGGGGGAGGAGAGATTGGGATAAAGTGGGGGGAGAGAGAGAGAAACACTGGGGGGAGAGAGAGAGAAACACTGGGGGGAGAGAGAGAAACACTGGGGGGGATAGAGAGAGAGAGAAACACTGGGGGAGAGAGCGAAACACTGGGGGCAGAGAGAGAGAAACAGTGGGGGGAGAGAGAGAAAGACTGGGGGGAGAGAGAGAAACAGTGGGGCGAGAGAGCGAGAAACAGTCGGGGGAGATAGAGATACAATGGGGGGCGGAGAGAGAGAGAAACACTGGGCGTGAGAGAGAAACTCTGGGGAGAGAGAGAGAAGCACTGGGAGGGGGAGAGAGAAACATTGGGGGGAGAGAGAGAAACACTGTTGGGTGAGAGAGAGAAACACTGGGGGGGGGAGAGAGAGAGAAACACTGTGGCCGAGAGTGAGAAACACTGGGGGGGATAGAGAAAGAGAGAAACACTGGGAGGGGGAGAGCGAGAAACACTGGGGGGAGAGAGAGAGAGAAACACTGGGGAGAGAGAGGGAGAAACAGTGGGGGGAGGAGAGAGAAAGAAACACTGGGGGAGAGAGAGAGAGAGAAACACATGGTGTGGGAGAGAGAGAGAAACACTGGGGGGAAACAGTGAAACACTGGGGGAGAGAGAGAAACACTGGGGGAGGAGAGATTGAGATACACTGGGGGGAGAGAGAGAGAAACACTGGGGGAGAGAGAGAGTGAAACACTGGGGGGAGCGAGCGAGAAATACTGGGGGGAGAAGAGAGAAACACTGGGGGGGAGAGAGAGAAACAGTGGGGGGAGGAGAGATTGAGATACACTGGGGGGAGAGAGAGAGAGAATCATTGGGGGAGGAGAGAGGGAAACACTGGGGGAGAGAGGGAAATACTGGGGGGAGAGAGAGAGAAACACTGGGGGGAGAGAGAGAGAAAGACTGGGGCGAGAGAGAGAGAGAAACACTGGGGGGAGAGAGAGAGAAACACTGGGGGGAGAGGGAGAAACAGTGGGGCGAGAGAGAGAGAAACAATGGGGGGAGATAGAGCTACAATGGGGGGCGGAGAGAGAGAGAAACACTAAGGGTGAGAGAGAAACATTGGGGAGAGAGAGAACACTGGGGAGAGAGAGAGAAACACCGGGGAGACAGAGAGAAATACTGGGGGGAGAGGGAGAAACACTGGGTGAAGAGAGAGAGAAACACTGGGGTGAGAGTGAGAGAGAGAGAAAAACACTGGGAGGGGGGGAGAGAGAGAGAGAAACATTGGGGGGGCGAGAGAGAGAGAAACACTGCGGGAAGGAGAGAGGGAAACACTGGGGGGAGAGAAAGAAACATTGCGGGGAGAGAGAGAAACACTGGGGGAAGAGAGAGAAACAATGGGGGGAGTAGAGATTGGGATACATTGGGGGGAGAGAGAGAGAGAAACACTGGGGGAGAGAGAGAAACACTGGGGAGAGAGAGAGAAGCAATGCGGGGGAGAGAAAAACATTGGGTGGAGAGACAGAAACACTGGGAGTGAGAGAGAAACACTGGGGGGAGGAGAGATTGGGATAAAGTGGGGGGAGACAGAGAGAAACACTGGGGGGAGAGAGAGAAATACTGGGGGGAGATAGAGAAACACGGGGGGGATAGAGAGAGAGAGAAACGCTGGGGAGGGAGAGAGAGAGAAACACTGGGAGGAGTGAGAGAGAGAATCACTGGGGAGAGAGAGAGAGAAACAGTGGGGGGAGAGAGAGAAACACTGTGGAAAGAGAGAGAGAAACACTGGGGGGAGAGAGAGAGAGAAACACTGGGGAGAGAGAGAGGGACTGGAGAAAAACTGGGGTGAGACAGATAAACACTGGGGAGAGAGAGAGAAACATTGGGGGGAGAGAGAGAAACACTGGGGGACGAGAGGGAAACACTGGGTGGAGTAGAGATTGGGATACATTGCGGGGAGAGAGAGAGAAACACTGGGGGGGAGAGAGAAACACTGGGGGGAGAGAGAGAGAAACACTGTGGGGATAGAGAGAGAGAGAAACACTGGGGGAAGAGGGAGAGTCAATGGGGGGAGAGAGAGAGAGAGAGGAACACTGGTGGGCGAGAGGGAGAAACAGTGGGGGGGAGGAGAGAGAAAGAAACACTGGGGGACAGAGAGATAGAAGCACATGGTGTGGGAGAGAGAGAGAAACACTGGGTGGGGGAGAGAAAGAAAAACTGGGGGGAGGAGAGAGGGTAACACTGGGTGGAGAGAGAGAGAGAAACACTGGGGGGAGAGAGAGAAACACTGGGGGAGGAGAGATTGAGATACACTGGGGGGAGAGAGAGATAAACACTGGGGGAGAGAGTGAGTGAGAAACACTGGGGGAGAGAGACAGAATGACTGGGGGGAGAGAGAGAAAAACATTGGGGAGAGAGAGAGAGAAACAGTGTGGGGAGAGAGAGAAACACTGGGGAGAGAGAGAGAGCGAGAAACACTGGGGGAGAGAGAGAGAGAGAAACACTTGGGAGAGAGAGAGGGAGAGAGAAAGACTGGGGTGAGAGAGATAAACATTGGGGGGAGAGAGAGAAACACTGGGGGAAGAGAGAGAAACACTGGGGGGAGTAGAGATTGAGATACATTGGGGGGAGAGAGAGAGAAACACTGGGGGAGAGAGAGAAACATTGTGGGGAGAGAGAGAAACACTGGGGGGTGAGAGAGAAGCACTGCGGGGGGAGAGAGAAACATTGTGGGGAGAGAGAGAAACACTGGGGGGTGAGAGAGAAACACTGGGGGTCGGAGAGATTGGGATACACTGCGGGGAGAGAGAGAGAAACACTGGGGGGGAGAGAGAGAAACACTGGGGGGAGAGAGAGAGAGAAACACTGGGGGAGGAGAGAGGGTAACACTGGGGGAGAGAGAGAAATACTGGGGGGAGAGAGAGAGAAACACTGGGGGGAGAGAGAGAGAAAGACTGGGGCGAGAGAGAGAGAAACACTGGGGGGAGAGAGAGAAAGACTGGGGGGAGAGAGAGAAACAGTGGGGCGAGAGAGCGAGAAACACTGGGGGGAGATAGAGAAACAATGGGGGGCGGAGAGAGAGAGAAACACTGGGCGTGAGAGAGAAACTCTGGGGAGAGAGAGAGAAGCACTGGGAGGGGGAGAGAGAAACATTGGGGGGAGAGAGAGAAACACTGTTGGGTGAGAGAGAGAAACACTGGGGGGGGGGAGAGAGAGAGAAACACTGTGGCCGAGAGAGAGAAACACTGGGGGGAGAGAGAGAGAGAAACACTGGGGAGAGAGAGGGAGAAACAGTGGGGGGAGGAGAGAGAAAGAAACACTGGGGGAGAGAGAGAGAGAGAAACACATGGTGTGGGAGAGAGAGAGAAACACTGGGGGGAAACAGTGAAACACTGGGGGAGAGAGAGAAACACTGGGGGAGGAGAGATTGAGATACACTGGGGTGAGAGAGAGAGAAACACTGGGGGAGAGAGAGAGTGAAACACTGGGGGGAGCGAGCGAGAAATACTGGGGGGAGAAGAGAGAAACAGTGGGGGGAGGAGAGATTGAGATACACTGGGGGGAGAGAGAGAGAGAATCATTGGGGGAGGAGAGAGGGAAACACTGGGGGAGAGAGGGAAATACTGGGGGGAGAGAGAGAGAGAAACACTGGGGGGAGAGAGAGAGAAACACTGGGGGGAGAGGGAGAAACATTGGGGCGAGAGAGAGAGAAACAATGGGGGGAGATAGAGCTACATGGGGGGCGGAGAGAGAGAGAAACACTAAGGGTGAGAGAGAAACATTGGGGAGAGAGAGAACACTGGGGAGAGAGAGAGAAACACCGGGGAGACAGAGAGAAATACTGGGGGGAGAGGGAGAAACACTGGGTGAAGAGAGAGAGAAACACTGGGGTGAGAGTGAGAGAGAGAGAAAAACACTGGGGGGGGGGGAGAGAGAGAGAGAAACACTTGGGGGAGAGAGAGAAAGACTGGAGGGAGAGAGAGAGAGAAACACTGGGGAGAGAGAGAGAGAAAGACTGGGGGAGAGAGAGAAACAGTGGGGGAAATAGAGAAACACTGGGGGGCGGAGAGAGAGAGAAACACTGGGGGTGAGAGAGAAACATTGGGGAGAGAGAGAAACACTGGAGAGAGAGAGAAACACCGGGGAGAGAGAGAGAAATAGTGGGGGGCGAGAGAGAGAAACAGTGGGGGGAGGAGAGAGAAAGAAATACTGGAGGAGAGTGAGAGAGAGAAACACATGGTGTGGGAGAGAGAGAGAAACACTGGGGGGAGCGAGAGAGAGAATAACTGGGGGGAGGAGAGAGGGAAACAATGGGTGGAGATAGAGAGAGAAAGACTAAGGGAAGAGAGGGAAACACTGCGGGGAGGAGAGATTGAAATACTCTGGGGGGAGAGAGGGAGAAACACTGGGGGGAGAGAGAGAGAAATACTGGGGGTGAGAGAGAAACACTGGGGAGAGAGAGAAACACTGGGGAGTGAGAGAGAAACACCGGGGAGAGAGAGAGAAATACTGGGGGGAGAGAGAGAAACCGTGGGGGGAGAGAGAGAGAAACACATGGTGTGGGAGAGAGAGAGAAACACTGGGGGGAAACAGTGAAACACTGGGGGAGAGAGAGAAACACTGGGGGAGGAGAGATTGAGATACACTGGGGGGAGAGAGAGAGAAACATTGGGGGAGAGAGAGAGTGAAACACTGGGGGGAGCGAGCGAGAAATACTGGGGGGAGAAGAGAGAAACACTGGGGGGGAGAGAGAGAAACAGTGGAGGGAGGAGAGATTGAGATACACTGGGGGGTGAGAGAGAGAGAATCATTGGGGGAGGAGAGAGGGAAACACTGGGGGAGAGAGGGAAATACTGGGGGGAGAGAGAGAGAGAAACACTGGGGGGAGAGAGAGAGAAAGACTGGGGCGAGAGAGAGAGAGAAACACTGGGGGGAGAGAGAGAGAAACACTGGGGGGAGAGGGAGAAACAGTGGGGCGAGAGAGAGAGAAACAATGGGGGGAGATAGAGCTACAATGGGGGGCGGAGAGAGAGAGAAACACTAAGGGTGAGAGAGAAACATTGGGGAGAGAGAGAACACTGGGGAGAGAGAGAGAAACACCTGGGAGACAGAGAGAAATACTGGGGGGAGAGGGAGAAACACTGGGTGAAGAGAGAGAGAAACACTGGGGTGAGAGTGAGAGAGAGAGAAAAACACTGGGGGAGAGAGAGAAACACTGGGGAGAGAGAGAGAAGCAATGCGGGGGAGAGAGAAACACTGGGGGAGGAGAGATTGGGATAAAGTGGGGGGAGAGAGAGAGAAACACTGGGGGGAGAGAGAGAAATACTGGGGGGAGATAGAGAAACACGGGGGGCAGAGAAAGAAACATTGCGGGGAGAGAGAGAAACACTGGGGTGAGTAGAGATTGGGATACATTGGGGGGAGAGAGAGAGAGAAACACTGGGGGAGAGAGAGAAACACTGGGGAGAGAGAGAGAAGCAATGCGGGGGAGAGAAAAACATTGGGTGGAGAGACAGAAACACTGGGAGTGAGAGAGAAACACTGGGGGAGGAAAGATTGGGATAAAGTGGGGGGAGAGAGAGAGAGAACACTGGGGAGAGAGAGAGAAACACCGGGGAGACAGAGGGAAATACTGTGGGGAGAGGGAGAAACACTGGGTGAAGAGAGAGAGAAACACTGGGGTGAGAGTGAGATAGAGAGAAAAACACTGCGGGGGGGGTGGAGAGAGAGAGAGAAACATTGGGGGGCGAGAGAGAGCGAAACACTGCGGGAAGGAGAGAGGGAAACACTGGGGTGAGAGAAAGAAACATTGCGGGGAGAGAGAGAAACACTGGGGGAAGAGAGAGAAACACTGGGGGGAGTAGAGATTGGGATACATTGGGGGGAGAGAGAGAGAGAAACACTGGGGGAGAGAGAGAAACACTGGGGAGAGAGAGTGAAGCAATGCGGGGGAGAGAAAAACATTGGGTGGAGAGACAGAAACACTGGGAGTGAGAGAGAAACACTGGGGGGAGGAGAGATTGGGATAAAGTGGGGGGGGAGAGAGAGAAACACTGGGGGGAGAGAGAGAAATACTGGGTTGGAGATAGAGAAACACGGGGGGGATAGAGAGAGAGAGAAACACTAGGGGGAGAGAGCGAAACACTGGGGGCAGAGAGAGAGAAACATTGCGGGGAGGAGAGAGAAAGACTGGGGGGAGAGCGAGAATCACTGGGGGGAGAGAGAGAGAGAAACACTTGGGGGAGAGAGAGAAAGACTGGAGGGAGAGAGAGAGAGAAACACTGGGGGGAGAGAGAGAGAAAGACTGGGGGAGAGAGAGAAACAGTGGGGGAAATAGAGAAACACTGGGGGGCGGAGAGAGAGAGAAACACTGGGGGTGAGAGAGAAACATTGGGGAGAGAGAGAAACACTGGAGAGAGAGAGAGAAACACCGGGGAGAGAGAGAGAAATAGTGGGGGGCGAGAGAGAGAAACAGTGGGGGGAGGAGAGAGAAAGAAACACTGGGGGAGAGTGAGTGAGAGAAACACATGGTGTGGGAGAGAGAGAGTAACACTGGGGGGAGCGAAAGAGAGAATAACTGCGGGGAGGAGAGAGGGAAACACTGGGTGGAGATAGAGAGAGAAAGACTAAGGGAAGAGAGGGAAACACTGCGGGGAGGAGAGATTGAGATACTCTGGGGGGAGAGAGGGAGAAACAGTGGGGGGAGAGAGAGAGAAATACTGGGGGTGAGAGAGAAACACTGGGGAGAGAGAGAAACACTGGGGAGTGAGAGAGAAACACCGGGGAGAGAGAGAGAAATACTGGGGGGAGAGAGAGAAACCGTGGGGGGAGAGAGAGAGAAACCCTTGGGTGAGAGAGAGAGAGCGAAAAACTGGGGGGCGAGAGAGAGAGAAACACTGCGGGGAGGAGAGAGGGAAACACTGGGTGGAGAGAGAGAGAGAAACACTAAGGGTGAGAGAGAAACATTGGGGAGAGAGAGAACACTGGGGAGAGAGAGAGAAACACTGGTGAGACAGAGAGAAATACTGGGGGGAGAGTGAGAGAGAGAGAGAAACATTGGGGGGCGAGGGAGAGAGAAACACTGCGGGAAGGAGAGAGGGAAACACTGGGGGGAGAGAAAGAAACATTGCGGGGAGAGAGAGAAACACTGGGGGTAGAGAGAGAAACACTGGGGGGAGTAGAGATTGGGATACATTGGGGGGAGAGAGCGAGAGAAACACTGGGGGAGAGAGAGAAACACTGGGGAGAGAGAGAGAAGCAATGCGGGGGAGAGAAAAACATTGGGTGGAGAGACAGAAACACTGGGAGTGAGAGAGAGAAATACTGGGGATGAGAGAGAAACACTGGGGAGAGAGAGAAACACTGGGGAGTGAGAGAGAAACACCGGGGAGAGAGAGAGAAATACTGGGGGGAGAGAGAGAAACCGTTGGGGGAGAGAGAGAGAAACCCTTGGGTGAGAGAGAGGGAGAGAAAAACTGGGGGGCGAGAGAGAGAGAAACACTAAGGGTGAGAGAGAAACATTGGGGAGAGAGAGAACACTGGGGAGAGAGAGAGAAACACCGGGGAGACAGAGAGAAATACTGGGGGGAGAGGGAGAAACACTGGGTGAAGAGAGAGAGAAACACTGGGGGAGAGAGAGAAACACTGGGGAGAGAGAGAGAAGCAATGCGGGGGAGAGAAAAACATTGGGTGGAGAGACAGAAACACTGGGAGTGAGAGAGAAACACTGGGGGGAGGAGAGATTGGGATAAAGTGGGGGGAGAGAGAGAGAAACACTGGGGGGAGAGAGAGAGAAACATAGAATCATAGAATCATAGAATCATAGAAGTTACAACATGGAAACAGGCCCTTCGGCCCAACATGTCCATGTCGCCCAGTTTATACCACTAAGCTAGTCCCAATTGCCTGCACTTGGCCCATATCCCTCGAAACACTGGGGGGAGAGAGAGAAACACGGGGGGGATAGAGAGAGAGAGAAACACTGGGGGAGAGAGCGAAACACTGGGGGCAGAGAGAGAGAAACAGTGGGGGGAGGAGAGAGAAAGACTGGGGGGAGAGAGAGAAACAATGGGGGAGAGCGAGAAACACTGGGGGGAGAGAGAGAGAGAAACACTTGGGGGAAAGAGAGAAAGACTGGAGGGAGAGAGGGAGAAACACTGGGGAGAGAGAGAGAGAAAGACTGGGGGAGAGAGAGAAACAGTGGGGGAAATAGAGAAACACTGGGGGGCGGAGAGAGAGAGAAACACTGCGGGTGAGAGAGAAACATTGGGGAGAGAGAGAAACACTGGAGAGAGAGAGAGAAACACCGGGGAGAGAGAGAAATAGTGGGGGCGAGACAGAGAAACAGTGGTGGGAGGAGAGAGAAAGAAACATTGGGGGAGAGTGAGAGAGAGAATTACATGGTGTGGGAGAGGGAGAGAAACACTGGGGGGAGCGAGAGAGAGAATAACTGGGGGAGAGAGAGAGAAACACCGGGGAGAGAGAGAGAAACACTGGGGGGAGAGAGAGAGAAACACTGGGGTGAGAGAGAGAGAGAGAGAAACACTGGGGAGAGAGAGAGAGAGAGAAACACTGGGGGAGAGAGAGAGAGAAACACTGGGGGAGAGAAAGATTTAAACACTCGGGGGGAGAGAGAGAGAGAAACACTGGGGGGAGAGAGAGATAAACACTGGGGGTGAGAGAGAAACACTGGGGAGACAGAGAAACATTTGGTAGTGAGAGAGAGATACACGGGGGAGAGATAGAGAAATACTGCGGGAAGAGAGAGAAAAACTATGGGGAGGAGAGAGAGAAACACTGGGGAGAGAGAGAGTGAAACACAGGGGGGAGTAGAGATTGGGATACATTGGGGGGGGAGAGAGAGAGAGAAACACTGGGGGAGAGAGAGAAACACTGGGGAGAGAGAGAGAAGCAATGCGGGGGAGAGAAAAACATTGGGTGGAGAGACAGAAACACTGGGAGTGAGAGAGAAACACTGGGGGGAGGAGAGATTGGGATAAAGTGGGGGGAGAGAGAGAGAAACACTGGGGGGAGAGAGAGAGAAACACTGGGGGGAGAGAGAGAAACACGGGGGGGATAGAGAGAGAGAGAAACACTGGGGGAGAGAGCGAAACACTGGGGGCAGAGAGAGAGAAACAGTGGGGGGAGGAGAGAGAAAGACTGGGGGGAGAGAGAGAAACACTGGGGGAGAGCGAGAAACACTGGGGGGAGAGAGAGAGAGAAACACTTGGGGGAAAGAGAGAAAGACTGGAGGGAGAGAGGGAGAAATACTGGGGAGAGAGAGAGAGAAAGACTGGGGGAGAGAGAGAAACAGTGGGGGAAATAGAGAAACACTGGGGGGCGGAGAGAGAGAGAAACACTGCGGGTGAGAGAGAAACATTGGGGAGAGAGAGAAACACTGGAGAGAGAGAGAGAAACACCGGGGAGAGAGAGAAATAGTGGGGGGCGAGAGAGAGAAACAGTGGTGGGAGGAGAGAGAAAGAAACATTGGGGGAGAGTGAGAGAGAGAATCACATGGTGTGGGAGAGGGAGAGAAACACTGGGGGGAGCGAGAGAGAGAATAACTGGGGGAGAGAGAGAGAAACACCGGGGAGAGAGAGAGAAACACTGGGGGGAGAGAGAGAGAAACACTGGGGTGAGAGAGAGAGAAACACTGGGGTGAGAGAGAGAGAGAGAAACACTGGGGGAGAGAGAGAGAGAAACACTGGGGGAGAGAAAGATTTAAACACTCGGGGGGAGAGAGAGAGAGAAACACTGGGGGGAGAGAGAGATAAACACTGGGGGTGAGAGAGAAACACTGGGGAGACAGAGAAACATTGGGTAGTGAGAGAGAGAAACACCGGGGAGAGAGAGAGAAATACTGCGGGAAGAGAGAGAAAAACTATGGGGAGGAGAGAGAGAAACACTGGGGAGAGAGAGAGAGAAACACAGGGGGGAGAGAGAGAGAGAGAAACACTGGGGGGAGAGAGGGAGAAACAGTGGGGGAGGAGAGAGAGAGAAAAACTGGTGGGAGGAAAGAGGGAAACACTGGGTGGAGAGAGAGAGAAAAACACTGGGGGGAGAGAGAGAAACACTGGGGGAGAGAGAGAGAAACACTGGGCGGGAAGAGAGAGCGAGAAACACTGGGGGGGAGAGAGAGAAACAATGGGGGGAGGAGAGATTGCGATGCACTGGGGGGAGAGAGAGAGAGAAACACTGGGGGGAGGAGAGAGGGAAACATAGGGGGAGAGAGAGAAACACTGGGGGGAGAGAGAGAGAGAAACACTGGGAGGTGAGAGAGAAAGACTGGGGTGAGAGAGAGAGGAAAACACTGGGGGGGAGAGAGAGAAAGAATGGCGGGAGAGAGAGAGAAACACTGGGGGGAGGGTGAGAGAAAGACTGGGGTGAGAGAGAGAAACAGTGGGGCGAGAGAGAGAGAAAAACTGGGGGGAGATCGAGAAACACTGGGGGGCGGACAGAGAGAGAAACATTGGGGGTGAGAGAGAAACACTGGTGAGAGAGAGAAACACTGGGGAGAGAGAGAGAAATACTGGGCGGAGAGAGAGAGAAACACTGGGGGGAGAGAGAGAGAAACACTGGGTGAGAGAGAGAGAGAGAAACACTGGGGTGAGAGAGAGAGAGAGAAACACTGGGGGGCGAGAGAGAGAGAAACACTGCCGGGAGGAGAGAGGGAAACACTGGGTGGAGAGAGAGAGAGAAACACTGAGGGAGAGAGAGAGAGAAACACTGGGGGAGAGAAAGATTTAAACACTAGGGGAGAGAGAGAGAGAAACACTGGGGGTGAGAGAGAAACACTGGGGAGAGAGAGAAACACTGGGGAGAGAGAGAGAAACACCGGGAAGAGAGAGAGAAATACTGGGGGGAGAGAGAGAAAAACTGGGGGGAGGAGAGAGTGAAACACTGGGGAGGGGGACAGAGACAGAAACACTGGGGAGAGAGAGAGAGAAATACTGGGGGGGAGAGAGAGCGAAAAAAACTGGGGGCACACAAAGAGAGAGTGAAAAACTGGGGGGAGAGAGAGAGAGAAACACTGGGGGGTGAGAGAGAGAAAACACTGTGGGGAGAGAGAGAGAAACACTGGGGGGAGGAGAGAGAGAGAAACACTGAGGGGAGAGAGAAAGAAACACTGGGGGAGATAGAGAAACACTGGGTGGCGGAGAGAGAGAGAAACACTGTGGGATGGAGAGAAACACTGGGGAGAGAGAAAAAACTGGGGAGAGAGAGAGAAACACTGGCGAGAGAGAGAAACACTGGGGAGAGAGAGAGAGAAATACTGGGGGGAGGAGAGAGAGAAACACTGGGGGGGCAGACAGGGAGATACACTGGGGGAGAGAGAGAGAGAAACACTGGTTTGGGAGAGAGAGCGAGAAACACTGGGGGAGAGAAAGATTTAAACACTCGGGGAAGAGTGAGAGAGAAACACTGGGGGGAGAGAGAGAATGAAACACTGGGGGAGAGAGAGAAACACTGGGGGGAGATAGAGAAACACTGGGGGGAGTAGAGATTGAGATACATTGGGGGGAGAGAGAGAGAAACACTGGGAGAGAGAGAGAAGCACTGGGAAGAGAGAGAGATGCACTGGGGGGGGGAGAGAGAAACATTGTGGGGAGAGAGAGAAACACTGGGGTGTGAGAGAGAAACACTGGGGGTCGGAGAGATTGGAATACACTGCGGGGAGAGAGAGAGAAACACTGGGGGGGGGAGAGAGAGAAACACTGGGGGGAGAGAGAGAGAAACACTGGGGGGAGAGAGAGAGAGAAACACTGGGGGAGGAGAGAGGGTAACACTGGGGGAGAGAGAGAAATACTGGGGGGAGAGAGAAACACTGGGGAGAGAGAGAGAAACATCGGAGAGAGAGAGAGAAATACTGGGGGGAGAGAGAGAGAGAAAGACTGGGGGGAGAGAGAGAAACACTGCGGGGAGGAGAGAGGGAAACACTGGGTGGAGAGAGAGAGAGAATCAATGGGGGAGAGAGAGAGATAGAAACACTGGGGGGCGAGAGAGAAACACTGCGGGGAGGAGAGAGGGACACACTGGGTGGAGAGAGAGAGAAACAATGGGGGAGAGAGAGAGAGAAACACTGGGGGAGAGAATGATTTAAACAGTAGGGAGAGAGAGAGAGAAACACTGGGGTGAGAGAGAGAGAGAAACATTGGGGGGAGATAGAGAAACACTGGGGTGCGGAGAGGGAGAGAAACACTGGGGGTGAGAGAGAAACACTGGGGAGAGAGAGAAACACTGGGGAGAGAGAGAGAAACACCGGGGAGAGAGAGATAAATACTGGGGGGAGAGAGAGAAAAACTGGGGGGAGGAGAGAGTGAAACACTGGGGAGGGGGACAGAGAGAGAAACACTGGGGAGAGAGAGAGAGAAATACTGGGGGGGAGAGAGAGAAAAACTGGGGGGAGGAGAGAGTGAAACACTGGGGAGGGGGACAGAGAGAGAAACACTGGGGAGAGAGAGAGAGAAATACTGGGGGGGAGAGAGAGCGAAAAAAACTGGGGGCACACAAAGAGAGAGTGAAAAACTAGGGGGAGAGAGATAGAGAAACACTGGGGGGTGAGAGAGAGAAAACACTGTGGGGAGAGAGAGAGAAACACTGGGGGGAGGAGAGAGAGAGAAACACTGAGGGGAGAGAGAGAGAAACACTGGGGGAGATAGAGAAACACTGGGTGGCGGAGAGAGAGAGAAACACTGGGGGAGGGAGAGAAACACTGGGGAGAGAGAGAAAAACTGGGGAGAGAGAGAAACACTGGCGAGAGAGAGAAACACTGGGGAGAGAGAGAGAGAAATACTGGGGGGAGGAGAGAAGGAAACACTGGTTGGGGAGAGAGAGAAACACTGGGCGGAGAGAGAGAGAGAAACACTGGGGGGAGGAGAGAGGGAAACACTGGGTGGAGAGAGAGAGAGAGAAACACTGGGGGGAGAGAGAGCGAGAAACACTGGGGGAGAGAAAGATTTAAACACTCGAGGGAGAGTGAGAGAGAAACACTGGGGGGAGAGAGAGAATGAAACACTGGGGGAGAGAGAGAAACACTGGGGGGAGAGAGAGAGAAAGACTGGGGGAGAGAGAGAAACACTGCGGGGAGGAGAGAGGGAAATACTGGGTGGAGAGAGAGAGAGAAACATTGGGGGAGAGAGAGAGAGAAAGACTGGGGGGAGAGAGAGAAACACTGTGAGGTGGAGAGAGAGAGAAACCATGGGGGGAGAGAGAGAAACACTGGGGAGAGAGAGAAACTTTGGGGAGAGAGAGAAACTCTGGGGAGAGATAGAAACACTGGGGGGAGAGAGAGAGAGAAACACTGGGGGAGAGAGAGAAACACTGGGAGGAGAGTGAGAAACACTGGGGAGGTGGACAGAGAGAAACACTGGGGAGAGAGAGAAAGATTGGGGAGAGAGATGAACTCTGGGGAGAGATAGAAACACTGGGGGGAGAGAGGGAGAGAAACACTGGGGGGAGAGAGAGAAACACTGGGGGGAGAGAGAGAAACACTGCGGGGAGGAGAGAGAGAAACACTGGGGCGGGGGACAGGGAGAGTAACACTGGGGATAGAGAGAGAGAGAAACACTGGGGGGAGAGATAGAGAGAGAAAAACAGGGGAGAGAGAGAATCACTGGGGAGTGAGAGAGAAACACTGGGTGGAGAGAGAGAGAGAAACAATGGGG
This sequence comes from Heptranchias perlo, assembly GCF_035084215.1. Taxonomy (NCBI): domain Eukaryota; kingdom Metazoa; phylum Chordata; class Chondrichthyes; order Hexanchiformes; family Hexanchidae; genus Heptranchias; species Heptranchias perlo. Next base: position 116,432 of record NW_027139285.1, read on the forward strand.
GTGGGAGAGAGAGAGAAACACTGGGGGGAGAGAGAGAGAAACAATGGGTGGAGAGAGCGAAACACTGGGGGGAGAGAGAGAGAAACAACGGGTGGAGAGAGCGAAACACTGGGGGGAGAGAGAGAGAGAAACACTGGGGAGGAGAGAGAGAAACACTGGGGGGACACAGAGGGGAAACACTGTAGGGGAGAGAGAGAGAAACAATGGGGGGAGGGAGAGAGAAACACTGGGAGAGAGAGAGAGAAAGACTGGGGAGGGAGAGAGAGAGAAACGCTGGGGAGGGAGAGCGAGAGAAACACTGGGAGGAGTGAGAGAGAGAATCACTGGGGAGAGAGAGAGAGAAACAGTGGGGGGAGAGAGAGAAACACTGTGGAGAGAGAGAGAGAAACACTGGGGGGAGAGAGAGAGAGAAACACTGGGGAGAGAGAGAGGGACTAGAGAAAAACTGGGGTGAGACAGATAAACACTGGGGAGAGAGAGAGAAACATTGGGGGGAGAGAGAGAAACACTGGGGGACGAGAGGGAAACACTGGGTGGAGTAGAGATTGGGATACATTGCGGGGAGAGAGAGAGAAACACTGGGGGGGGAGAGAGAAACACTGGGGGGAGAGAGAGAGAAACACTGTGGGGATAGAGAGAGAGAGAAACACTGGGGGGAGAGGGAGAGTCACTGGGGGGAGAGAGAGAGAGAGAGAGGAACACTGGTGGGCGAGAGGGAGAAACAGTGGGGGGAGGAGAGAGAAAGAAACACTGGGGGAGAGAGAGATAGAAGCACATGGTGTGGGAGAGAGAGAGAAACACTGGGTGGGGGAGAGAAAGAAAAACTGGGGGGAGGAGAGAGGGTAACACTGGGTGGAGAGAGAGAGAGAAACACTGGGGGGAGAGAGAGAAACACTGGGGGAGGAGAGATTGAGATACACTGGGGGGAGAGAGAGATAAACACTGGGGGAGAGAGTGAGTGAGAAATACTGGGGGGAGAGAGAGAGAATCACTGGGGGGAGAGAGAGAGAGAGAGAAACACAGGTGGGAGGAGAGAGAGAAACACTGCGGGGGAGATAGAGAGAAACACTGGGGGGGAGAGAGAGAGAAACAGGGGGGGAGGGAGAGAGAAACACTGGGGGAGAGAGACAGAATGACTGGGGGGAGAGAGAGAGAAACATTGGGGAGAGAGAGAGAGAAACAGTGTGGGGAGAGAGAGAAACACTGGGGAGAGAGAGAGAGCGAGAAACACTGGGGGAGAGAGAGAGAGAGAAACACTTGGGAGAGAGAGAGGGAGAGAGAAAGACTGGGGTGAGAGAGATAAACATTGGGGGTAGAGAGAGAAACACTGGGGGAAGAGAGAGAAACACTGGGGGGAGTAGAGATTGAGATACATTGGGGGAGAGAGAGAGAAACACTGGGGGAGAGAGAGAAGCACTGGGGAGAGAGAGAGAGAGAAACAGTGGGGGGAGGAGAGATTGAGATACACTGGGGGGAGAGAGAGAGAGAATCATTGGGGGAGGAGAGAGGGAAACACTGGGGGAGAGAGGGAAATACTGGGGGGAGAGAGAGAGAGAAACACTGGGGGGAGAGAGAGAGAAAGAGTGGGGCGAGAGAGAGAGAGAGAAACACTGGGGGAGAGAGAGAGAAACACTGGGGGGAGAGGGAGAAACAGTGGGGCGAGAGTGAGAGAAACAATGGGGGGAGATAGAGCGACAATGGGGGGGGAGAGAGAAAGAGAAACACTGGGGGAGGAGAGAGGGTAACACTGGGGGAGAGAGAGAAATACTGGGGGGAGAGAGAGAGAAACACTGGGGGGAGAGAGAGAGAAAGACTGGGGCGAAAGAGAGAGAAACACTGGGGGGAGAGAGAGAAACACTGGGGGGAGAGAGAGAAAGACTGGGGGGCGGAGAGAGAGAGAAACACTGGGCGTGAGAGAGAAACTCTGGGGAGAGAGAGAGAATCACTGGGAAGGGTAGAGAGAAACATTGGGGGGAGAGAGAGAAACACTGTTGGGTGAGAGAGAGAAACACTGGGGGGGAGAGAGAGAGAAACACTGTGGCCGAGAGAGAGAAACACTGGGGGGGATAGAGAAAGAGAGAAACACTGGGAGGGGGAGAGCGAGAAACACTGGGGGGAGAGAGAGAGAGAAACAATGGGGAGAGAGAGTGAGAAACAGTGGGGGGAGGAGAGAGAAAGAAACACTGGGGGAGAGAGAGAGAGAGAAACACATGGTGTGGGAGAGAGAGAGAAACACTGGGGGGAAACAGTGAAACACTGGGGGAGAGAGAGAAACACTGGGGGAGGAGAGATTGAGATACACTGGGGGGAGAGAGAGAGAAACATTGGGGGAGAGAGAGAGTGAAACACTGGAGGGAGCGAGCGAGAAATACTGGGGGGAGAAGAGAGAAACACTGGGGGGGAGAGAGAGAAACAGTGGGGGGAGGAGTGATTGAGATACACTGGGTGGTGAGAGAGAGAGAATCATTGGGGGAGGAGAGAGGGAAACACTGGGGGAGAGAGGAAAATACTGGGGGGAGAGAGAGAGAGAAACACTGGGGGGAGAGAGAGAGAAAGACTGGGGCGAGAGAGAGAGAGAAACACTGGGGGGAGAGAGAGAGAAACACTGGGGGGAGAGGGAGAAACAGTGGGGCGAGAGAGAGAGAAACAATGGGGGGAGATAGAGCTACAATGGGGGGCGGAGAGAGAGAGAAACACTAAGGGTGAGAGAGAAACATTGGGGAGAGAGAGAACACTGGGGAGAGAGAGAGAAACACCTGGGAGACAGAGAGAAATACTGGGGGGAGAGGGAGAAACACAGGGTGAAGAGAGAGAGAAACACTGGGGTGAGAGTGAGAGAGAGAGAAAAACACTGGGCGGGGGGGAGAGAGACAGAGAAACATTGGGGGGCGAGAGAGAGAGAAACACTGGGGGAGAGAGAGAAACACTGGGGAGAGAGAGAGAAGCAATGCGGGGGAGAGAAAAACATTGGGTGGAGAGACAGAAACACTGGGAGTGAGAGAGAAACACTGGGGGGAGGAGAGATTGGGATAAAGTGGGGGGAGAGAGAGAGAAACACTGGGGGGAGAGAGAGAAATACTGGGGGGAGATAGAGAAACACGGGGGGCAGAGAAAGAAACATTGCGGGGAGAGAGAGAAACACTGGGGGAAGAGAGAGAAACACTGGGGTGAGTAGAGATTGGGATACATTGGGGGGAGAGAGAGAGAGAAACACTGGGGGAGAGAGAGAAACACTGGGGAGAGAGAGAGAAGCAATGTGGGGGAGAGAAAAACATTGGGTGGAGAGACAGAAACACTGGGAGTGAGAGAGAAACACTGGGGGGAGGAGAGATTGGAATAAAGTGGGGGGAGAGAGAGAGAGAACACTGGGGAGAGAGAGAGAAACACAGGGGAGACAGAGGGAAATACTGGGGGGAGAGGGAGAAACACTGGGTGAAGAGAGAGAGAAACACTGGGGTGAGAGTGAGAGAGAGAGAAAAACACTGGGGGGGGGTGGAGAGAGAGAGAGAAACATTGGGGGGCGAGAGAGAGAGAAACACTGCGGGAAGGAGAGAGGGAAACACTGGGGGGAGAGAAAGAAACATTGCGGGGAGAGAGAGATACACTGGGGGAAGAGAGAGAAACACTGGGGAGAGTAGAGATTGGGATACATTGGGGGGAGAGAGAGAGAGAAACACTGGGGGAGAGAGAGAAACACTGGGGGGGAGAGAGAGAAACAGTGGGGGGAGGAGTGATTGAGATACACTGGGTGGTGAGAGAGAGAGAATCATTGGGGGAGGAGAGAGGGAAACACTGGGGGAGAGAGGAAAATACTGGGGGGAGAGAGAGAGAGAAACACTGGGGGGAGAGAGAGAGAAAGACTGGGGCGAGAGAGAGAGAGAAACACTGGGGGGAGAGAGAGAGAAACACTGGGGGGAGAGGGAGAAACAGTGGGGCGAGAGAGAGAGAAACAATGGGGGGAGATAGAGCTACAATGGGGGGCGGAGAGAGAGAGAAACACTAAGGGTGAGAGAGAAACATTGGGGAGAGAGAGAACACTGGGGAGAGAGAGAGAAACACCTGGGAGACAGAGAGAAATACTGGGGGGAGAGGGAGAAACACAGGGTGAAGAGAGAGAGAAACACTGGGGTGAGAGTGAGAGAGAGAGAAAAACACTGGGCGGGGGGGAGAGAGACAGAGAAACATTGGGGGGCGAGAGAGAGAGAAACACTGGGGGAGAGAGAGAAACACTGGGGAGAGAGAGAGAAGCAATGCGGGGGAGAGAAAAACATTGGGTGGAGAGACAGAAACACTGGGAGTGAGAGAGAAACACTGGGGGGAGGAGAGATTGGGATAAAGTGGGGGGAGAGAGAGAGAAACACTGGGGGGAGAGAGAGAAATACTGGGGGGAGATAGAGAAACACGGGGGGCAGAGAAAGAAACATTGCGGGGAGAGAGAGAAACACTGGGGGAAGAGAGAGAAACACTGGGGTGAGTAGAGATTGGGATACATTGGGGGGAGAGAGAGAGAGAAACACTGGGGGAGAGAGAGAAACACTGGGGAGAGAGAGAGAAGCAATGTGGGGGAGAGAAAAACATTGGGTGGAGAGACAGAAACACTGGGAGTGAGAGAGAAACACTGGGGGGAGGAGAGATTGGAATAAAGTGGGGGGAGAGAGAGAGAGAACACTGGGGAGAGAGAGAGAAACACAGGGGAGACAGAGGGAAATACTGGGGGGAGAGGGAGAAACACTGGGTGAAGAGAGAGAGAAACACTGGGGTGAGAGTGAGAGAGAGAGAAAAACACTGGGGGGGGGTGGAGAGAGAGAGAGAAACATTGGGGGGCGAGAGAGAGAGAAACACTGCGGGAAGGAGAGAGGGAAACACTGGGGGGAGAGAAAGAAACATTGCGGGGAGAGAGAGATACATTGGGGGAAGAGAGAGAAACACTGGGGAGAGTAGAGATTGGGATACATTGGGGGGAGAGAGAGAGAGAAACACTGGGGGAGAGAGAGAAACACTGGGGAGAGAGAGTGAAGCAATGCGGGGGAGAGAAAAACATTGGGTGGAGAGACAGAAACACTGGGAGTGAGAGAGAAACACTGGGGGGAGGAGAGATTGGGATAAAGTGGGGGGAGAGAGAGAGAAACACTGGGGGGGGGAGAGAGAAATACTGGGTTGGAGATAGAGAAACACGGGGGGGATAGAGAGAGAGAGAAACACTAGGGGGAGAGAGCGAAACACTGGGGGCAGAGAGAGAGAAACATTGCGGGGAGGAGAGAGAAAGACTGGGGGGAGAGCGAGAAACACTGGGGGGAGAGAGAGAGAGAAACACTTGGGGGAGAGAGAGACAGACTGGAGGGAGAGAGAGAGAGAAACACTGGGGGGAGAGAGAGAGAAAGACTGGGGGAGAGAGAGAAACAGTGGGGGAAATAGAGAAACACTGGGGGGCGGAGAGAGAGAGAAACACTGGGGGTGAGAGAGAAACATTGGGGAGAGAGAGAAACACTGGAGAGAGAGAGAGAAACACCGGGGAGAGAGAGAGAAATAGTGGGGGGCGAGAGAGAGAAACAGTGGGGGGAGGAGAGAGAAAGAAACACTGGGGGAGAGTGAGAGAGAGAAACACATGGTGTGGGAGAGAGAGAGTAACACTGGGGGGAGCGAAAGAGAGAATAACTGCGGGGAGGAGAGAGGGAAACACTGGGTGGAGATAGAGAGAGAAAGACTAAGGGAAGAGAGGGAAACACTGCGGGGAGGAGAGATTGAGATACTCTGGGGGGAGAGAGGGAGAAACAGTGGGGGGAGAGAGAGAGAAATACTGGGGGTGAGAGAGAAACACTGGGGAGAGAGAGAAACACTGGGGAGTGAGAGAGAAACACCGGGGAGAGAGAGAGAAATACTGGGGGGAGAGAGAGAAACCGTGGGGGGAGAGAGAGAGAAACCCTTGGGTGAGAGAGAGAGAGCGAAAAACTGGGGGGCGAGAGAGAGAGAAACACTGCGGGGAGGAGAGAGGGAAACACTGGGTGGAGAGAGAGAGAGAAACACTAAGGGTGAGAGAGAAACATTGGGGAGAGAGAGAACACTGGGGGGAGAGAGAGAAACCCCGGGGAGACAGAGAGAAATACTGGGGGGAGAGGGAGAAACACTGGGTGAAGAGAGAGAGAAACACTGGGGTGAGAGTGAGAGAGAGAGAAACACTGGGGGGGGGGGAGAGAGAGAGAGAAACACTGGGGGGAGAGAGCGAGAGAAACACTGGGGGAGAGAGAGAAACACTGGGGAGAGAGAGAGAAGCAATGCAGGGGAGAGAAAAACATTGGGTGGAGAGACAGAAACACTGGGAGTGAGAGAGAGAGAAATACTGGGGATGAGAGAGAAACACTGGGGAGAGAGAGAAACACTGGGGAGTGAGAGAGAAACACCGGGGAGAGAGAGAGAAATACTGGGGGGTGAGAGAGAAACCGTTGGGGGAGAGAGAGAGAAACCCTTGGGTGAGAGAGAGAGAGAAAAAAACTGGGGGGCGAGAGAGAGAGAAACACTCCGGGGAGGAGAGAGGGAAACACTGGGTGGAGAGAGAGAGAAACACTAAGGGTGAGAGAGAAACATTGGGGAGAGAGAGAACACTGGGGAGAGAGAGAGAAAAACCGGGGAGACAGAGAGAAATACTGGGGGGAGAGGGAGAAACACTGAAGAGAGAGAGAAACACTGGGGTGAGAGTGAGAGAGAGAGAAACACTGGGGGGGGGGGGGGGTAGAGAGAGAGAGAAACATTGGGGGGCGAGAGAGAGAGAAACACTGCGGGAAGGAGAGAGGGAAACACTGGGGGGAGAGAGAGAAACATTGCGGGGAGAGAGAGAAACACTGGGGGTAGAGATAGAAACACTGGGGGGAGTAGAGATTGGGATACATTGGGGGGAGAGAGAGAGAGAAACACTGGGGGAGAGAGAGAAACACTGGGGAGAGAGAGAGAAACACTGGGGGGAGAGAGAGAGAAACACTGGGGGGAGAGAGAGAAACACGGGGGGGATAGAGAGAGAGAGAAACACTGGGGGAGAGGGAGAGAAACACTGGGGGGAGAGAGAGAGAGAAACACTTGGGGGAAAGAGAGAAAGACTGGAGGGAGAGAGGGAGAAACACTGGGGAGAGAGAGAGAGAAAGACTGGGGGAGAGAGAGAAACAGTGGGGGAAATAGAGAAACACTGGGGGGCGGAGAGAGAGAGAAACACTGCGGGTGAGAGAGAAACATTGGGGAGAGAGAGAAACACTGGAGAGAGAGAGAGAAACACCGGGGAGAGAGAGAGAAATAGTGGGGGGCGAGAGAGAGAAACAGTGGGGGGAGGAGAGAGAAAGAAACATTGGGGGAGAGTGAGAGAGAGAATCACATGGTGTGGGAGAGGGAGAGAAACACTGGGGGGAGCGAGAGAGAGAATAACTGGGGGAGAGAGAGAGAAACACCGGGGAGAGAGAGAGAAATACTGGGGGGAGAGAGAGAAACACTGGAGGGAGAGAGAGAGAAACACTGGGGTGAGAGAGAGAGAGAGAGAAACACTGGGGAGAGAGAGAGAGAGAGAAACACTGGGGGAGAGAGAGAGAGAAACACTGGGGGAGAGAAAGATTTAAACACTCGGGGGGAGAGAGAGAGAGAAACACTGGGGGGAGAGAGAGAGAGAAAAACTGGGGGGAGATAGAGAAACACTGGGGGGCGGAGAGAGAGATAAACACTGGGGGTGAGAGAGAAACACTGGGGAGACAGAGAAACATTGGGTAGTGAGAGAGAGAAACACCGGGGAGAGAGAGAGAAATACTGCGGGAAGAGAGAGAAAAACTATGGGGAGGAGAGAGAGAAACACTGGGGAGGGGGACAGAGAGAGAAACACTGGGGAGAGAGAGAGAGAAACACAGGGGGGAGAGAGAGAGAGAGAAACACTGGGGGGAGAGAGGGAGAAACAGTGGGGGAGGAGAGAGAGAGAAAAACTGGTGGGAGGAAAGAGGGAAACACTGGGTGGAGAGAGAGAGAAAAACACTGGGGGGAGAGAGAGAAACACTGGGGGGGAGAGAGAGAAACACTGGGGGGGGGAAGAGAGAGCGAGAAACACTGGGGGGGGAGAGAGAGAAACACTGGGGGGAGGAGAGATTGCGATGCACTGGGGGGAGAGAGAGAGAGAAACACTGGGGGGAGGAGAGAGGGAAACATAGGGGGAGAGAGAGAAACACTGGGGGGAGAGAGAGAGAGAGAAACACTGGGAGGTGAGAGAGAAAGACTGGGGTGAGAGAGAGAGGGAAACACTGGGGGGGAGAGAGAAAGAATGGCGGGAGAGAGAGAGAAACACTGGGGGGAGGGTGAGAGAAAGACTGGGGTGAGAGAGAGAAACAGTGGGGCGAGAGAGAGAGAAAAACTGGGGGGAGATCGAGAAACACTGGGGGGCGGACAGAGAGAGAAACATTGGGGGTGAGAGAGAAACACTGGTGAGAGAGAGAAACACTGGGGAGAGAGAGAGAAATACTGGGCGGAGAGAGAGAGAAACACTGGGGGGAGAGAGAGAGAAACACTGGGGTGAGAGAGAGAGAGAGAAACACTGGGGTGAGAGAGAGAGAGAGAAACACTGGGGGGCTAGAGAGAGAGAAACACTGCCGGGAGGAGAGAGGGAAACACTGGGTGGAGAGAGAGAGAGAAACACTGAGGGAGAGAGAGAGAGAAACACTGGGGGAGAGAAAGATTTAAACACTAGGGGAGAGAGAGAGAGAAACACTGGGGGTGAGAGAGAAACACTGGGGAGAGAGAGAAACACTGGGGAGAGAGAGAGAAACACAGGGGAGAGAGAGAGAAATACTGGGGGGAGAGAGAGAAAAACTGGGGGGAGGAGAGAGTGAAACACTGGGGAGGGGGACAGAGAGAGAAACACTGGGGGGAGAGAGAGAGAAATACTGGGGGGGAGAGAGAGCGAAAAAAACTGGGGGCACACAAAGAGAGAGGGAAAAACTGGGGGGAGAGAGAGTGAGAGAGAAACACTGGGGGGGTGAGAGAGAGAAAACACTGTGGGGAGAGAGAGAGAAACACTGGGGGGAGGAGAGAGAGAGAAGCACTGAGGGGAGAGAGAGAGAAACACTGGGGGGAGATAGAGAAACACTGGGTGGCGGAGAGAGAGAGAAACACTGGGGGAGGGAGAGAAACACTGGGGAGAGAGAGAAAAACTGGGGAGAGAGAGAGAAACACTGGCGAGAGAGAGAAACACTGGGGAGAGAGAGAGAGAAATACTGGGGGGAGGAGAGAGATAAACACTGGGGGGGGCAGACAGGGAGATACACTGGGGGAGAGAGAGAGAGAAACACGGGTTGGGGAGAGAGGGAAACACTGGGGGGAGAGAGACCGAGATACACTGGGGGCAGAGAGAGAGAAACAGTGCGGGGAGGAGAGAGAAAGACTGGGGGGAGAGAGAGAAACACTGGGGGAGAGACAGAAACACTGGGAGTGAGAGAGAAACACTGGGGGGAGGAGAGATTGGGATAAAGTGGGGGAGAGAGAGAGAAACACTGGGGGGAGAGAGAGAAATACTGGGGGGAGATAGAGAAACACGGGGGGGGATAGAGAGAGAGAGAAACACTGGGGGGAGAGAGCGAAACACTGGGGGCAGAGAGAGAGAAACAGTGCGGGGAGGAGAGAGAAAGACTGGGGGGAGAGAGAGAAACACTGGGGGAGAGCGAGAAACACTGGGGGGAGAGAGAGAGAGAAACACTTGGGGGAGAGAGAGAAAGACTGGAGGGAGAGAGAGAGAGAAACACTGGGGGGAGAGAGAGAGAAAGACTGGGGGAGAGAGAGAAACAGTGGGGGAAATAGAGAAACACTGGGGGGCGGAGAGAGAGAGAAACACTGGGGGTGAGAGAGAAACATTGGGGAGAGAGAGAAACACTGGAGAGAGAGAGAGAAACACCGGGGAGAGAGAGAGAAATAGTGGGGGGCGAGAGAGAGAAACAGTGGGGGGAGGAGAGAGAAAGAAACACTGGGGGAGAGTGAGAGAGAGAAACACATGGTGTGGAGAAAGAGAGAAACACTGGGGGGAGCGAGAGAGAGAATAACTGGGGGGAGGAGAGAGGGAAACACTGGGTGGAGATAGAGAGAGAAAGACTAAGGGAAGAGAGGGAAACACTGCGGGGAGGAGAGATTGAGATACTCTGGGGGGAGAGAGGGAGAAACAGTGGGGGGAGAGAGAGAGAAATACTGGGGGTGAGAGAGAAACACTGGGGAGAGAGAGAAACACTGGGGCGTGAGAGAGAAACACCGGGGAGAGAGAGAGAAATACTGGGGGGAGAGAGAGAAACCGTGGGGGGAGAGAGAGAGAAACACTTGGGTGAGAGAGAGAGAGAGAAAAACTGGGGGGCGAGAGAGAGAGAAACACTGCGGGGAGGAGAGAGGGAAACACTGGGTGGAGAGAGAGAGAGAGAGAAACACTAAGGGTGAGAGAGAAACATTGGGGAGAGAGAGAACACTGGGGGGGAGAGAGAGAAACACCGGGGAGACAGAGAGAAATACTGGGGGGAGAGGGAGAAACACTGGGGGGAGAGAGAGAGAGAAACACTTGGGGGAGAGAGAGAAAGACTGGAGGGAGAGATAGAGAGAAACACTGGGGGGGAGAGAGAGAGAAAGACTGGGGGAGAGAGAGAAACAGTGGGGGAAATAGAGAAACACTGGGGGGGCGGAGAGAGAGAAACACTGGGGGTGAGAGAGAAACATTGGGGAGAGAGAGAAACACTGGAGGAGAGAGAGAGAAACACCGGGGAGAGAGAGAGAAATAGTGGGGGGCGAGAGAGAGAAACAGTGGGGGGAGGAGAGAGAAAGAAACACTGGGGGAGAGTGAGAGAGAGAAACACATGGTGTGGGAGAAAGAGGGAAACACTGGGGGGAGCGAGAGAGAGAATAACTGGGGGAGGAGAGAGGGAAACACTGGGGGGAGGGAGCGAGAAATACTGGGGGGAGAAGAGAGAAACACTGAGGGGGAGAGAGAGAAACAGTGGGGGGAGGAGAGATTGAGATACAGTGGGGGGAGAGAGAGAGAGAATCATTGGGGGAGGAGAGAGGGAAACACTGGGGGAGAGAGGGAAATACTGGGGGGAGAGAGAGAGAGAAACACTGGGGGGAGAGAGAGAGAAAGACTGGGGCGAGAGAGAGAGAGAAACACTGGGGGGAGAGAGAGAGAAACACTGGGGGGCAGAGGGAGAAACAGTGGTGCGAGAGAGAGAGAAACAATGGGGGGAGATAGAGTTACAATGGGGGGCGGAGAGATAGAGAAACACTAAGGGTGAGAGAGAAACATTGGGGAGAGAGAGAACACTGGGGAGAGAGAGAGAAACACCGTGGAGACAGAGAGAAATACTGGGGGGAGAGGGAGAAACAGTGGGTGAAGAGAGAGAGAAACACTGGGGTGAGAGTGAGAGGGAGAGAAACACTGGGGGGGGGGGGAGAGAGAGAGAGAAACATTGGGGGGCGAGGGAGAGAGAAACACTGCGGGATGGAGAGAGGGAAACACTGGGGGGAGAGAAAGAAACATTGCGGGGAGAGAGAGAAACACTGGGGGTAGAGAGAGAAACACTGGGGGGAGTAGAGATTGGGATACATTGGGGGGAGAGAGAGGGAGAAACACTGGGGGAGAGAGAGAAACACTGGGGAGAGAGAGAGAAGCAATGCGGGGGAGAGAAAAACATTGCGTGGAGATACAGAAACACTGGGAGTGAGAGAGAAACACTGGGGGGAGGAGAGATTGGGATAAAGTGGGAGGAGAGAGAGAGAAACACTGGGGGGAGAGAGAGAAATACTGGGGGGAGATAGAGAAACACGGGGGGGATAGAGAGAGAGAGAAACACTGGGGGGAGAGAGCGAAACACTGGGGGCAGAGAGAGAGAAACAGTGCGGGGAGGAGAGAGAAAGACTGGGGGGAGAGAGAGAAACACTGGGGGAGAGCGAGAAACACTGGGGGGAGAGAGAGAGAGAAACACTTGGGGGAGAGAGAGAAAGACTGGAGGGAGAGAGAGAGAGAAACACTGGGGGGAGAGAGAGAGAAAGACTGGGGGAGAGAGAGAAACAGTGGGGGAAATAGAGAATCACTGGGGGGCGGAGAGAGAGAGAAATACTGGGGGTGAGAGAGAAACATTGGGGAGAGAGAGAAACACTGGAGAGAGAGGGAGAAACACCGGGGAGAGAGAGAGAAATAGTGGGGGCGAGTTAGAGAAACAGTGGGGGGAGGAGAGAGAAAGAAACACTGGGGGAGAGTGAGAGAGAGAAACACATGGTGTGGGAGAAAGAGAGAAACACTGGGGGGAGCGAGAGAGAGAATAACTGGGGGGAGGAGAGAGGGAAACACTGGGTGGAGATAGAGAGAGAAAGACTAAGGGAAGAGAGGGAAACACTGCGGGGAGGAGAGATTGAGATACTCTGGGGGGAGAGAGGGAGAAACACTGGGGGGAGAGAGAGAGAAATACTGGGGGTGAGAGAGAAACACTGGGGAGAGAGAGAAACACTGGGGAGTGAGAGAGAAACACCGGGGAGTGAGAGAGAAACACCGGGGAGAGAGAGAGAAATACTGGGGGGAGAGAGAGAAACCGTAGGGGGAGAGAGAGAGAAACCCTTGGGTGAGAGAGAGGGAGAGAAAAACTGGGGGGCGAGAGAGAGAGAAACACTGCGGGGAGGAGAGAGGGAAACACTGGGTGGAGAGAGAGAGAGAAACACTAAGGGTGAGAGAGAAACATTGGGGAGAGAGAGAACACTGGGGAGAGAGAGAGAAACACCGGGGAGACAGAGAGAAATACTGGGGGGAGAGGGAGAAACACTGGGTGAAGAGAGAGAGAAATACTGGGGGGAGAGAGAGAAACCGCGGGGGGAGAGAGAGAGAAACCCTTGGGTGAGAGAGAGAGAGAAAAAAACTGGGGGGCGAGAGAGAGAGAAACACTCCGGGGAGGAGAGAGGGAAACACTGGGTGGAGAGAGAGAGAAACACTAAGGGTGAGAGAGAAACATTGGGGAGAGAGAGAACACTGGGGAGAGAGAGAGAAAAACGGGGGAGACAGAGCGAAATACTGGGGCGAGAGGGAGAAACACTGAAGAGAGAGAGAAACACTGGGGTGAGAGTGAGAGAGAGAGAAACACTGGGGAGGAGGGGGTTGGAGAGAGAGAGAAACATTGGGGGGCGAGAGAGAGAGAAACACTGCGGGAAGGAGAGAGGGAAACACTGGGGGGAGAGAAAGAAACATTGCGGGGAGAGAGAGAAACACTGGGGGTAGAGATAGAAACACTGGGGGGAGTAGAGATTGGGATACATTGGGGGGAGAGAGAGAGAGAAACACTGGGGGAGAGAGAGAAACACTGGGGAGAGAGAGAGAAGCAATGCGGGGGAGAGAAAAACATTGGGTGGAGAGACAGAAACACTGGGAGTGAGAGAGAAACACTGGGGGGAGGAGAGATTGGGATAAAGTGGGGGTAGAGAGAGAGAAACACTGGGGGGAGAGAGAGAGAAACACTGGGGGGAGAGAGAGAAACACGGGGGGGATAGAGAGAGAGAGAAACACTGGGGGAGAGAGCGAAACACTGGGGGCAGAGAGAGAGAAACAGTGGGGGGAGGAGAGAGAAAGACTGGGGGGAGAGAGAGAAACACTGGGGGAGAGCGAGAAACACTGGGGGGAGAGAGAGAGAGAAACACTTGGGGGAAAGAGAGAAAGACTGGAGGGAGAGAGGGAGAAACACTGGGGAGAGAGAGAGAGAAAGACTGGGGGAGAGAGAGAAACAGTGGGGGAAATAGAGAAACACTGGGGGGCGGAGAGAGAGAGAAACACTGCGGGTGAGAGAGAAACATTGGGGAGAGAGAGAAACACTGGAGAGAGAGAGAGAAACACCGGGGAGAGAGAGAGAAATAGTGGGGGGCGAGAGAGAGAAACAGTGGGGGGAGGAGAGAGAAAGAAACATTGGGGGAGAGTGAGAGAGAGAATCACATGGTGTGGGAGAGGGAGAGAAACACTGGGGGGAGCGAGAGAGAGATTAACTGGGGGAGAGAGAGAGAAACACCGGGGAGAGAGAGAGAAATACTGGGGGGAGAGAGAGAAACACTGGGGGGAGAGAGAGAGAAACACTGGGGTGAGAGAGAGAGAGAGAGAAACACTGGGGAGAGAGAGAGAGAGAGAAACACTGGGGGAGAGAGAGAGAGAAACACTGGGGGAGAGAAAGATTTAAACACTCGGGGGGAGAGAGAGAGAGAAACACTGGGGGGAGAGAGAGAGAGAAAAACTGGGGGGAGATAGAGAAACACTGGGGGGCGGAGAGAGAGATAAACACTGGGGGTGAGAGAGAAACACTGGGGAGACAGAGAAACATTGGGTAGTGAGAGAGAGAAACACCGGGGAGAGAGAGAGAAATACTGCGGGAAGAGAGAGAAAAACTATGGGGAGGAGAGAGAGAAACACTGGGGAGGGGGACAGAGAGAGAAACACTGGGGAGAGAGAGAGAGAAACACAGGGGGGAGAGAGAGAGAGAGAAACACTGGGGGGAGAGAGGGAGAAACAGTGGGGGAGGAGAGAGAGAGAAAAACTGGTGGGAGGAAAGAGGGAAACACTGGGTGGAGAGAGAGAGAAAAACACTGGGGGGAGAGAGAGAAACACTGGGGGAGAGAGAGAGAAACACTGGGGGGGGAGAGAGAGCGAGAAACACTGGGGGGGGAGAGAGAGAAACACTGGGGGGAGGAGAGATTGCGATGCACTGGGGGGAGAGAGAGAGAGAAACACTGGGGGGAGGAGAGAGGGAAACATAGGGGGAGAGAGAGAAACACTGGGGGGAGAGAGAGAGAGAAACACTGGGAGGTGAGAGAGAAAGACTGGGGTGAGAGAGAGAGGGAAACACTGGGGGGGGAGAGAGAAAGAATGGCGGGAGAGAGAGAGAAACACTGGGGGGAGGGTGAGAGAAAGACTGGGGTGAGAGAGAGAAACAGTGGGGCGAGAGAGAGAGAAAAACTGGGGGGAGATCGAGAAACACTGGGGGGTGGACAGAGAGAGAAACATTGGGGGTGAGAGAGAAACACTGGTGAGAGAGAGAAACACTGGGGAGAGAGAGAGAAATACTGGGCGGAGAGAGAGAGAAACACTGGGGGGAGAGAGAGAGAAACACTGGGGTGAGAGAGAGAGAGAGAAACACTGGGGTGAGAGAGAGAGAGAGAAACACTGGGGGGCGAGAGAGAGAGAAACACTGCCGGGAGGAGAGAGGGAAACACTGGGTGGAGAGAGAGAGAGAAACACTGAGGGAGAGAGAGAGAGAAACACTGGGGGAGAGAAAGATTTAAACACTAGGGGAGAGAGAGAGAGAAACACTGGGGGTGAGAGAGAAACACTGGGGAGAGAGAGAAACACTGGGGAGAGAGAGAGAAACACAGGGGAGAGAGAGAGAAATACTGGGGGGAGAGAGAGAAAAACTGGGGGGAGGAGAGAGTGAAACACTGGGGAGGGGGACAGAGAGCGAAACACTGGGGGGAGAGAGAGAGAAATACTGGGGGGGAGAGAGAGCGAAAAAAACTGGGGGCACACAAAGAGAGAGGGAAAAACTGGGGGGAGAGAGAGAGAGAGAGAAACACTGGGGGGGTGAGAGAGAGAAAACACTATGGGGAGAGAGAGAGAAACACTGGGGGGGGGAGAGAGAGAGAAGCACTGAGGGGAGAGAGAGAGAAACACTGGGGGGAGATAGAGAAACACTGGGTGGCGGAGAGAGAGAGAAACACTGGGGGAGGGAGAGAAACACTGGGGAGAGAGAGAAAAACTGGGGAGAGAGAGAGAAACACTGGCGAGAGAGAGAAACACTGGGGAGAGAGAGAGAGAAATACTGGGGGGAGGAGAGAGATAAACACTGGGGGGGGCAGACAGGGAGATACACTGGGGGAGAGAGAGAGAGAAACACTGGTTGGGGAGAGAGGGAAACACTGGGTGTAGAGAGAGAGAAACACTGGGGGGAGAGAGACCGACAAACACTGGGGGCAGAGAGAGAGAAACAGTGCGGGGAGGAGAGAGAAAGACTGGGGGGAGAGAGAGAAACACTGGGGGAGAGACAGAAACACTGGGAGTGAGAGAGAAACACTGGGGGGAGGAGAGATTGGGATAAAGTGGGGGGAGAGAGAGAGAAACACTGGGGGGAGAGAGAGAGAAAGACTGGGGGAGAGAGAGAAACAGTGGGGGAAATAGAGAAACACTGGGGGGCGGAGAGAGAGAGAAACACTGGGGGTGAGAGAGAAACATTGGGGAGAGAGAGAAACACTGGAGAGAGAGGGAGAAACACCGGGGAGAGAGAGAGAAATAGTGGGGGGCGAGAGAGAGAATCGGTGGGGGGAGGAGAGAGAAAGAAACACTGGGGGAGAGTGAGAGAGAGAAACACATGGTGTGGGAGAGAGAGAGAAACACTGGGGGGAGCGAGAGAGAGAATAACTGGGGGGAGGAGAGAGGGAAACATTGGGTGGAGATAGAGAGAGAAAGACTAAGGGAAGAGAGGGAAAAACTGCGGGGAGGAGAGATTGAGATACTCTGGGGGGAGAGAGGGAGAAACAGTGGGGGGAGAGAGAGAGAAATACTGGGGGTGAGAGAGAAACACTGGGGAGAGAGAGAAACACTGGGGAGTGAGAGAGAAACACCGGGGAGAGAGAGAAACATTGGGGAGAGAGAGAACACTGGGGGGAGAGGGAGAGAGAGAGAAACACTGGGGTGGGGGGGGAGAGAGAGAGAGAAACACTGGGGTGGGGGGGGAGAGAGAGAGAGAAACATTGGGGGGCGAGGGAGAGAGAAACACTGCGGGAAGGAGAGAGGGAAACACTGGGGGGAGAGAAAGAAACATTGCGGGGAGAGAGGGAAACACTGGGGGTAGAGAGAGAAACACTGGGGGGAGTAGAGATTGGGATACATTGGGGGAGAGAGAGAGAGAAACACTGTGGGAGAGAGAGAAACACTGGGGAGAGAGAGAGAAGCAATGCGGGGGAGAGAAAAACATTGGGTGGAGAGACAGAAACACTGGGAGTGAGAGAGAGAGAAATACTGGGGATGAGAGAGAAACACTGGGGAGAGAGAGAAACACTGGGGAGTGAGAGAGAAACACCGGGGAGAGAGAGAGAAATACTGGGGGGAGAGAGAGAAACCGTGGGGGGAGAGAGAGAGAAACCCTTGGGTGAGAGAGAGAGAGAGAAAAACTGGGGGGCGAGAGGGAGAGAAACACTGCGGGGAGGAGAGAGGGAAACACTGGGTGGAGAGAGAGAGAGAAACACTAAGGGTGAGAGAGAAACATTGGGGAGAGAGAGAACACTGGGGAGAGAGAGAGAAACACCGGGGAGACAGAGAGAAATACTGGGGGGAGAGGGAGAAACACTGGGTGAAGAGAGAGAGAAACACTGGGGTGAGAGTGAGAAACACTGGGGAGAGAGAGAGAAACACTGCGGCGGGGGAGAGAGAGAGAGAAACATTGGGCGGCGAGAGAGAGAGAAACACTGCGGGAAGGAGAGAGGGAAACATTGGGGGTAGAGAGAGAGAGAAACACTGGGGGAGAGAGAGAAACACTGGGGGGAGAGAGAGAAACACGGGGGGGGGTAGAGAGAGAGAGAAACACTGGGGGGAGAGAGCGAAACACTGGGGGCAGAGAGAGAGAGAAACACTTGGGGGAAAGAGAGAAACACTGGAGGGAGAGAGAGAGAAACACTGGGGAGAGAGAGAGAGAAAGACTGGGGGAAAGAGAGAAACAGTGGGGGAAATAGAGAAACACTGAGGGGCGGAGAGAGAGAGAAACACTGGGGGTGAGAGAGAAACATTGGGGAGAGAGAGAAACACTGGAGAGAGAGAGAGAAACACCGGGGAGAGAGAGAGAAATAGTGGGGGGCGAGAGAGAGAAACAGTGGGGGGAGGAGAGAGAAAGAAACCCTGGGGGAGAGTGAGAGAGAGAAACACATGGTGTGGGAGAGGGAGAGAAACACTGGGGGGAGAGAGAGAGAGAATCACTGGGGGGAGGAGAGAGGGAAACAATGGGTGGAGAGAGAGAGAGAAAGACTAAGGGAAGAGAGGGAAACACTGCGGGGAGGAGAGATTGAGATACTCTGGGGGGAGAGAGGGAGAAACACTGGTGGAGAGAGAGAGAGAAACACTGGGGGGAGAGAGAGAGAAATACTGGGGGTGAGAGAGAAACACTGGGGAGAGAGAGAAACACTGGAGAGTGAGAGAGAAGCACCGGGAGAGAGAGAGAAATACTGGGGGGAGAGAGAGAAACAGCGGGGAGAGAGAGAGAGAAACACTTGGGTGAGAGAGAGAGAGAAACACTGGGGGGCGAGAGAGAGAAACACTGCGGGGAGGAGAGAGGGAAACACTGGGGGAGAGAAAGATTTAAACACTCGGGGAGAGAGAGAGAAACACTGGGGGGAGATAGAGAAACACTGGGGGGCGGAGAGAGAGATAAACACTGGGGGTGAGAGAGAAACACTGGGGAGAGAGAGAAACATTGGGTAGTGAGAGAGAGAAACACCGGGGAGAGAGAGAGAAATACTGCGGGAAGAGAGAGAAAAACTATGGGGAGGAGAGAGAGAGAAACACTGGGGGAGAGAGAGAGAAACAGTGGGGGAGGAGAGAGAAAGAAGCACTGGGGGAGAGAGAGAGTGAGAAATACATGGTGTTGGAGAGAGAGAGAAACACTGGGGAGAGAGAGAGAGAGAATAACTGGGTGGGATGAGAGAGGGAATACACTGGGTGGAGAGAGAGAGAGAAACACTGGGGGGAGAGAGAGAAACACTGGGGGGAGGAGAGATTGAGATACATTGGGGAGAGAGAGAGAAACACCGGGGAGAGAGAGAGAAATACTCGGGGGGGAGATAGAGAAACACTGGGGGGTAGAGATTGAGATACACTGGGGGGAGACAGAGAGAGAAACACTGGGGGGAGGAGAGAGGGAAACACTGGGGGAGAGTGAGAAACACTGGGGGGAGTAGAGAGAGAAACACTGGGGAGGGGGACAGAGAGAGAAACACTGGGGGAGAGAGAGAGAGAAAAACTGGGGGGAGAGAGAAAGAGAGAGTGAAACACTGGGCAGAGAGAGAGGGAGAGAGAAATACTGGGGTGAGAGAGATAAACACTGGGGAGAGAGAGTGAAGCACTGGGGTGAGAGAGAGAAACATTGCGGGGAGAGGGAGAAACACTGGGGGTGAGAGAGAAATACTGGGGGGAGGAGAGACTGGGATACACTGGGGGAGAGAGAGAAACACTGGGCGGAGAGAGAGAGAAACACTGGGCGGAGAGAGAGAGAAACACTGGGGATGGAGAGAGAGAAACACTGGGGAGGGGGACAGAGAGAGAAACACTGGGGAGGGAAAGAGAGAAACACAGTGGTGAGAGAGAGAGAGCGAATCACTGGGGGGAGAGAGGGAGAAACAGTGGGGGGAGGAGAGAGAAAGAAACACTGGGGGAGAGAGAGAGAGAAAAAAACATGGTGTGGGAGAGATGGAGAAATACTGGGGGGAGAGAGAGAGAAACACTGGGGAGAGAGCGCGAGAAACACTGGGGGAGAGAGAGAGAAACACTGGGGGGAGAGAGAGAGAGATACTGGGGGGAGGAGAGAGAAACACTGGGGGGGGAGAGATTGAGATACACTGGGGGGAGAGAGAGAGAAACACTGGGGGGAGGAGAGAGGGAAACACTGGGGCAGAGAGAGAAACACTGGGGGGAGAGATAGAGAAATACTGGGGTGAGGAGAGAGAAACACAGGGGTGGGAGAGAGAGAAATAAACACTGGGGGCGAGAGAGAGAAACACTGGGGGAGGAGAGATTGAGATATACTGGGAGGAGAGAGAGAGAGAAACACTGGGGTGAGGAGAGAGGGAAACACTGGGGGAGAGGGAGAAACACTGGGTGGGAGGTAGAGAGAAACATTGGGGGGAGAGAGAGAGAAAGACTGGGGGGAGAGAGAGAGAAACACTGGGGGGAGGGGGAGAGAAAGACTGGGGTGAGAGAGAAACAGTGGGGCGAGAGAGAGAGAAAAACTGGGGGGAGATCGAGAAACACTGGGGGGCGGACAGAGAGAGAAACATTGGGGGTGAGAGAGAAACACTGGTGAGAGAGAGAAACACTGGGGAGAGAGAGAGAAATACTGGGCGGAGAGAGAGAAACACTGGGGGGGAGAGAGAGAAACACTGGGGTGAGAGAGAGAGAGAGAGAGAAACACTGGGGTGAGAGAGAGAGAGAAACACTGGGGGGCGAGAGAGAGAGAAACACTGCTTGGAGGAGAGAGGGAAACACTGGGTGGAGAGAGAGAGAGAAACACTGAGGGAGAGAGAGAGAGAAACACTGGGGGAGAGAAAGATTTAAACACTGGGGGAATGAGAGAGAGAAACACTGGGGGTGAGAGAGAAACACTGGGGAGAGAGAGAGAGAGAAACACTGAGGGAGAGAGAGAGAGAAACACTGGGGGTGAGAGAGAAACACTGGGGAGAGAGAGAAACACTGGGGAGAGAGAGAGAAACACCGGGGAGAGAGAGAGAAATACTGGGGGGAGAGAGAGAAAAACTGGGGATGGAGAGAGAGAAACACTGGGGAGGGGGACAGAGAGAGAAACACTGGGGAGGGAGAGAGAGAAACACAGTGGTGAGAGAGAGAGAGCGAATCACTGGGGGGAGAGAGGGAGAAACAGTGGGGGGAGGAGAGAGAAAGAAACACTGGGGGAGAGAGAGAGACAGAAACACTGGGGGGGAGAGATTGAGATACACTGGGGGGAGAGAGAGAGAGAGAAACACTGGGGGGAGGAGAGAGGGAAACACTGGGGGAGAGAGAGAAACACTGGGGGAGAGAGAGAGAGAAACACTGGGGGAGAGAGAGAGAAAGACTGGGGAGAGAGAGAGAGAAACACTGGGGGGGGAGAGAGAGAAAGACTGGGGGTAGAGAGAGAAACAGTGGGGCGAGAGAGAGAGAAACACTGGGGGGATATAGAGAAACACTGGGGGGGAGAGATTGAGATACACTGGGGGGAGAGAGAGAGAGAAACACTGGGGGGAGGAGAGAGGGAAACATTGGGGGAGAGAGAGAAACACTGGGGGGAGAGAGAGAGAGAAACACTGGGGGGAGAGAGAGAGAAAGACTGGGGAGAGAGAGAGAGAAACACTGGGGGGAGAGAGAGAGAAAGACTGGGGGTAGAGAGAGAAACAGTGGGGCGAGAGAGAGAGAAACACTGGGGAGAGAGAGAGAAATACTGGGGGGGGAGAGAGAGACAGAGAGAGAGAGAAAAACACTGGGTGGAGAGAGAGAGAGAGAGAAACACTGGGGAGAGAGAGAAACACTGGGGAGAGAGAGAGAAATACTGGGCGGAGAGAGAGAAACACTGGGGGGGAGAGAGAGAAACACTGGGGTGAGAGAGTAGAGAGAGAGAAACACTGGGGTGAGAGAGAGAGAGAAACACTGGGGGGCGAGAGAGAGAGAAACACTGCTTGGAGGAGAGAGGGAAACACTGGGTGGAGAGAGAGAGAGAAACACTGAGGGAGAGAGAGAGAGAAACACTGGGGGAGAGAAAGATTTAAACACTGGGGGAATGAGAGAGAGAAACACTGGGGGTGAGAGAGAAACACTGGGGAGAGAGAGAGAGAGAAACACTGAGGGAGAGAGAGAGAGAAACACTGGGGGTGAGAGAGAAACACTGGGGAGAGAGAGAAACACTGGGGAGAGAGAGAGAAACACCGGGGAGAGAGAGAGAAATACTGGGGGGAGAGAGAGAAAAACTGGGGATGGAGAGAGAGAAACACTGGGGAGGGGGACAGAGAGAGAAACACTGGGGAGGGAGAGAGAGAAACACAGTGGTGAGAGAGAGAGAGCGAATCACTGGGGGGAGAGAGGGAGAAACAGTGGGGGGAGGAGAGAGAAAGAAACACTGGGGGAGAGAGAGAGACAGAAACACTGGGGGGGAGAGATTGAGATACACTGGGGGGAGAGAGAGAGAGAGAAACACTGGGGGGAGGAGAGAGGGAAACACTGGGGGAGAGAGAGAAACACTGGGGGGAGAGAGAGAGAGAAACACTGGGGGAGAGAGAGAGAAAGACTGGGGAGAGAGAGAGAGAAACACTGGGGGGGGAGAGAGAGAAAGACTGGGGGTAGAGAGAGAAACAGTGGGGCGAGAGAGAGAGAAACACTGGGGGGATATAGAGAAACACTGGGGGGGAGAGATTGAGATACACTGGGGGGAGAGAGAGAGAGAAACACTGGGGGGAGGAGAGAGGGAAACATTGGGGGAGAGAGAGAAACACTGGGGGGAGAGAGAGAGAGAAACACTGGGGGGAGAGAGAGAGAAAGACTGGGGAGAGAGAGAGAGAAACACTGGGGGGAGAGAGAGAGAAAGACTGGGGGTAGAGAGAGAAACAGTGGGGCGAGAGAGAGAGAAACACTGGGGAGAGAGAGAGAAATACTGGGGGGGGAGAGAGAGACAGAGAGAGAGAGAAAAACACTGGGTGGAGAGAGAGAGAGAGAGAAACACTGGGGAGAGAGAGAGGGAGAGAGAAATGCTGGGGTGGGAGAGATAAACACTGGGGCGAGAGAGTGAAGCACTGGGGGCAGAGAGAGAAACATTGCGGTGAGAGAGAGAAACACTGGGGGGAGTAGAGATTGGGATACATTGGGGGAGAGAGAGAGAAACACTGGGAAAGAGAGAGAGAAACACTGGGGAGTGAGAGAGAAGCACTGGGGGGAGAGAGAAACATTGGGGGGAGAGAAAGAAACACTGGGGGGTGAGAGAGAAACACTGGGCGGAGGAGAGATTGGGATACACTGGGGGAGAGAGAGAGAAACAATGGGGGGAGAGAGAGAGAAACACTGGGGGTAGAGAGAGAGAAACACTTGGGGGATAGAGATAGAGAGAAACACTGGGGGGGGGGAGAGAGAAACTCTGGGGGAGAGAGAGAACCACTGGGGAGAGAGAGAGAAACACCGGGGAGAGAGAGAGAAATACTGGGGAGAGAGAGAGAAATACTAGGGGGAGAGAGAGAGAAATACTGGGGTGAGAGAGAGAGAGAGAGAGAGAGACACTGGGGGGAGAGAGAGAGCGAGAAACACTGGGGGCGAGAGAGAGAGAAACACTGGGGAGAGAGAGAGAAGCACTGGGCGGGGGAGAGAAATATTGGGGGGAGAGAGAGAAACACTGGGGGGAGAGAGAGAGAGAATAACTGGGGGGAGAAGAGAGGGAAACACTGGGTGGAGAGAGAGAGAGAAACACTGGGGTGAGAGAGAGAAACACTGGGGGGAGGAGAGATTGAGATACACTGGGGGGAGAGAGAGAGAGAAACACTGGGGGAGAGAGACAGAGAATCACATGGTGTGGGAGAGACAGAAAAACACTGGGGGGAGAGAGAGAGAGAATAACTGGGGGGAGTAGAGAGGGAAACATTGGGGGGAGAGAGAGAGAGAAACATTGGGGGGAGGAGAGAGGGAAACACTGGGGCAGAGAGAGAAACACTGGGGGGAGAGCGAGAGAAACACTGGGGGGAGAGAGAGAAACAGTGGGGCGAGAGAGAGAGAAACACTGGGGGCAGATAGAGAAATATTGGGGGGCGGAGAGAGAGAGTAACACTGGGGGTGAGAGAGAAACACTGGGGAGAGAGAGAGAAACACCGGGGAGAGAGAGAGAAATACTGGGGAGAGAGAGAGAAACACTGGGGGGAGAGAGAGAGAAACACTAGGGAGAGAGAGAGAGAGAGAGAAACACTGGGGGGAGAGAGAGAGCGAGAAACACTGGGGGGCGAGAGAGTGAGAAACACTGGGGGGAGGAGAGAGCGAAACACTGGGGAGAGAGAGAGAGAAACACTGGGGTGGGAGAGAGAGAGAAACACTGGGGGGAGATAGAGAAACACTGGGGGGCGGAGAGAGAGAGAAACAATGGGGGTGAGAGAGAAACACTGGGGGTAGAGAGAAACACTGGGGAGAGAGAGAGTAACACCGGGGAGAGAGAGAGAAATATTCGGGGGAGAGAGATAACAACTGGGGGGAGAGAGAGAGAGAAACACTGGGGGGGAGAGAGAGAAACACTGGGGGGAGGAGAGATTGAGATACACTGGGGGGAGAGAGAGAGAAACACTGGGGGGAGAGAGAGAAAAACACTGGGGTAGAGAGAGAGAGAAACATTGTGGGGAGTGAGTGATCGAGGAACACTGGGGGGAGAGAGAAAAACTAGGGGGAGAGAGAGAGAGAAACACAGAGGGGGGAGAGAGAGAAAATAACTCGGGGCAGAGAGAGTGAGAGTGAAACACTGGGGAGAGAGAGAGGGAGAGAGAAATACTGGGGTGAGAGAGATAAACACTGGGGAGAGAGGGTGAAGCACTGGTGGGAGAGAGAGAAACATTGCGGTGAGAGAGAAACACTGGGGGAAGAGAGAGAAACACTGGGGGGAGTAGAGATTGGGATACATTGCGGGGAGAGAGAGAGAAAAACTGGGGGAGAGAGAGAAACACTGGGGAGAGAGAGAGAAGCACTGGGGGGGAGAGAGACACATTGGGGGGAGAGACAGAAACACTGGGGGGTGAGAGGGAAACAATGGGGGGAGAGAGAGAGAAACACTTGGGGGAGAGAGAGAGAAACACTTGGAGGATAGAGAGTGAGAGAAACACTGGGGGTGGGGAGAGAGAGAAATACTTGGGGGAGAGAGAGAGAAACAGTGGGGGGAGGAGAGAGAAAGAAACACTGGGGGAGAGAGAGAGAGAAACACGTGGCGTGGGAGAGAGAGAGAAATACTGGGGGGAGAGAGAGAAACACTGGGGGAGGAGAGATTGAGATACACTGGGGAGAGAGAGAGAGAAACACTGGGGGGGAGAGAGAGAGAAACACTGGGCGGAGAGTGAGAGAAATACTGGGGGGAGGAGAGAGAAACACTGGGGGAGGAGAGATTGAGATATACTGGGGGGAGAGAGAGAGAAACACTGGGGTGAGGAGAGAGGGAAACACTGGGGGAGAGAGAGAAACACTGGGGGGAGAGAGAGAGAGAGAAACACTGGGGGGAGAGAGAGAGAAAGACTGGGGGAGAGAGAGAGAGAAACACTGGGGGGAGAGAGAGAGAAAGACTGGGGGAGAGAGAGAAACAGTGGGGCGAGAGAGAGAGAAAAACTGGGGGGAGATAGAGAAACACTGGGGGGCGGAGATAGAGAGTAACACTGGGGGTGAGAAAGAAACACTGGGGGGTGAGAGAGAAATACTGGGGGGAGAGAGAGAAACACTGGGGGGAGAGAGAAAGAAACACTGGGGTGAGAGAGAGAGAGAGAGAAACACTGGGGTGAGAGAGAGAGAGAGAAAAACTGGGGGGCGAGAGAGAGAGAAACACTGCGGGGAGGAGAGAGAGAAACACTGGGTGGAGAGAGAGAGAGAAACACTGGGCAAGAGAGAGAAACACTGGGGGGAGAGAGAGAGAGAAACACTGGGGGTGAGAGAGAAACACTGGGGAGAGAGATAAAACCCTGGGGAGAGAGAGAGAAATACCGGGAGAGAGAGAGAAACACTGGGGGGAGAGAGACAGAAAACACTGTGGGGAGAGAAAGAGAAACACTGGGGAGGGGGACAGAGAGAGAAACACTGGGGGGACAGAAAGAGAGAAACACTGGGGGGAGAGAGAGAAACACTGGGGGGAGAGAGAGAAACACTGGGGGGAGGAGAGATTGAGATACACTGGAGGGAGATAGAGAGAAACACTGGGGGGAGAGAGAGAGAAACACTGGGGGGAGTGAGTGAGAGAGAAACACTGGGGGGAGTGAGTGAGAGAGAAACACTGGGGGAGAGAGAGAGAAACACAGAGGGCGGAGAGAGAGAAAAGAACTCGGGGCAGAGAGAGTGAGAGTGAAACACTGGGGAGAGAGAGAGGGAGAGAGAAATACTGGGGTGAGAGAGATAAACACTGGGGGAAGAGAGAGAAACACTGGGGGGAGTAGAGATTGGGATACTTTGCGGGGAGAGAGAGAGAAAAACTGGGGGAGAGAGAGAAACACTGGGGAGAGAGAGAGAAGCACTGGGGGGGGGGAGAGAGACACATTGGGGGGAGAGACAGAAACACTGGGGGTGAGAGGGAAACAATGGGGGGAGAGAGAGAGAAACACTTGGGGGAGAGAGAGAGAAACACTTGGAGGATAGAGAGTGAGAGCAATCACTGGGGGTGGGGAGAGAGAGAAATACTTGGGGGAGAGAGAGAGAAACAGTGGAGGGAGGAGAGAGAAAGAAACACTGGGGGAGAGAGAGAGAGAAACACGTGGCGTGGGAGAGAGAGAGAAATACTGGGGGGAGAGAGAGAAACACTGGGGGAGGAGAGATTGAGATATACTGGGGGGAGAGAGAGAGAAACACTGGGGGGGAGAGAGAGAGAAACACTGGGCGGAGAGTGAGAGAAATACTGGGGGGAGGAGAGAGAAACACTGGGGGGAGGAGAGATTGAGATATACTGGGGGGAGAGAGAGAGAAACACTGGGGTGAGGAGAGAGGGAAACACTGGGGGAGAGAGAGAAACACTGGGGGGAGAGAGAGAGAGAGAAACACTGCGGGGAGAGAGAGAGAAAGACTGGGGGAGAGAGAGAGAGAAACACTGGGGGAGAGAGAGAGAAAGACTGGGGGAGAGAGAGAAACAGTGGGGGGAGAGAGAGAGAGAAACACTGGGGGTGAGAGAGAAACACTGGGGAGAGAGATAAAACCCTGGGGAGAGAGAGAGAAATACCGGGAGAGAGAGAGAAACACTGGGGGGAGAGAGACAGAAAACACTGTGGGGAGAGAAAGAGAAACACTGGGGAGGGGGACAGAGAGAGAAACACTGGGGGGACAGAAAGAGAGAAACACTGGGGGGAGAGAGAGAAACACTGGGGGGAGAGAGAGAGAAACACTGGGGGGAGAGAGAGAAACACTGGGGGGAGGAGAGATTGAGATACACTGGAGGGAGATAGAGAGAAACACTGGGGGGAGAGAGAGAGAAACACTGGGGGGAGTGAGTGAGAGAGAAACACTGGGGGGAGTGAGTGAGAGAGAAACACTGGGGGAGAGAGAGAGAAACACAGAGGGCGGAGAGAGAGAAAAGAACTCGGGGCAGAGAGAGTGAGAGTGAAACACTGGGGAGAGAGAGAGGGAGAGAGAAATACTGGGGTGAGAGAGATAAACACTGGGGGAAGAGAGAGAAACACTGGGGGGAGTAGAGATTGGGATACTTTGCGGGGAGAGAGAGAGAAAAACTGGGGGAGAGAGAGAAACACTGGGGAGAGAGAGAGAAGCACTGGGGGGGGAGAGAGACACATTGGGGGGAGAGACAGAAACACTGGGGGTGAGAGGGAAACAATGGGGGGAGAGAGAGAGAAACACTTGGGGGAGAGAGAGAGAAAAACTTGGAGGATAGAGAGTGAGAGCAATCACTGGGGGTGGGGAGAGAGAAATACTTGGGGGAGAGAGAGAGAAACAGTGGAGGGAGGAGAGAGAAAGAAACACTGGGGGAGAGAGAGAGAGAAACACGTGGCGTGGGAGAGAGAGAGAAATACTGGGGGGAGAGAGAGAAACACTGGGGGAGGAGAGATTGAGATATACTGGGGGGAGAGAGAGAGAAACACTGGGGGGGAGAGAGAGAGAAACACTGGGCGGAGAGTGAGAGAAATACTGGGGGGAGGAGAGAGAAACACTGGGGGGAGGAGAGATTGAGATATACTGGGGGGAGAGAGAGAGAAACACTGGGGTGAGGAGAGAGGGAAACACTGGGGGAGAGAGAGAAACACTGGGGGGAGAGAGAGAGAGAGAAACACTGCGGGGAGAGAGAGAGAAAGACTGGGGGAGAGAGAGAGAGAAACACTGGGGGAGAGAGAGAGAAAGACTGGGGGAGAGAGAGAAACAGTGGGGCGAGAGAGAGAGAAAAACTGAGGGGAGATAGAGAAACAATGGGGGGCGGAGATAGAGAGAAACACTGGGGGTGAGAAAGAAACACTGGGGGGTGAGAGAGAAATACTGGGGGGAGAGAGAGAAACACTGGGGGGAGAGAGAAAGAAACACTGGGGTGAGAGAGAGAGAGAGAAACACTGGGGTGAGAGAGAGAGAGAGAAAAACTGGGGGGCGAGAGAGAGAGAAACACTGCGGGGAGGAGAGAGAGAAACACTGGGCAAGAGAGAGAAACACTGGGGGGAGAGAGAGAGAGAAACACTGGGGGTGAGAGAGAAACACTGGGGAGAGAGATAAAACCCTGGGGAGAGAGAGAGAAATACCGGGAGAGAGAGAGAAACACTGGGGGGAGAGAGAGAGAAAACACTGTGTGGAGAGAAAGAGAAACACTGGGGAGGGGGACAGAGAGAGAAACACTCGGGGGACAGAAAGAGAGAAACACTGGGGGGAGAGAGAGAAACACTGGGGGGAGAGAGAGAGAAACACTGGGGGGGAGAGAGAGAAACACTGGGGGGAGGAGAGATTGAGATACACTGGGGGGAGAGAGAGAGAAACACTGGGGGGAGTGAGTGAGAGAGAAACACTGGGGGGAGTGAGTGAGAGAGAAACACTGGGGGAGAGAGAGAGAAACACTAAGGGGAGAGCGAGAGAGAAACACTGGGGGGAAAGAGAGAGAAACACTGGGGGGAGGAGAGAGTAAGAAACACTGGGGGAGAGAGAGAGAGAGAAACATTGGGTGGGGGAGAGAGAGAGAAACACTGGCGGGAGAGAGAGAGAAACACCGGGGAGAGAGAGTGAAACACTGGGGGGAGAGAGAGAAACACTGGGGGGAGAAGGAGAGATAGACTGGGGGAGAGAGAGAAACAGTGGGTGTGGAGAGAGAGAAACACAGGGGGTAGATAGAGAAACACTGAGGGGCGGAGAGAGAGAGAAACACTGTGGGGAGAGAGAAACACTGGGGAGAGAGAGAAACACTGGGGAGAGAGAGCGAAACATTGGGGAGGGAGAGAAACACTGGGGAGAGAGAGAGAAACACTGGGCAGAGAGGGAGAAACACTGGGGGGAGAGAGGGAAACAATGGGGGAGGAGAAAGAGAAACACTGAGGAGGGGGTCAGAGAGAGAAACACTGGGGGGAGAGAGAGTGAAAAACAGGGGGGAGGGAGAGAGAGAGTGAAATACTGGAGAGAGAGAGAGAGAGAAACAATGGGGGGAGAGAGAGAAACACCGGGGAGAGAGAGTGAAACACTGGGGGGAGAGAGAGAAACACTGGGGGGAGAGAGAGAGATAGACTGGGGGAGTGAGATAAACATTGCGTGTAGAGAGAGAGAGACACAGTGGGGAGATAGAGAAACACTGAGGGGCGGAGAGAGAGAGAAACAGTGTGGGGAGAGAGAAACACTGGGGAGAGAGAGAAACACTGGGGAGAGAGAGCGAAACACTGGGGAGAGAGAGAAACACTGGGGAGAGAGAGCGAAACACTGGGGAGAGAGAGAAACACTGGGGAGAGAGAGAGAAACACTGGGCAGAGAGGGTGAAACACTGAGGGGACAGAGAGAGAGAAAAAGGGGGGAGGGAGAGAGAGAGTGAAACACTGGAGAGAGAGAGAGAGAAACACTGGGGAGAGAGAGAGAGAAACACTGGGATGAGGGAGAGAAACACTGGAGAGAGTGAGAAACACTGGGGAGAGAGAGAGAAACACTGGGGAGAGAGAGAGAAACACTGGGGGGAGAGGCAGAAACACTGGGGTGAGGAGAGAGAGAAACACTGGGGGAGAGAGAGCGAAACACAGGGTGGAGCGAGAGAGGGAAACACTGGGGGGACAGAACGAGAGAAACACTGGGGGGAGAGAGAGAGAAACACTGGGCGGAGAGTGAGAGAAATACTGGGGGGAGGAGAGAGAAACACTGGGGGGAGGAGAGATTGAGATATACTGGGGGGAGAGAGAGAGAAACACTGGGGTGAGGAGAGAGGGAAACACTGGGGGAGAGAGAGAAACACTGGGGGGAGAGAGAGAGAGAGAAACACTGGGGGGAGAGAGAGAGAAAGACTGGGGGAGAGAGAGAGAGAAACACTGGGGGAGAGAGAGAGAAAGACTGGGGGAGAGAGAGAAACAGTGGGGCGAGAGAGAGAGAAAAACTGGGGGGAGATATAGAAACAATGGGGGGCGGAGATAGAGAGAAACACTGGGGGTGAGAAAGAAACACTGGGGGGTGAGAGAGAAATACTGGGGGGAGAGAGAGAAACACTGGGGGGAGAGAGAAAGAAACACTGGGGTGAGAGAGAGAGAGAGAAACACTGGGGTGAGAGAGAGAGAGAAACACTGGGGTGAGAGAGAGAGAGAGAAACACTGGGGTGAGAGAGAGAGAGAGAAAAACTGGGGGGCGAGAGAGAGAGAAAAACTGCGGGGAGGAGAGAGAGAAACACTGGGTGGAGAGAGAGAGAGAAACACTGGGCAAGAGAGAGAAACACTGGGGGGAGAGAGAGAGAGAAACACTGGGGGTGAGAGAGAAACACTGGGGAGAGAGATAAAACCCTGGGGAGAGAGAGAGAAATACCGGGAGAGAGAGAGAAACACTGGGGGTAGAGAGAGAGAAAACACTGTGGGGAGAGAAAGAGAAACACTGGGGAGGGGGACAGAGAGAGAAACACTGGGGGGACAGAAAGAGAGAAACACTGGGGGGAGAGAGAGAAACACTGGGGGGAGAGAGAGAGAAACACTGGGGGGAGAGAGAGAAACACTGGGGGGAGGAGAGATTGAGATACACTGGGGGGAGAGAGAGAGAAACACTGGGGGGAGTGAGTGAGAGAGAAACACTGGGGGGAGTGAGTGAGAGAGAAACACTGGGGGAGAGAGAGAGAAACACTAAGGGGAGAGAGAGAGAAACACTGGGGGGAAAGAGAGAGAAACACTGGGGGGAGGAGAGAGTAAGAAACACTGGGGGAGAGAGAGAGAGAGAAACACTGGGTGGGGGAGAGAGAGAGAAACACTGGCGGGAGAGAGAGAGAAACACCGGGGAGAGAGAGTGAAACACTGGGGGGAGAGAGAGAAACACTGGGGGGAGAGAGAGAGATAGACTGGGGGAGAGAGAGAAACACTGAGGGGCGGAGAGAGAGAGAAACACTGTGGGGAGAGAGAAACACTGGGGAGAGAGAGAAACACTGGGGAGAGAGAGAGAAACACTGGGCAGAGAGGGAGAAACACTGGGGGGAGAGAGGGAAACAATGGGGGAGGAGAAAGAGAAACACTGAGGAGGGGGTCAGAGAGAGAAACACTGGGGGGAGAGAGAGTGAAAAACAGGGGGGAGGGAGAGAGAGAGTGAAATACTGGAGAGAGAGAGAGAGAGAAACAATGGGGGGAGAGAGAGAAACACCGGGGAGAGAGAGTGAAACACTGGGGGGAGAGAGAGAAACACTGGGGGGAGAGAGAGAGATAGACTGGGGGAGAGAGAGAAACATTGCGTGTAGAGAGAGAGAAACACAGTGGGGTGATAGAGAAACACTGAGGGGCGGAGAGAGAGAGAAACACTGGGGAGAGAGAGCGAAACACTGGGGAGAGAGAGAAACACTGGGGAGAGAGAGAGAAACACTGGGCAGAGAGGGTGAAACACTGAGGGGACGGAGAGAGAGAAAAAGGGGGGAGGGAGAGAGAGAGTGAAATACTGGAGAGAGAGAGAGAGAAACACTGGGGAGAGAGAGAGAGAGAGAAACACTGGGATGAGGGAGAGAAACACTGGAGAGAGAGAGAAACACTGGGGAGAGAGAGAGAAACACTGGGGAGAGAGGGAGAAACACTGGGGAGAGAGAGAGAGAAACACTGGGGGGAGGAGAGATTGAGATACACTGGGGGGAGAGAGAGAAAAAAACACTGGGGGAGAGAGAGAGAAACACTGGGGGAGAGAGAGCGAAACACTGGGTGGAGCGAGAGAGGGAAACACTGGGTGTAGAGAGAGAGAGAAACACTGGGGGGAGAGAGAGGGAGAAACACTGGGGGAGAGGGAGAGAGAAACACATGGGGGAGAGAGACATAGAAACACTGGGGGAAGACAAAGAGAAAAACTGGGGGGGTGGAGAGTGAGAAACACTGGGGGGAGAGAGACAGAAACACTGAGGGTAGAGAGAGAGAGAAATACTGGGGAGAGAGAGAGTGAGAGCTAGAAACACTGGGGGGAGAGAGAGAGAGAGAAACACTGGGGGGAGAGAGAGAAACACTGCGGGAGATAGAGAAACACTGGGGGAGAGAGAGAAACACTGGGGGAGAAAGCGAGAGAGACAGAAGCACTGGGGGGAGAGAGAGAGAGAGACACACAGGGGGAGGAGAGACGGAGAGAGAGAAACACTGGTGGGAGAGAGAGAAACAGTGGGGTGAGAGAGAGAAACAGTGGGGGGAGAGAGATAGAAACACTGGTGGGAGATAGAGAAACACTGGGGGACGGAGAGAGAGAGAGTAACACTATGGGGAGAGAGAGAAACACTGCGGAGAGAGAGAGAAACAATGGGGGGGGAGGGAGAGAAACATATGGGGAGATAGAGAAAAACTGGGGGGCGGAGAGAGAGAATCACTCTCGTCCTGTGCAGGGTCAATGATTCCCTGTCAGTATCGAGTCACTGACTCCCAGTCTGTGCAGAGTCACTGACTCGCTGTCTGTGCAAAGTCACTAACTCACAGTCTGTTCAGAGTTACTGACGACCGCACTATAAAGACTCACTGACTCCCAGTCTGTACAGAATCATTGCATCCCGGTCTGTAGCGAGTAATTGACTTCCGGTCCATATAGATTCAGAGACTCCCGGCCCGTACAGAATCACTGAGACCCGCTCTGTACAGAGCCAATGACTCCCGTTCTGAACAGAGCCAATGACTCCCGTTCTGAACAGAGTCACCGACTGCAGGTCTGCACAGAGTCGTAGACTCCCGGTCTGTCCAGAGTCACTGACTCTCGGTCTGTGCAGCGTCACTGGCTCCAGTTCTGTACAGACTCACTGACTCCAGGTCTGGACAGAGTCACTGACTCCCGGTCTGCACAGAGTCATTGACTCCAGGTCAGTACAGAGTCGCTGACTCCACGTCTGTAAATAATCAATGATTCCCGTCTGTCCAGAGTCACCGACTCCCGGTCTGTACAGAACCACTGAGTCCCGGTCTGTACAGTAACTTACTCCCGGTCTGTACAGCGTCACTGACTTCAGGTCTGTACAGAGTCAGTGACTCCAGGTCTGTGCGGTGCCACTGACTCCCTGTCTGTTCAAAGTCCCCAACTCTCGGTCTGTACAGGGTGACTGATTCCATGTCTGTGCAGGTTCAGTGATTCCCGGTCTGTACAGACTCACTGACTCCCGGTCTGAACATCGTAACTGACTCCCGTTCTATACAGAGTAACTAACTCCAGGTCTGTGCAGAGTGACTGACTCCCGTTCTGTACAAATTCACTGACTCCCTGTCTGTACAGAATCATTGATTCCGGTCCGTACAGAGTCACTCAATCCCGGCCTGTACAGATTCACTGACTCCGGTTCTTTACAGAGTAACTGATTCTCGGTCTTTGCAGGTTCACTGACTCTCCGTCGCACAGCGTCACTGACTCGCGGTCGTACAGAGTCAGTAACTCTCGGTCTGTTCATAGTTACTGACTCTCGGTCTGTGTAGAGACACTGACTCCAGGTCTGTACCGCGTCACTGAATCCCGGTCTGTACAGACTCAATGACTCCCGATCTGTACGGAGTCACTGACGCCCGATCTGTGCAGAGTTACCGACTCCAGGTCTGCACAGAGTCACTGACTCACGGTCTGTACAGCGTCACTTGCTCCAAGTCTGTGCAGACTCACTCACTGCAGGTCTGTACAGAATAACTGAAACCCGGTCTGGACAGCGTCACTGACTCCAGGTCTGTACAGAATCAGTGACTCCCGGACTGTACAGAATCACTGATTCCGGTCCGTACAGAATCACTAACTCCCGGCCTGTACAGAGTCACTGACTCCCGTTCTATCCAGTGTAACTGACTCCAGGTCTGTGCAGCGTCACTGGCTCCAGGTCTGTACAGATTCACTGTCCCCAGGTCTGTATAGAATCACTGACTCCCAGTCTGTACAGAATCACTGACACTCGTTCTGGACAGCGTCACTGACTGCAGGTCTGCACAGATTCAATGACTCCCCGACTGTACAGAGACACTGACTCCCGGGTTGTACAGACTCACTGACTCCCGGTCTGCATAGACTCACTGACTCCAGGTCTGTACAGAATCGCTGACTCCCGGTCTGTACGGAGTGACTGACGCACGGTCTGTACAGAATTACTGTCTCCCGGTCTGTACAGAGCCACTGACTTCTTTTGTGTACAGAATCACTGATTCCGGTCCGTACAGAGTCACTAACGCCCTTCCTGTACAGAGTGACTGACTCCCGTCCTGTACAGATTCACTGAAACCCTATCTGTACAGAATCACTGATTTCGTTCCGTACAGTCACTAACTCCCTGCCTGTACAGACTCACTGACTTCGGTTCTATACGGATTAACTGACTCCTGGTCTGTGCAGAGTCACTGACCCCAGGTCTGAACAGAGTCACTGACTTCCCGTCGCACAGCGTCACTGACTCCCGGTCTTACAGAGTCAGTAACTCTCGGTCTGTTCAGAGTTACTGACTCCCGGTTTGTACAGAAACACTGACTCAAGGTCTGCACAGCGTCACTGGCTCCAGGACTGCACAGACTCACTTTCCCCACGTCTGGACAGAGACGTTGACTCCAGGTCTGTACATAATCAATAATTCCCCGTCTGAACAGAGTCACTAACTCCAGGTCTGTACAGAGTCCCTGACTCCCGCTCTGTGCAGAGTTACTGAATCCGGTCTGCACAGACTCAGTGACTCCCGGTCTGTGCAGAGCCACTGACTCCCGGTCTGTGAAGAGAAACTGACTCCAGGTTTGTAGAGATTCACTGATTCCCGGTCTGTACAGAGCCACTGAATCCCGGTCCAAGAGAGACACGAACAGCGTGTCTGCACAGAGCCACTGACTCTCGGTATGTTCAGATTCACTGACACCCTGTCTGTACAGAGAAACTGATTCCGCTCTGCACAGTGTCACTTACTCCCGGTCTACACAGAGTCACTGACTCCAGGTCTGTGCAGATTCACGAACTCACTGTCTGTGCAGAGTCACTGATTCCCGATCTATGAAGACTCACTGGCACCCGGTCTGTATAGAGTCACTGATTCCGGTCTGTACAGAGTCACCGACTTCCGGTCGGTACAGAATCACTGACTCCCGCTCAGTACAGAGTCGATGACTCCAGGTTTGTACATAATCAATGATTCCGAACTGCTCAGAGCCGCTGACTCCCGGCCTGTATAGAGTAATTGACTCCCGTTCTATACAGAGTAACTGACTCCCGGTCTGTGCAGAGTCACTGACTCCAGGTCTGTACAGCATCACTGACTCCCGGTCGGACAGCTTCACTGACTCCTGCTTGGACAGAGTCACTAACACTCGGTCTGTTCAGAGTTACTGACTCCCGGTCTGTAAAGACTCGCTGACTCCAGGTCTGGACAGAATCACTGACTCCCGGTCTGCACAGAGCCACTAAGTCCCGGTCTGTACAGATTCACTGATGCCAGGTCTGCAGGGATTCACTGAATCCCGCTTTACACAGAGTGACTGACTCCCGGTCTGCACAGAGAAACTGACTTCCGGTCTATGCAGAGTCACTGACTTCCGGTCTGCACAGAGTCACCGACTTCAAGACCGTACAGATTCACCGACTCACCGTCTGCACAGAGCCATTGAATCCCCGTCTGCATAGGGACACTGACTCCAGGTCGGTACAGGGTCACTGACACCCGGTCTGTACAGAGACACTGACTCCAGGTCCGTACAGAGTCAATGACGCCCGGTCCTACTGAGTCACTGACTCCCGGTCTGTACAGATTCACTGACTCTCGGTATGTACAGATTCACTAGATCCCTGTCTGTACAGAGTCACCGATTCCGGTCTGTGCAGAGTCACGAACTCTCGGTGTCAGTGACTCTGTACAGACCGGAAGGCAGTGACTCTGCAGAGAGTCACTGACACTCCGTCTGTCCAAAGTCACTGACTCCAGGTCTGTACAGAGTCACTGACTCCCCGGCCTGTACACAGCCACTAACTTCCGGTCTGTACAGAGTCACTGACACCCGATCTATGAAGACTCACTGACACCCGGTCTGTACAGAGTGACTGACACCCGGTCTGTACAGAGCCACTGATTCCAGATCTGCGCAGATTCATTAACTCACTATCTGTGCAGAGTCACTGATTCCATTCTGTACTGAGTCACTGACTTCCGGTCGGTACAGAATCAATGACTCCCGCTCTGTACAGATTCGCTGACTCCAGGTCTGTACAGCATCACTTACTCCCGGTCGGACAGCGTCACTGACTCCCGGTTGGACGGAGTCACTAACACTCGGTCTGTTCAGAGTTACTGACTCCCGGTCTGTAAAGACTCACTGTCTGTACAGGGTCAGTGATTCCCGGTCTGGACAGACTCAATGAATCCCGGTCTCACTTGCTCCAGGTCTGCACAGATTCACTGACTCCAGGTTTTGTGCAGAGTCACTGACTCCAGGTTTGTACAGAATCAATGACTCCCCGTTTGTACCGATTCACTGACTCCCGGTCCGTACAGAATCACAGACTACCGTTCTTTACAGAACCACTGACTGCCGGTCTGTACAGAATCACTGATTCCGGTCCGTCCAGAGCCACTTGCTGCCGGTCTGCACAGCGTCACTGATTTCAGGTCTGTACAGAGTCACTGACTCCAGGTCTATACAGAATCAATGACTCCCGGTATGTACCGAATCAGTGACACCCCCTCTATACAGAATCACTGACGACCGACCTGTCTAGAGTCACTGACTCGCGGTCTGTGCAGAGACATTGACTCTGGACTTTACAGAGTCAATTACTCCCGGTCTGTACAGACTCGCTGACTCCAGGTCTGTACAGGGTCACTGACTCCCGGTTTGTACAGTGTCACTGATTTCCGGTCTCTTCAGCGTCACTTGCTCCAAGTCTGTGCAGACTCACTCACTGCAGGTCTGTCCGGAGTAACTGAAACCCGGTCTGGACAGCGTCACTGACTCCAGGTCTGTACAGAATCAATGACTCCCCGACTGTACAGAATCACTGATTCCGGTCCGTAAAGAGTCACTAACTCCCGGCCTGTACAGAGTCACTGACTCCCGTTCTATCCAGTGTAACTGACTCCAGGTCATTAGAAAGTGACTGACTCCCGTCCTGCACAGATTCACTGACTCCCTGTCTGTACAGAATCACTAATTCCGGTCCGTACAGAGTCACTAACTCCCGGCCTGCACAGAGTCAATGACTCCCGTTCTATAGGGACTAACTGAATCCCGGTCTGTGCAGAGTCACTGACTCCAGGTCTGTACAGTCACTGACTCCCCGTCGCACAGCGTCATTGACTCCCGGTCGTACAGAGTCAGTAACTCTCGGTCTGTTCAGAGTTACTGAATCTCGGTCTGTGCAGAGACACTGACTCCAGGTCTGTACAGAGTCGCTGACTCCAGGTCTGTACAAAATCAATAATTGCCCGTCAGTAGAGAGTCACTGACTCCCAGTCTAGGCAGAGCCACAGATTCCCGGTCTGTACAGAGATACTGACTCAAGGTCTGCACAGAGTTACTGACTCCCCGTCTGTACAGCGTCACTGACTTCATGTCTGCACAGAATCAATGACTCCCCGACTGTACAGAATCAATGACTCCCCCTCTGTACAGAATCACCGACTACCGACTTGTACAGAGTCACTGACTCGTGGTCCGTACAGAGTCACCGACTCCCGGTCCGTACAGAATCACTGACTCCAGATCTGTACAGAGTCACTGAATCCCAGTGTGTACAGAATCACTGACACCCGTTCTGGACAGCGTCACTGACTGCAGGTCTGCACAGATTCAATGACTCCCCGACTGCACAGAGTCACTGACTCCCGGTATGTACAGACTCACTGACTCTCGGTCTGCATAGAGTCACTGACTTCAGGTCTGTACAGAATCGCTGACTCCCGGTCTGTACGGAGTCACTGACACACGGTCTGTGCAGAATTACTATCTCCCGGTCTGTACAGAGCCACTGACTTCCTTTGTGTACAGAATCACTGATTCCGGTCCGTACAGAGTCACTAACGCCCGTCCTGTACAGAGTCACAGACTCCCGTTCTGAACAGAGTAACTGACTCCAGGTTTGTACAGAGTGACTGACTCCCATCCTGTACAGATTCACTGAATCCCTATCTGTACAGAATCACTGATTCCGGCCGGGCAGAGACACTAACTCTCGGCCTGTACAGACTCACTGACTCCGGTTCTACACAGATTAACTGACTCCTGGTCTGTGCAGAGTCACTGACCCCAGGTCTGAACAGAGTCACTGATTCCCCGTCGCACAGCGTCACTGACTCCCGGTTTTACCGAGTCAGAAACTCTCGGACGGTTCAGAGTTACTCACTCTCGGTCTGTACAGAAACCCTGACTCAAGGTCTGTACAGCGTCACTGGCTCCAGGTCTGTACAGACTCACTGTCACCACGTCTGGACAGAGTCGTTGACTCCAGGTCTGTACATAATCAATAATTAACTAACTCCCGGTCTGTACAGAGAAACTGACTCCAGGTTTGTAGAGAGTCACTGACTCCCGGTCCAAGAGAGACACGATCAGCGGGTCTGCACAGAGCCACTGACTCTCGGTATGTTCAGATTCACTGACTCCCTGTCTGTACAGAGACACTGATTCCAGTCTGCACAGTTTCACTTACTCCCGGTCTACACAGTGTCACTAACTCCAGGTCTGTACAGAGCACACTGACTCCAGGTCTGTGCAGATTCACTAACTCACTGTCTGTGCAGAGTCACTGATTCCCGATCTATGAAGACTCAATGACACCCGGTCTGTACAGAGTCACTGACAACCTGTCTTAACAGAGTCACTGACACCCGGTCTGTACAGAGGCACTGACTCCAGGTCTGTGCAGATTCACTATCTCACTGTCTCCACAGAGTCACTGATTCCGGTCTGTACAGATTCACTGACTCCCGCTCTGCACAGAGTCGCTGACTCCAGGTCTGTACATGATCAATGATTCCGAACTGCACAGAGTCGCTGACTCCCGGCCTGTACAGAGTAATTGACTCCCGTTCTATACAGAGTAACTGAAAACCGGTCTGTGCAGAGTCACTGATTCCAGGTCTGTACAGCATCACTGACTCCCGTCGTACAGCTTCACTGACTCCCGGTTGGACGGAGTCACGAACACTCGGTCTGTTCAGAGTTACTGACTCCCGGTCTGTAAAGACTCACTGACTCCCGGTCTGGACAGATTCACTGACTCCCGATCTGCACAGAGCCACTAATTCCCGGTCTGTACCGATTCACTGACTCCAGGTCTGCAGAGATCACTGAATCCCGCGATGCACAAAGTCACTGAATCCCGGCCTGTACAGATTAACTGAATTCCGGTCTATGCAGAGCCACTGACTTCCGGTCTGCACGGAGTCACCGACTTCAAGTCCGTACAGAATCACCAACTCCAGGTCTGCACAAAGCCATTGAATCCCGGTTTGCACAGGGACACTGACTCCAGGTCTGTACAGAGTCACTGACACCCGGTCTGTACAGAGACACTGACTCTCGGTATGTAGAGATTCACCGACTCCCTCTCTGTACAGAGTCACTGATTCCGGTCTGTACAGAGTCACCGACTTCCGGTCGGTACAGAATCACTGACTCCCGCTCTGTACAGAGTCGCTGACTCCAGGTCTGTACATAATCAATGATTCCGAACTGCACAGAGTCGCTGACTCCCGGCCTGTACAGAGTAATTGACTCCCGTTCTATACAGAGTAACTGACAACCGGTCTGTGCAGAGTCACTGATTCCAGGTCTGTACAGCATCACTGACTCCCGTCGTACAGCTTCACTGACTCCCGGTTGGACGGAGTCACGAACACTCGGTCTGTTCAGAGTTACTGACTCCCGGTCTGTAAAGACTCACTGACTCCCGGTCTGGACAGATTCACTGACTCCCGATCTGCACAGAGCCACTAATTCCCGGTCTGTACCGATTCACTGACTCCAGGTCTGCAGAGATCACTGAATCCCGCGATGCACAAAGTCACTGAATCCCGGCCTGTACAGAGTTACTGACTCCCGTTCTATACAGAGTAACTGACAACCGGTCTGTGCAGAGTCACTGATTCCAGGTCTGTACAGCATCACTGACTCCCGTCGTACAGCTTCACTGACTCCCGGTTGGACGGAGTCACGAACACTCGGTCTGTTCAGAGTTACTGACTCCCGGTCTGTAAAGACTCACTGACTCCCGGTCTGGACAGATTCACTGACTCCCGATCTGCACAGAGCCACTAATTCCCGGTCTGTACCGATTCACTGACTCCAGGTCTGCAGAGATCACTGAATCCCGCGATGCACAAAGTCACTGAATCCCGGCCTGTACAGATTAACTGAATTCCGGTCTATGCAGAGCCACTGACTTCCGGTCTGCACGGAGTCACCGACTTCAAGTCCGTACAGAATCACCAACTCCAGGTCTGCACAAAGCCATTGAATCCCGGTTTGCACAGGGACACTGACTCCAGGTCTGTACAGAGTCACTGACACCCGGTCTGTACAGAGACACTGACTCTCGGTATGTAGAGTTTCACCGACTCCTTCTCTGTACAGAGTCACTGATTCCGGTCTGTACAGAGTCACCGACTTCCGGTCGGTACAGAATCACTGACTCCCGCTCTGTACAGAGTCGCTGACTCCCGGCCTGTACAGAGTAATTGACTCCCGTTCGATGCAGAGTAACTGACTCCCGGTCTGTGCAGAGTCACTGACTCCAGGTCTGTACAGCATCACTGACTCCCGGTCGTACAGCGTCACTGACTCCCGGTTGGACAGAGTCACTAAAACCCGGTCTGTTCAGAGTTAATGACTCTCAGTCTGTGAAGACTCACTGACTCCCGGTCTGGACAGAATCACTGACTCCCGGTCTGCACGGAGCCGCTCCCTCCCGGCCTGCACAAATTCACTGACTCCAGGTCTGCAGAGAGTCACTGAATCCCGCTATGCACAGAGTCACTGACTCCTGGTCTGCACAGAGTAACTGACTTCCTGTCTGTACTGAATCAATTACTCCCTGTTTGTACAGATTCACTGACTCCCGGTCCTACAGAATCACTGACTCACGGTCTGTACAGATTCTCTGACTCTCGGTTTGTACAGATTCACTGACACCCTGTGTGTACAGAGTCACTGACTCCCTGTCTGGACATTGTCACTGATTCCCAGTCTACGCAGTCACTGACTCCCTTTCTGTCCAGAATCACTGAATTCCGGTCCGTGCAGCGAATCTGACTTCCGTTCTATGCAGAGTCACTGACACCCTGTCTGTTCAAAGTCAATAACTCTCGGTCTGTACAGATTCACTGACTCCAGGTCCGTACAGAATCACAGACTCCCGGTCCGTACAGAATCACAGACTCCCGTGCTGTACAGAACCACTGAATC
Source organism: Heptranchias perlo (assembly GCF_035084215.1). NCBI lineage: Eukaryota > Metazoa > Chordata > Chondrichthyes > Hexanchiformes > Hexanchidae > Heptranchias > Heptranchias perlo. The sequence continues at coordinate 157,871 of NW_027139285.1, forward strand.
CCGGTCTGTGCAGAGAACCCGACTCCAGGTCTGTGCACAGTAATTGATTCCAGGTCTGTACAGAATCACGGACACACGGTCTGTACAGAGTGACCGACTCCTGGTCTGCAAAGAGTCACTGACGCCCGGTCTGTACAGAGTCACCGAGTTCCGGTCCGTACAGAAACACCGATTCCCGGTCTGGACAACGTCACTGAATTCAGGTCTGTAAAGAATCACTGACGACCGGCCTGTACAGAATCAATGACTCCCCGACTGTACAGAGTCACTGAATCCCCGTCGTACAGAGTCAGTAACTCTCGGCCTGTTCAGAGTTACTGATTCTCGGTCTGTACAGCGACACTAACTCCAGTTCTGTGCAGCGTCACTGGCTCCAGCTCTGTACAGACTCACTGTCCCCAGGTCTGGACAGAGTCACTGACTCCCGGTCTGTTCAGAATCACACAATCCCGTTCTGTACAGAACCACTGACTCCCGGTCCGTACAGAGAACCCGACTCCAGGTCTGTACAGAATAAATGACTCCCTGTCTGTACAGATTCACTGACTCCCGGTCCGTACAGAATCACACACTCCCGTTCTGTGCAGAACCACTGACTCCCGGTCTGTACAGAAAACCCGACTCCTGACTGCCTGTCTGTACAGACTCACTGATTCCGGTCCGTACAAAGTCACTAAATCGTGGCCTGTACAGAGTCACTGACTCCGGTTCTATACAGAGTAACTGTCTCCCGTTCTGTGCAGAGTCACTGATTCCCGTCGGACAGCGTCACTGACACCCGGTCGTACAGAGTCAGTAACTCTCGGTCTGCTCAGAGTCACTGACTCGCGGTCTGCAGAGAGTCGCTGACTCCAGGTGTGCACATAATCAATAATTCCCCGTCTGTACAGAGGCACTGACTCCAGGTCTGCACAGCATCACTGACTCCCGGTCGTACAGCGTCACTGACTCCCAGTTGGACAGAGCCACTAACTCCCGGTCTATACAGATTCACTGACTCCAGGTCTGGAGAGAGTCACTGAATCCTGCTATGCACAGAGTCACTGACTCCCGGTCTGTACAGAGTAACTGACTTCCGGTCTGCACAGAGTCACCGACTTCAAGTCCGTACAGAATCAGCTACTCCCGGAATGCACAGTGTCAGTGACTCTGTACAGACCGGAAGGCAATGATTCTGCAGAGATATACTGACACCCCGTCTGTAAAAAGTCACTGACTCCCGGTCCGTACAGAGTCACTGATTCCAGGTCTGCACAGAGTCACTTACTCTCCGGCCTGTACACAGTCACTGACTTCCGGTCTGTACAGAGTTACTGACTCCCGGTCTGCACAGAGCCATTGAATCCCGGTCTGCACAGGGACACTGACTCCAGGCCTGTACAGAGTCACTGACACCCGGTCTGTACAGAGCCACTGACGCCAGGTCCGTACAGAGTCATTGACTCCCGGTCCGACAGAGTCACTGACTCCCGGTCTGTACAGATTCACTGATTCTCGGTATGTACAGATTCACTGACTCCCTGTCTGTACAGCGTCACTGATTCCGTTCTGTACAGAGTCACGAACTCTCGGTGTCAGTGACTCTGTACAGACCGGAAGGCAATGATGCTGCAGAGAGACACTGACACCCCGTCTGTAAAAAGTCACTGACTCCCGGTCCGTACAGAGTCACTGACTCCAGGTGTGCACAGATTCACTGACTCTCCGGCCTGAACACAGTCACTGACTTCCGGTCTGTACAGAGACACTGACACCCGGTCTGTACAGATTCACCGACTTCAAGTCCGTACAGAATCACCGACTCCCGATCTGCATAGAGCCATTGAATCCCGGTCTGCACAGGGACACTGACTCCAGTCCTGAACAGAGTCACTGACACCCGGACTGTACAGGGCCACTGACGCCAGGTCCGTTCCAGAGTCAGTGGCTCCCGGTCCTACAGTGTCACTGACTCCCGGTCTGTAAAGATTCATTGATTCTCGGTATGTACAGATTCACTGAATCCCTGTCTGTCCAGCCTCAATCATTCCGGTCTGTGTAGAGTCACGAACTGTCGGTGTCAGTGACTCTGTACAGACCGGAAGGCAATGATTCTGCAGAGGGACACTGACACCCCGTCTGTAAAAAGTCACTGACTCCCGGTCCGTACAGAGTCACTGACTCCAGGTCTGTACAGAGTCACTGACTCTCCGGCCTGAACACAGTCACTGACTTCAGGTCCGTACAGAGTCACTGACACCCGATCTGTGCAGAGTCACTGACTCCAGGTCTGCACAGAGTCAGGGACTCTCGGTGTCAATGACTCTGTACAGTCCGGAAGGCATTGAATCTACACAGAGTCACTGACACCCCGTTTGTACAAAGTCACTGATTCCCGGTCCGTACAGAGTCACTGACTCCAGGTCTGTACGGAGACAGTAAATCCCTGTCTGTCTTGACAAGGAGTCCGTGAATCTGAACATGCCGAGAGTCAGTGGCTCTGTACAGACCGGGTGTCAGTTTGTCTGTCGGACCGCTAGTCATAGCGGTCCGACAGACAAACTGACACCCGGTCTGTACAGAGCCACTGACTCTCGGCATGTTCAGATTCACGGACTCCTTGTCAAGACAGAGTCACTGATACCGGTCTGTAAAGAGTCACTGACTCCCGGTCCTACAGAGATACTGAAAACCAGTCTGTACATAGGCACTGACTCTCGGTATGTTCAGATTCACTGAATCCCTATCTGCACAGAGTCACTGATTCCGGTCTGTACAGAATCACAGACTCCCGGTCGACACAGTGTCACTGACTCCCGGTCTGTGTAGTGTCACTGTCTCCAGGTCTGTACAGAGTCATTGACTCCCGGTCGTAGAGATTCACTGACTCCCGGTCCTGGAGATTCACTGACTCCCAGTCTGCATGGAGTCACTGACTTCCGGTCCATGCAGCGAAACTGACTTCCGGTCTAAGCACTGTCACTGACTCCGGTCTGTGCAGACTCACTGATTGCTGGTCTGCACAGAGTCCATGACATACGGTCAAAAGAAGTCACTGACTCCCTGTCTGTGCAAAGTCACTAACTCTCCGTCTGGACAGGGTCAATAATTCCCTGGCTGTACAAGTTCAGTGATTCCCGGTCTGGACAAACTCACTGAATCCCAGTCTGTGCATCGTCACTTGCTCCAGGTCTGCACAGACTCACTGACTTCGGGTCTGCACGGAGTCACTGGATCCCGGTCTGCACAGCGTCACTGACTCCAGGTTTTGAACAGATTCACTGACTCCAGGTCTGTACAGAATCAATGACTCCCCTGTCTGCACAGAGTCACTGATTCCGGTCTGTACAGAGTAACCGACTTACGGTCGGTACAGAATCACTGGCTCCATCTCTGTACAGAGTCGCTGACTCCAGGTCTGTACATGATCATTGATTCCGAACTGCACAGAGTCGCTGACTCCCGGCCTGTACAGAGTAATTGTCTCCCGTTCGATACAGAGTAACTGACACCCGGTCTGTGCAGAGTCACTGACTCCAGGTCTGTACAGCATCATTGACTCCCGGTCGTACAGCGTCACTGACTCCCGGTTGGACAGAGTCACTAACACTCGGTCTGTTCAGAGTTACTGACTCCCGATCTGTAATTCTAACTGACACCCGGTCTGGACAGAATCACTGACTCCCGGTCTGCACAGAGCCACGAATTGCCAGTCCGTACAGATTCACCGACTCCAGGTTTGCACAGAGTCACTGACTCCCGGTCGGTACAGAGAAACTGACTTCCGGTCTATGCAGAGTCACTGACTCCAGGTCTGCAGAGAGTCACTGACACCCCGTCTGTGAAAAGTCACTGACCCCCGGTCCGTACAGAGTCACTGACTCCAGGTCTGTACAGAGTCACTGACTCTCCGGCCTGTACACAGTCACTGACTTCCGGTCTGTACAGAGTCACTGACACCCGATCTGCACAGAGCCACTGACTCCAGGTCTGCACAGTTTCACTGACTCACTGTCTGAACAGAGTCACTGATTCCGGTCCATACAGAATCACGGACTCCCGGCCTGGACAGATTCACTGACTCCCGGTCCGTACAGAGTCACTGATTGCAGGACTGTACAGAGTTGCTGAATCCCGGTCTCACAGAGCCACTGACTACCGGTCTGTACAGAATCACTGACTCCCTCTCTGTACAGAGACAATGATTCCGATCTGCACAGAGTCACTGACTCCCGGTCTGCACAGATTTACTGACTCCCGATCTATGAAGTCGCACCGATACCCGGTCTGTAAAGAGTCACTGACACCCGGCCTGTACAGAGCCACTGACTCCAGGTCTGCACAGTTTCACTGACTGACTGTCTGTACAGATTCACTGAATCCAGGTCTGCAGAGATTCACTGAATCCCGCTATGCACAGAGTCATAGAGTCATAGAGTTATACAGCACGGATAGAGGCCCTTCGGCCCATCGTGTCCGCGCCGGCCATCAGCCCTGTCTACTCTAATCCCATATTCCAGCATTTGGTCCGTAGCCTTGTATGCTATGGCATTTCAAGTGCTCATCCAAATGCTTCTTGAATGTTGTGAGGGTTCCTGCCTCCACAACCCTTTCAGGCAGTGAGTTCCAGACTCCAACCACCCTCTGGGTGAAAAAGTTCTTTCTCAAATCCCCTCTAAACCTCCCGCCTTTTACCTTGAATCTATGTCCCCTTGTTATAGAACCCTCAACGAAGGGAAAAAGCTCCTTAGTATCCATCCTATCTGTGCCCCTCATAATTTTGTACACCTCAATCATGTCCCCCCTCAGCCTCCTCTGCTCCAAGGAAAACAAACCCAATCTTCCCAGTCTCTCTTCATAGCTGAAGCGCTCCAGCCCTGGTAACATCCTGGTGAATCTCCTCTGCACCCTCTCCAAAGCGATCACATCCTTCCTGTAGTGTGGCGACCAGAACTGCACACAGTACTCCAGCTGTGGCATAACCAGTGTTTTATACAGCTCCATCATAACCTCCTTGCTCTGATATTCTATGCCTCGGCTAATAAAGGCAAGTATCCCATATGCCTTCTTTACCACCTTATTTACCTGTTCCGCCGCCTTCAGGGATCTGTGAACTTGCACACCAAGATCCCTCTGACCCTCTGTCTTGCCTAGGGTCCTCCCATTCATTGTGTACACAGAGTCACTGACTCCCGGTCTGTACAGAGTAACTGACTTCCGGTCTATGCAGTGTCACTGACTTCAGGTCTGCACACAGTCACCGACTTCAAGTCCGTACAGAATCACCGACTCCCGGTCTGCACAGAGCCATTGAATCCCGGTCTGCCCTGGGACACTGATTCCAGGTATGCACAGATTCAATGACACCCAGTCTGAACAGAGTCACTGACACCCGGTCTGTACATGGTGATTGAATTCCGGTCGATGCAGATTCACTGACTCCCGGTCTGGACAGAGTTACTGACTCCCGGTCTGTCAAGGCTCTCTGACACCCGGTCTGGACAGAATCACTGACTCGCGGTCCGCACAGAGCCACGAGCTCCCGGTCTGTACAGATTCACTGTCTGCAGGTCTGCAGTGAGTCAGTGAATCCCGCTACGCACAGTGTCACTGACTCCCGGCCTGTACAGATTCACCGACACCCTATCTGTACAGATTCACTGATTCCGGTCTGTACAGGGTCACTTACATTCGGTCTGTTCAGAGTTACTGACTCCCGGTCTTAAAGACTCACTGACTCCCGTTCTGGACAAAATCACTGACTCCCGGTCTGCACAGAGCCAATAACTCCCGGTCTGTACAGATTCACTGTCTCCAGGTCTGCAGTGAGTCACTGAATCCCGCTACGCACAGTGTCACTGAATCCTGGTCTGTACAGAGTAACTGACTTCAGGTCCGTACAGAATCACCAACTCCCGGTCTGCACAGAGCCATTGAATCCCGGTCTGCACACGGACACTGACTCCAGGTTTGCACAGAGACACTGGCTCCCGGTCTGTACTGAGAAACTGACTCCAAGTCTGTACTGAATCAATGATTCCTGTTTGTACAAATTCACTGATTCCGGTCTGTACAGTGTCACGGACTCCCGGTCTGCGCAGAATTACTGACTCCAGGTCGGTACAGAGTCACTAAGTCACGGTCCGTTCATTGTTACCGACTCCCGGTCTCTGAAGGCTCATTGACACCCGGTCTGTACAGAGTCACTGACACCCGGTCTGTACAGAGCCACTAACTCCAGGTCTGTACAGATTCATTGACTAACTGTTTGGACAGAGAAACTGGCTCCAGGTCTGCACAGAGTCACTGACTCCAGGTCCTACAGAGTCATTGACTCCCGGTCTGTACAGATTCACTGACTCTCGGTTTGTACAGATTCACGGACTCCCTGCCTGTACAGCGTCACTGAATCCCGGTCTGCAGCGTCACTGATTCCCGGTCTATGCAGAGTCACTGACATCCTGTCTGTTCAAAGTCACTAACTCTCGGTCTGTACAGGGTCAATGATTCCCTGTCTGTACAGATTCACTGACTCCCGGTCCGTACAGAATCACAGACTCCTGTGTTGTACAGAACCACTGAATCACGGTCTGTGCAGAGAACCCGACTCCAGGTCTGTGCACAGTAACTGATTCCAGGTCTGTACAGAACCACGGACACCCGGTCTTTACAGAGTGACCGACTCCCGTTCTGCGAAGAGTCACTGACGCCCGGTCTGTACAGAGTCACCGAGTTCCGGTCCGGACAGAAACACCGATTCCCGGTCTGGACAACGTCACTGAATTCAGGTCTGTAAAGAATCACTGACTCCCCGGCCTGTACAGAGTCACTGTCTTCCTGTCTGTGCAGGGTCACTGAATCCAGGTCTGTGCAGATTCAAATGACTCACTGTCTGTACAGAGTCACAGATTCCGGTCTTTACAGGGTCACTGACTCCCGGTCTGTGCAGAGTCACTGACTCCAGCTCTGAACAGAGTGGCTAACTCTCGGTCCGTTCAGAGTTACTGACTCCGGGTCTATGAAGACTCACTGCCTCCCGGTCTGTACAGAATCATTGCCTCCCTGTCTGTGGAGAGTCACTGACATCCCGTCTGGACAAAGTCACTGACTACTGGTCTGTACAGAGTCACTGACTCCCGGTCTGTAAAGAGTAATTGACTTCCGGTCGATGCAGATTCACTGACTCCCGGTCTGTACAGAGTAACTGACTCCCGGTCCGTACAGAATCACTGACTCCCGGTCTGTAGGGAGACAGTGACTCCAGGTCTGTACAGAGTGACTGACTCCCGTCCTGTACAGATAAACTGACTCCCAGTCTGCACAAAATCATTGATTCCGGCGCGTACAGAGTCACTAACTCCCGGCCTGTACAGAGTCAGTGACTCCGGTTCTATACAGAGTCCCTGACTCCCCGTCGTACAGCGTCACTGACTCCAGGTCGTACAGAGTCAGTAACTCTCGGTCTGTTCAAAGTTACTGATTCTCGGTCTGCAAAGAGACACTGACTCCAGGTCTGTGCAGCGTCACTGGCTCCAGGTCTGTACAGACTCACTGTCCCCAGTTCTGGACAGAGTCACTGACTCCCGGGCTGTACAGAGTCACTGATGCCAGGTGTGTACAGAATCACAGACTCCCGTTCTGTCCAGAACCACTGACTCCCGGTCTGTACGGAGAACCCGACTCCACGTCTGTACAAATCACTAACTCCCGGTCTGCACAGCATCACTGACTTAAGGTCTGTACAGAGTCACTGACTCCAGGTCTGTACAGAGCCACTGACTCCCTTTCTTTACATAATCACTGATTCCGGTCCGTACAGAGTCACAAACTCCCGGCCTGTACACAGTCACTGACTCCCGTTCTATACAGTGCAACTGACTCCAGGTCTGCACAGGGTGACTGACTCCCGTCCTGTACATATTCACGGACTCCCTGTCTGTACAGAATCACTGATTCCGGTCCGTACAAAGTGACTAACTCCGGCCTATACAGAGTCACTGACTCCGGTTCTATACAGAGTAACTGCCTCCCGGTCTGTGCAGAGTCACTGACTCCAGGTCTGCTCAGATTCACTGACACTCGGTCGTACAGAGTCAGTAACTTTCCGTCTGTTCAGAGTTACTGACTCTCGGTCTGTACAGAGTCACTGACTGCCGGTCTGCACAGAGTCGCTGACTCCAGGTTTGCACATAATCACTAATTCCCCGTCTGTACAGTCTCACTGACTCCCGGTCTGTACAGAGGGACTGAGTCCAGGTCTGTAAAGAGTCACTGACTCCCGGTCAGTACAGAGCCACTGACTCTCGGCATGTTCAGATTCACGGACTACCTGTCGGTGCAGAGTCACTGAATCCGGTCTGCACAGAGTCACTGACTCTCGCTATTCACAGTGTCACTGACTGCCGGTTTGTGCAGAGTCACTGACTCAGGTCTGCACAGAGTCAGTCACTGACACTGAGAGTTCGTGACTCTGTACAGACCGGAATCAATGACTCTGTACAGACCGGGAGTCAGTGTCTCTGTCGGAGCGGGAGTCACTGACTCTGTACGGACCTGGCGTCAGTGGCTCTGTACCGGCCTGGAGTCCGTGTGCCTGTGCAGACCGTGATTCAATGGCTCTGTGCAGACCGGGAGTCGTTGATTCTGCACTGACTTGAAGTCGGTGACTCTGTGCAGACCGGAAGTCAGTGACTCTGCATAGACCGGAAGTCAGTTACTCTGTGCAGACCGGGAGTCAGTGACTCTGTGCATAGCGGGATTCAGTGACTCTCTGCAGACCTGGAGTCAGTGAATCTGAACAGACCGGGAGTTAGTGGCTCTGTGCAGACCGGGAGTCAGTGAGTCTTTGCAGACCGGGAGTCAGTGATGCTGTGCAGACCTGGAGTCAGTTACAAAGTTTAGAACGGGATACAATTACTCTGGACAGACCGGAACCAGTGACTCTGTGCAGACCGGGTGTCAGTGAGTCTTCTTAGATCGGGAGTCAGTAAGCCTGTACAGACCGGGAGTGAGTGACTCGGTGCAGGTCTGGGAGTCAGTGAATCTGTTCAGATCGGGATCATTGGCTCCGTACAGAGAGGGAGTCAGTGACTCTGTACATACCGGTAGTCAGTGGCTGTGTAAGACGGGAAATCAGTAACTCTGTACAGTCCTGCAATCAGTGAATCTGTACAGGCCGGGAGTCAATGTCTCTGTACAGACCGGAATCAGTGAATTTTAACAGACAGGGAGTCAGTGAATCTGTACAGGCCGGGAGTCCGTGACTCTGTATGGACCGGAATCAGTGACTCTGTTCAGACAGTGTTCAGTGAAACTGTGCAGACCTCGAGTCAGTGGCTCTGTACAGATCGCGTGTCAGTGACTCTGTGCTGACCGGAAGTCAGTGACTGTGTACAGGCCTTGGATTCAGTGACTCTGTACAGACCTGGAGTCAGTGACTCTGTACGGACCGGGAGTCAGTGACTTTTTACAGACGTGGTGTCAGTGACTCTCTGCAGAGTCACTGCGTTCCGGTCTGTACAGAGTCACTGACACCGAGAGTTCGTGACTCTGTACAGACCGGAATCAGTGACTCTGTACAGACAGGGAGTCAGTGAATCTGTACAGACCGGGAGTCAGTGGCTCTGTAAGACCGGGAGTCATTAATTCTGTACAGACCGGGCGTCAGTGACTCCGTACAGGCCCGGAGTCTGTGAGTCAGTACAGACCGGGAGTCAGTGGCTCTGTACAGTCGGGGAGTCATTGATGCTGTACAGACCTGGAGTCAGTGACTCTGTACAGACCGGAAGGCAGTGACTCTGCAGAGAGTCACTGACACCCCGTCTGTAAAAAGTCACTGACTCCCGGTCCTTACAGAGTCACTGACTCGAGGTCTGTACAGAGTCACTGACACCCGATCTGTACACAGTCACTGACTCCAGGTCTGCACAGTTTCACTGACTCACTGTCTGAACAGAGTCACTGATTCCGGTCTGTACAGAGTCACCGACTCCCGGCCTGGACAGAGTCACTGACTCCCGGTCTGTGCAGTGTCACTGACTCCAAGTCAGCACAGAGTCACTAACTCTCGTTCCATTCAGAGTTATTGACCCCCGGTCTATGAAGACTCACTGACTCCCGGTCTGCAGAGAGTCATTGATACCCATTCTGTGCAATGTCACTGGCACCCGGTCTGAACAGAGACACTGACTCCCGGTCTGTACATACTAATTGACTTCCGGTCGATGCAGATTCACTGACTCCCGGTCTGGACAGAGTAACTGACTCCAGGGCCGTACAGAATCACTGACTGCCGGTCTGTACAGAGCCACCAACTTGCGGTACGTACAGAATCACTGACTCCCGGTCTGTACAGAGTCGCTGACTCCAGGTCTGTACATAATCAATGATTCCGAACTGTACAGAGTCACTGACTCCCGGCCTGTACAGAGTCACCGACTCCAGGTCTGTACAGAATCAATGACTCCCGGACTGTACAGAGTCACTTACTCCCGTTCTGTACAGACTCACTGACTCCCGGTCTTACAGAGCCACTGACTCCCGGTCTCTACAGAGTCACTGACTTCGGTCTGTACAAAGTCACTGACACCTGATCTGAAGAGAGCCACTGACTCCAGGTCTGCACAGGTTCACTGACTCACTGTCTGAAAAGAGTCACTGATTCCGGTCCATAAAGAGTCACGGACTCCCGGCCTGTTCAGATTCACTGACACCCTATCTGTACAGATTCACTGATTCCGGTCTGTACAGAGTCACTGACTGCAGGACTGCAAAGAGTTACTGATGCCCGGTCTTACAGAGCCACTGACTACCGGTCTGTACAGAGTCACTGACTCCCTCTCCATACAAAGTCAATGATTCCGATCATTACAGAGTCACTGACTCCCCGGCCTGTACCGAGTTACTGACGATCGGTCTGCACAGACTTACTGACTCCCGATCTATGAAGACTCACTGACAACGGGTCTGTAAAGAGTCACTGACACCCGGCCTGTACAGAGCCACTGACTCCAGGACTGTGCAGATTCACTGACTCACTGTCTGCACAGAGTCACTGATTCCGGTCTGTACAGAGTAACCGACTTCCGGTCGGTACAGAATCAATGACTCCCGCTCTGGACAGAGTCGCTGACTCCAGGTCTGTAAATAATCAATGATTCCGAACTGCACAGAGGCACTGACTCCAGGTCTGCACAGCGTCACTGACTCCCGGTCGTACAGCGTCACTGACTCCGGGTTGGACAGAGTCACTAACACTCGGTCTGTTCAGAGTTACTGACTCCAGGTCTGCAGAGAGTCACTGAATCCCGCTATGCACAGAGTCACTGACTCCCGGTCTATGCAGAGTCACTGACTTCCGGTCTGCACAGATTCACCGACTTCAAGTCCGTACAGAATCATCGACTCCCGGTCTGCACGGAGCCATTGAATCCCGGTCTGCGCAGCGACACTGACACCCGGTCTGTACAGAGCCACTGACGCCAGGTCCGTACAGAGTCAGTGACTCCCGGTCCTACAGAGTCACTGACTCCCGATCTGTAGAGATTCACTGACTCTCCGTATGTCCAGATTCACTGACTCCCTGTCTGTACAGAGTCACTGATTCCGGTCTTACAGAGCCAATGACTACCCGTCTGTACAGAGTCACTGACTCCCTCTCTGTACAGAGTCAATGATTCCGATCTGCACAGAGTCACTGAGTCCCCGGCCTGTACCGAGTCGCTGACTCCCGGTCTGTACAGACTTACTGACTCCCGATCTTTGAAGACGCACTGATATCCGATCTGTAAAGAGTCACTGAAACCCGGCCTGTACAGGGCCACTGACTCCAGGTCTGTGCAGATTTACTGACTCACTGTCTGCACAGAGTCACTGATTCCGGTCTGTACAGAGTCACCGAATTCCGGTCGGTACAGAATCACTGACTCTCGCTCTGAACAGAGTCGCTGACTGCAGGTCTGCACATAATCAATAATTCCGAACTGCACAGATTCGCATAATCCCTGCCTGTACAGATTAATTGACTCCCGTTCTATACAGAGTAACTGACTCCCGTTCTGTGCAGAGTCACTGACTCCAGGTCTGTGCAGCATGACTGACTCCCGGTCTGTACAGTGTAACTGACTTCCGGTCTATGCAAGCTCACTGACTTCCGGTCTGCACAGAGTCACCGACTTCAAGTCAGTACAGAATCACCGACTCCCGGTCTGCACAGAGCCATTGAATCCTGGTCTGCACAGGGACACTGACTCCAGGCCTGTACAGAGTCACTGACTCCCGGTCTGTACAGATTCACTGAGTCTCGTTATGTACAGATTCACTGACTCCCTGTCTGTACAGAGTCACTGATTCCGGTCTGTACAGAGTCACGAACACTCGTGATCAGTGACTCTGTACAGACCGGAAGGCAGTGACTCTGCAGAGAGTCACTGACACCACGTCTGTAAAAAGTCACTGATTCCCGGTCCGTACAGAGACACTGACTGCAAGTCTGTACAGATTCACTGACTCTCCGGCCTATACACAGTCACTGACTTCCGGTCTGTATAAAGTCACTGACACCCGATCTGTAAAGAGCCACTGACTCCAGGTCTGCACAGTTTCACTGACTCCCGGTCTGCACAGAGTCGCTGACTCCAGGTTTGCACATAATCACTAATTCCCCGTCTGTACAGACTCACTGACTCCCGGTCTGTACAGAGTCACTGACTCTCGGTATTCACAGTGTCACTGACTGCCGGTCTGTGCAGAATCACTGACTCAGGTCTGTACAGTGTCAGTCACTGACACTGAGAGTTCGTGACTCTGTACAGACCGGAATCAATGGCTGTACAGACAGGGAGTCAGTCAATCTGTACATACCGAGAGTCAGTGAATCTGTACAGACTGGGAGTCAGTGACTGTGTACAGGCCGGGAGTCCGTGACTCTGTATGGACCTGGAGTCAGTGTCTCTGTACAGACAGTTTTTCAGTGAATCTGTCCAACCGGGAGTCAGTGACGCTGTCCGACCGGGATTCAGCGATGCTGTTCAGACCTGGAGTCATTGACTCTGCACAGACCGGGAGTCAGTTACTCTGTATAGAACGGGAGTCAATTACTCTGTTCAGGCCGGGAGTCTGCGAATCTGTACAGAGCGGGAGTCAGTGATTCTGTACCGACCGGAATTCGGTGACTCTGTGCAGACAGTGAGTCAGTGAATCTGCACAGACATGGAGTCAGTGACTCTGTACAGGCCGGGTGTCAGTGACTCTTTACAGACCGGGTATCAGTGCGTCTTTACAGATCGGGAGTCACTAAGTCTGTACAGACCGGGAGTCAGTGACTCGGTATAGGCCGGGGAGTCAGTGACTATGTGCAGATCGGAATCATTGACTCTGTACAGAGAGGAAGTCAGTGACTCTGTACAGACCGGTAGTCAGTGGCTCTGTAAGTCCGGGAATCAGTAACTCTGTACAGTCCTGCAATCAGTGACTCTGTACGGACCGGGAGTCAGTGACTCTGCACAGACCGGGAGTCAGTGACTGTACAGACAGGGAGTCAGTGAATCTGTACAGGCCGGGAGTCCGTGACTCTGAATGGACCGGAATCAGTGACTCTGTTCAAACAGTGAGTCAGTGAAACTGTGCAGACGTGGAGTCAGTGGCTCTGTACAGATCGGGTGCCAGTGACTATGTACAGACCGGAAGTCAGTGATTGTGTACAGACCGGAGAGTCAGTGACTCTGTACAGACCTGGAGTCTGTGACTCTGTACGGACCGGGAGTCAGTGACGTTTTACAGACGGGGTGTCAGTGACTCTCTGCAGAGTCACTGCCTTCCGGTCTGTGCAGTCACTGACACCGAGAGTTCGTGACTCTGTACAGACCGGAATCAGTGACTCCACAGACAGTGAGTCAGTGAATCTGTACATACCGAGACTCAGTGAATCTGTACAGACCGGGAGTCACTGACTCTGTACGGACCTGGCGTCAGTGGTTCTGTACAGGCCTGGATTCAGTGTGCCTGTGCAGACCGTGATTCAATAGCTCTGTGCAGACCGGGAGTCGTTGATTCTGTACTGACTTGAAGTCGGTGACTCTGTGCAGACCGGAAGTCAGTGACTCTGCATAGACCGGAAGTCAGTTGCTCTGAACAGACCGGGAGTCAGTGACTCTGTGCATAGCGGGATTCAGTGACTCTCTGCAGACCTGGAGTCAGTGAATCTGTACAGACCGGGAGTTAGTGGCTCTGTGCAGACCGGGAGTCAGTGAGTCTTTGCAGACCGGGAGTCAATAACTCTGAACAGACCGAGTTTTAGTGACTCTGTCCAACCGGGAGTCAGTGACGCTGCACGACCGGGAGTCAGTGAAGCTGTGCAGACCTGGAGTCAGTGACTCTGCACAGACCGGGAGTCAGTTACAAAGTTTAGAACGGGATACAATTACTCTGTACAGGCCGGGAGTCAGCGACTCTGTGCAGTTCGGAATCATTGATTATGTACAGACCTGGAGTCAGCGACTCTGAACAGAGCGGGAGTCACTGATTCTGTACCGATCGGAAGTCGATTGCTCTGTACAGACCGGAACCAGTGACTGTGCAGACCGCGTGTCAGTGAGTCTTCTTAGATCAGAGTCACTGATTCCGGTCTGTACAGAGTCACCGACTCCCGGCCTGGACAGAGTCACTGACTCCCGGTCGGTGCAAAGTCACTGACTCCAGGTCTGCACAGAGTCAGGAACTCTCGGTGTCAGTGACTCTGTACAGACTGGAAGACTCTCGGTATGTGCAGATTCACTGACTCGCTGTCTGTACAGGTTCACTGATACCGGTCTGTACAGTGTCACGAACTCTCGGTGTCAGTGACTCTGTACAGACCGGAAGGCAGTGACTCTGCAGAGAGTCACTGACACCGCGTCTGTAAAATGTCACTGACTCCCGGTCCGCACAGAGTCACTGACTCCAGGTCTGTACAGAGTCACTAACTCCCCGGCATGTACACAGTCACTGATTTCCATTCTGCACAGAGTCACTGACACCCGTTCTGGACAGAGCCACTGACTCCAGGTCTGCACAGTTTCACTGACTCACTGTCTGAACAGAGTCACTGATTCCGGTCCGTGCAGAGTCACGGACTCCCGGCCTGTACAGATTCACTGACTCCCTGTCTGCACAGTCACTGACTCTCGGTCTGTGCAGAGTCACTGACTCCAGGTCTGTACAGAGTCAGGAACTCTCGGTGTCAGTGACTCTGTACAGACCGGAGTGCAGTGACTCTGTACAGAGTCCCTGACACCCCGTCTGTACAAAGTCACTGACTGCCGGTCCGTACATAGTCTCTGATTGCAGGACTGTACAGAGTTACTCCAGGTCTGAAAAAGTCACTGACTCCCTCGCTGTCGAGTCAATGATTCTGAACTGCACAGAGTCGCTGACTCCCGGCCTGTACAGAGTAATTGACTCCCGTTCTGTACAGAGTAACTGACTCCCGGTCTGTGTAGAGTTACTGACTCCAGGTCTGTACAGCATCACTGACTCCCGGTCGTACAGCGTCACTGACTCCCGGTTGGACTGAGTCACGAACACTCGGTCTGTTCAGAGTTACTGACTCCTGTTCTGTAAAGACTCACTGACTCCCGGTCTGGACAGAATTATTGACTCCCGGTCTGAACAGAGCCACTAACTCCAGGTCTGTACAGATTCACTGACTCCAGGTCTGCAGAGAGTCACTGAATCCCGCTACGCACAGAGTCACTGACTCCTGGTCTGTAGAGAGTAACTGACTTCCGGACTATGCAGAGTCACCGACTTCCGGTCTGCACAGAGTCATTGACTTCAGGTCCGTACAGAATCACCGACTCCCGGTCTGCACAGAGCCATTGAATCCCGGTCTGCACAGGGACACTGACTCCAGGTCTGCACTGAATCAATGACTCCCTGTTTGTGCAAAGTCACTGATTCCGGTCTGTACAGTGTCACGGACTCCCGGTCTGCGCAGAGTTACTGACTCCAGGTCAGTACAGAGTCATTAAGTCTCGGTCCGTTCAGAGTTACCGACTCCCGGTCTCTGAAGGCTCACTGACACCCGGTCTGTACAGAGTCACTGAAACCCGGTCTGTACAGAGCCACTAACTCCAGGTCTGTACAGATTTACTGACTAACTGTCTGTACAGAGAAACTGACTCCGGGTCTGTACAGAGTCACTGACTCCCGGTCCTACAGAGTCACTGACTCCCGGTCTGGACAGATTCACTGACTCTCGGTTTGTACAGATTCTCGGACTCCTTGCCTGTACAGCGTCACTGAATCCCGGTCTGCAGTGTCACTGATTCCCGGTCTATGCAGAGTCACTGACTCCCATTCTGTCCAGAATCACTGACTTCCGGTCCGTGCAGCGAATCTGACTTCCGGTCTATGCAGAGTTATGACACCCTGTCTGTTCAAAGTCACTAAATCTCGGTCTGTACAGGGTCAATGATTCCCTGTCTGTGCCGATTCACTGACTCCCGATCCGTACAGAATCATAGACTCCCGTTTTGTGCAGAACCACTGAATCACGGTCTGTGCAGAGAACCCGACTCCAGGTCTGTGCACAGTAACTGATTCCAGGTCTGTACAGAAGCACGGTCACCCGGTCTCTACAGAGTGACCGACTCCCGGTCTGCGAAGTGTCACTGACGCCCGGTCTGTACAGAGTCACCGAGTTCCGATCCGTACAGAAACACCGATTCCCGGTCTGGAGAACGTCACTGAATTCAGGTCTGTCAAGAATCACTGACTCCACGGCCTGTACAGAGTCACTGACTTCCTGTCTGTACAGGGTCACTGAATCCAGGTCTGTACAGATTCAAATGACTCAATGTCTGTACAGAGTCATTGATTCCGGTCTTTACAGGGTCACTGACTCCCGGTCTGTGCAGAGTCATTGACTCCAGCTCTGAACAGAGTGACTAACTCTCGGTCCGTTGAGAGTTACTGACTCCGGGTCCATGAAGACTCACTGCCTCCCGGTCTGTACAGAATCTTTGCCTCCCTGTCTGTGGAGAGTCACTGACATCCCGTCTGGACAAAGTCACTGACTACTGGTCTGCACAGAGTCACTGACTCCCGGTCTGTAAAGAGTAACTGACTTCCGGTCGATGCAGATTCACTGACTCCCGGTCTGTACAGAGTAACTGACACCCGGTCCGTACAGAATCACTGACTCCCGGTCTGTAGGGAGACAGTGACTCCAGGTCTGTACAGAATGACTGACTCCCGTCCTGTACAGATAAACTGACTCCCAGACTGCACAGAATCATTGATTCCGGTGCGTACAGAGTCACTAACTCCCCGTCTGTACAGAGTCAGTGACTCCTGTTCTATACAGAGTCCCTGACTCCCCGTCGTACAGCGTCACTGACTCCCGGTCGTACAGAGTCAGTAACTCTCGGTCTGTTCAAAGTTACTGATTCTCGGTCTGCACAGAGACACTGACCCCAGGTCTGTGCAGCGTCACTGGCTCCAGGTCTGGACAGAGTCACTTACTCCCGGTCTGCACAGCGTCACTGACTTAAGGTCTGTACAGAGTCACTGACTCCAGGTCTGTACAGAGCCACTGATTCCTTTTCTTTACAGAATCACTGATTCCGGTCCGGACAGAGTCACAAACTCCCGGCCTGTACACAGTCACTGACACCCGTTCTACGCAGAGCAACTGACTCCAGGTCTGCACAGGGTGACTGACTCCCGTCCTGTACATATTCACGGACTCCCTGTCTGTACAGAATCACTGATTCCGGTCCGTACTAAGTGACTAACCCCCGGCCTGTACAGAGTCACTGACTCCGGTTCTATACAGAGTAACTGTCTCCCGGTCTGTGCAGAGTCACTGACTCCAGGTCTGCTCAGAGTCACTGACACCCGGTCGTACAGAGTCAGTAACTCTCCGTTTGTTCAAAGTTACTGACTCTCGGTCTGCACAGAGTCGCTGACTCCAGGTTTGCACATAATCACTAATTCCCCGTCTGTACAGACTCACTTACTCCCGGTCTGTCCAGAGTCACTGACTCCCGCGCTGTGCAGAATTACTGAATCCGGTCTGCACAGAGACATTGACTCCCGGTCTGCACAGAGACACTGACTACCGGTCTGTACAGAGCCACTGACTTTCGGCATGTTCAGTTTCACGGACTACCTGTCTGCACAGAGTCCCTGATTCCGTTCTGCGCAGAATCACTGACTCTCGGTATTCACAGGGTCACTGACTGCCGGTCTGTGCAGAGTCACTGACTCAGGTCTGTCCAGAGTCAGTGACTCACTGTCTGAAAAGAGTCACTGATTCCGGTCCATAAAGAGTCACGGACTCCCGGCCTGTACAGATTCACTGACTCCCTGGCTGTACAGATTCACTGATTCCGGTCTGTACAGAGACACTTACTCCAGGCCTGTACATTCACAGACACCCCGTCTGTACAAAGTCATTGACTCCCGGTCCGGACAGCGTCACTGACTGCTGGACTGTACAGAGTTACTGATTCCCGGTCTTACAGAGCCACTGACTACCGGTCTGCACAGAGTCACTGACTCCCTCTCTGTACAGAGTCAATGATTCCGGTCTGTACATAGTCAACGACTTTCGGTCGGTACATAACCACTGACTCCAGCCCTGTACAGAGTCGCTGACTCCAGGTCTGCACATAATCAATGATTCCGAACTGCACACAGTCGCTGACTCCCGGCCTGTACAGAGTCACTGACTCCAGGTCTGTACAGAGTCACTAACTCCAGATCTGTACAGAGTCACTGACTCCAGGTCTGTACAGAGTCACCAACTCCCGATCTGTACAGAGTCACCAACTCCCGATCTGTACAGAGTCACTGACTCCAGGTCTGTACAGAATCACTGACTCCCGGTTTGTACAGAGTCACTGATTCCCTGTCTGTACAAAGTAACTAACTCTCGGTCTGTACAAGGTCAAAGATTCCCTTTCAGTACAGGGTCTTTGATTCCCGGTCTGTACAGACTCACTGACTATCGGTGTGTACATCGTCACTGGATCCCAGTCTGTGCAGCGCCACTGACGCCAGGTTTTGTACAGATTCACTGTCTCCAGTTCTGTACGGAATCAATGACTCCCCGTTTGTACCGATTCACTGACTCCCGGTCCGTACAGAATCACAGACTCCCGTTCTGTACAGAACCACTGGCTCCCGGTCTGTACAGTGAACCCGACTCCAGGTCTGTACAGATTCTCTTCCTCCCGGTCTGGACAGCGTCATTGATTTCAGGTCTGCACAGAGTCACTGACTCCAGGTCTGTACAGAATCAATGTCTCCACGTCTGTAAAGAATCAATGACTCCCCGTCTGTACAGAATCACTGACTACCGACCTGCACAGAGTCACTGACTCGTGGTCGGTGCAGAGACACTGACTCTGGTCTTTACAGAATCACTGACTCCCGATCTGTACAGAGTCACTGACTCCAGGTCTGTACAGAGTCACTAACTCCAGGTCTGTACAGAGTCACTAACTCCCGATCTGTACAGAGTCACTGACTCCAGGTCTGTACAGAGTCACTAACTCCAGGTCTGTACAGAGTAACTAACTCCCGATCTGTACAGAGTCACTAACTCCCGATCTGTACAGAGTCACTGACTCCAGGTCTGTACAGAGTCACTAACTCCCGATCTGTACAGAATCACTGACTACCGACCTGCACAGAGTCACTGACTCGTGGTCGGTGCAGAGACACTGACTCTGGTCTTTACAGAATCACTGACTCCCGATCTGTACAGAGTCACTGACTCCAGGTCTGTACAGAGTCACTGACTCCAGGTCTGTACAGAGTCACTAACTCCAGGTCTGTACAGAGTCACTGACTCCAGGTCTGTACAGATTCGCTGACTCCAGGTCTGTACACAATCAATAATTCCCCTTCTGTACAGAGTCACTGACTCCAGGTCTGTACAGAGTCGCTGACTCCAGGTCTGCACACAATCAATAATTCCCCTTCTGTACAGAGTCACTGACTGCCGGTCTGCACAGAGTCACTGACTCCGGTTCTATACAGAGTAAATGACTCCAGGTCTGTACAGCGCAACTGGCTTCAGGTTCGTACAGATAATCTGTCCCCAGGTCTGGACAGAGTCACTGACTCCCGGTCTGTACAGAGTCACTGACTCCCCGTCGCACAGCATCACTGACTCCCGGTCGTACAGAGTCAGTAACTCTCGGTCTGTTCAGAGTTATTGAATCTCGGTCTCTACAGAGACACTGACTCCAGGTCTGCACAGCGCCACTGGCTCCAGGTCTATATATAATCAATAATTCCCCGTCTGTACAGAGACACTGACTACCGGTCTCCATAGAGTTACTGACTCCAGGTCTGTACAGAATCAATGACTCCACGTCTGTACAGAATCAACGACTCCCCGTCTGGACAGAATCACTGACCACTGACTTGTACAGAGTCACTGACTCGTGGTCAAAACAGAGACACTGACTCTGGTCTTTACAGCGTCACTAACTCCCGGTCTGTACAGTGTCACCGACTCCCGGTCCGTACAGAATCACTGACTCCCGGTCTGTACAGAGTCCACTGATTCACTGTCTGTACAAATTCACTAACTCTCGGTCTGTACAAGGTAAATGATTGCCTTTCAGTACAGGGTCATTGATTCCCGGTCTGTACAGACTCACTGACTACCGGTCTTTACATCATCACTTGCTCCAGGTATGCACAGACTCACTGACTCCAGGTCTGTACGGAGTCACTGGATCCCGGTCTGTGCAGCGTCTCTGAATCCAGGTTTTGTACAGAGTCACTGTTTCCAGTTCTGTATAGAATCAATGACACCCCGTCTGTACCGATTCACTGACTCCCGGTCCGTACAGAATCACAGACTCCCGTTGTGTACAGAACCACTGACTTCCGGTCTGTACAGAGTTCCCGACTCCAGGTCTGTGCAGAGTCTCTTACTCCCGTTCTGGACAGCGTCACTGATTTCAGGTCTGTACAGAGTCACTGACTCCAGGTCTGCACAGAATCACTGACTCCCGGTCTGTACAGAGTCACTGATTCCCTGTCTGTACAAAGTAACTAACTCTCGGTCTGTACAAGGTCAATGATTCCCTTTCAGTACAGGGTCTTTGATTCCCGGTCTGTACAGACTCACTGACTATCGGTGTGTACATCGTCACTGGATCCCGGTCTGTGCAGCGTCACTGACGCCAGGTTTTGTACAGATTCACTGTCTCCAGTTCTGTACCGAATCAATGACTCCCCGTTTGTACCGATTCACTGACTCCCGGTCCGTACAGAATCACAGACTCCCATTCTGTACAGAACCACTGACTCCCGGTCTGTACAGTGAACCCGACTCCAGGTCTGTACAGATTCTCTTCCTCCCGGTCTGGACAGCGTCATTGATTTCAGGTCTGCACAGAGTCACTGACTCCAGGTCTGTACAGAATCAATGTCTCCACGTCTGTAAAGAATCAATGACTCCCCGTCTGTACAGAATCACTGACTACCAACCTGCACAGAGTCACTGACTCGTGGTCGGTGCAGAAACACTGACTCTGGTCTTTACAGAATCACTGACTCCCGATCTGTACAGAGTCACTGACTCCAGGTCTGTACAGAGTCACTGACTCCAGGTCTGTACAGAGTCACTAACTCCAGGTCTGTACAGAGTCACTGACTCCAGGTCTGTACAGATTCGCTGACTCCAGGTCTGTACACAATCAATAATTCCCCTTCTGTACAGAGTCACTGACTCCAGGTCTGTACAGAGTCGCTGACTCCAGGTCTGCACACAATCAATAATTCCCCTTCTGTACAGAGTCACTGACTGCCGGTCTGCACAGAGTCACTGACTCCGGTTCTATACAGAGTAAATGACTCCAGGTCTGTACAGCGCAACTGGCTTCAGGTTCGTACAGATAATCTGTCCCCAGGTCTGGACAGAGTCACTGACTCCCGGTCTGTACAGAGTCACTGACTCCCCGTCGCACAGCATCACTGACTCCCGGTCGTACAGAGTCAGTAACTCTCGGTCTGTTCAGAGTTATTGAATCTCGGTCTCTACAGAGACACTGACTCCAGGTCTGCACAGCGCCACTGGCTCCAGGTCTATATATAATCAATAATTCCCCGTCTGTACAGAGACACTGACTACCGGTCTCCATAGAGTTACTGACTCCAGGTCTGTACAGAATCAATGACTCCACGTCTGTACAGAATCAACGACTCCCCGTCTGGACAGAATCACTGACCACTGACTTGTACAGAGTCACTGACTCGTGGTCAAAACAGAGACACTGACTCTGGTCTTTACAGCGTCACTAACTCCCGGTCTGTACAGTGTCACCGACTCCCGGTCCGTACAGAATCACTGACTCCCGGTCTGTACAGAGTCCACTGATTCACTGTCTGTACAAATTCACTAACTCTCGGTCTGTACAAGGTAAATGATTGCCTTTCAGTACAGGGTCATTGATTCCCGGTCTGTACAGACTCACTGACTACCGGTCTTTACATCATCACTTGCTCCAGGTATGCACAGACTCACTGACTCCAGGTCTGTACGGAGTCACTGGATCCCGGTCTGTGCAGCGTCTCTGAATCCAGGTTTTGTACAGAGTCACTGTTTCCAGTTCTGTATAGAATCAATGACACCCCGTCTGTACCGATTCACTGACTCCCGGTCCGTACAGAATCACAGACTCCCGTTGTGTACAGAACCACTGACTTCCGGTCTGTACAGAGTTCCCGACTCCAGGTCTGTGCAGAGTCTCTTACTCCCGTTCTGGACAGCGTCACTGATTTCAGGTCTGTACAGAGTCACTGACTCCAGGTCTGCACAGAATCACTGACTCCCGGTCTGTACAGAGTCACTGATTCCCTGTCTGTACAAAGTAACTAACTCTCGGTCTGTACAAGGTCAATGATTCCCTTTCAGTACAGGGTCTTTGATTCCCGGTCTGTACAGACTCACTGACTATCGGTGTGTACATCGTCACTGGATCCCGGTCTGTGCAGCGTCACTGACGCCAGGTTTTGTACAGATTCACTGTCTCCAGTTCTGTACCGAATCAATGACTCCCCGTTTGTACCGATTCACTGACTCCCGGTCCGTACAGAATCACAGACTCCCATTCTGTACAGAACCACTGACTCCCGGTCTGTACAGTGAACCCGACTCCAGGTCTGTACAGATTCTCTTCCTCCCGGTCTGGACAGCGTCATTGATTTCAGGTCTGCACAGAGTCACTGACTCCAGGTCTGTACAGAATCAATGTCTCCACGTCTGTAAAGAATCAATGACTCCCCGTCTGTACAGAATCACTGACTACCAACCTGCACAGAGTCACTGACTCGTGGTCGGTGCAGAAACACTGACTCTGGTCTTTACAGAATCACTGACTCCCGATCTGTACAGAGTCACTGACTCCAGGTCTGTACAGAGTCACTAACTCCAGGTCTGTACAGAGTCACTGACTCCAGGTCTGTACAGAGTCACTGACTCCAGGTCTGTACAGAGTCGCTGACTCCAGGTCTGTACACAATCAATAATTCCCCTTCTGTACAGAGTCACTGACTCCCGGTCTGCACAGACTCACTGACTGCCGGTCTGCACAGAGTCACTGACTCCGGTTCTATACAGAGTAAATGACTCCAGGTCTGTACAGCGCAACTGGCTTCAGGTTCGTACAGATAATCTGTCCCCAGGTCTGGACAGAGTCACTGACTCCCGGTCTGTACAGAGTCACTGACTCCCCGTCGCACAGCATCACTGACTCCCGGTCGTACAGAGTCAGTAACTCTCGGTCTGTTCAGAGTTATTGAATCTCGGTCTCTACAGAGACACTGACTCCAGGTCTGCACAGCGCCACTGGCTCCAGGTCTATATATAATCAATAATTCCCCGTCTGTACAGAGACACTGACTACCGGTCTCCATAGAGTTACTGACTCCAGGTCTGTACAGAATCAATGACTCCACGTCTGTACAGAATCAACGACTCCCCGTCTGGACAGAATCACTGACTACTGACTTGTACAGAGTCACTGACTCGTGGTCAAAACAGAGACACTGACTCTGGTCTTTACAGCGTCACTAACTCCCGGTCTGTACAGTGTCACCGACTCCCGGTCCGTACAGAATCACTGACTCCCGGTCTGTACAGAGTCCACTGATTCCCTGTCTGTACAAATTCACTAACTCTCGGTCTGTACAAGGTAAATGATTGCCTTTCAGTACAGGGTCATTGATTCCCGGTCTGTACAGACTCACTGACTACCGGTCTTTACATCATCACTTGCTCCAGGTATGCACAGACTCACTGACTCCAGGTCTGTACGGAGTCACTGGATCCCGGTCTGTGCAGCGTCTCTGAATCCAGGTTTTGTACAGAGTCACTGTTTCCAGTTCTGTATAGAATCAATGACACCCCGTCTGTACCGATTCACTGACTCCCGGTCCGTACAGAATCACAGACTCCCGTTGTGTACAGAACCACTGACTTCCGGTCTGTACAGAGTTCCCGACTCCAGGTCTGTACAGAGTCTCTTACTCCCGTTCTGGACAGCGTCACTGATTTCAGGTCTGTACAGAGTCACTGACTCCAGGTCTGCACAGAATCACTGACTCCCGGTCTGTACAGAGTCACTGATTCCCTGTCTGTACAAAGTAACTAACTCTCAGTCTGTACAAGGTCAATGATTCCCTTTCAGTACAGGGTCTTTGATTCCCGGTCTGTACAGACTCACTGACTATCGGTGTGTACATCGTCACTGGATCCCGGTCTGTGCAGCGTCACTGACGCCAGGTTTTGTACAGATTCACTGTCTCCAGTTCTGTACGGAATCAATGACTCCCCGTTTGTACCGATTCACTGACTCCCGGTCCGTACAGAATCACAGACTCCCATTCTGTACAGAACCACTGACTCCCGGTCTGTACAGTGAACCCGACTCCAGGTCTGTACAGATTCTCTTCCTCCCGGTCTGGACAGCGTCATTGATTTCAGGTCTGCACAGAGTCACTGACTCCAGGTCTGTACAGAATCAATGTCTTCACGTCTGTAAAGAATCAATGACTCCCCGTCTGTACAGAATCACTGACTACCAACCTGCACAGAGTCATTGACTCGTGGTCGGTGCAGAAACACTGACTCTGGTCTTTACAGAATCACTGACTCCCGATCTGTACAGAGTCACTGACTCCAGGTCTGTACAGAGTCACTAACTCCAGGTCTGTACAGATTCACTGACTCCAGGTCTGTACAGAGTCACTAACTCCCGATCTGTAACAGAGTCACTGACTCCAGGTCTGTACAGAGTCGCTGACTCCAGGTCTGTACACAATCAATAATTCCCCTTCTGTACAGAGTCACTGACTGCCGGTCTGCACAGAGTCACTGACTCCGGTTCTATACAGAGTAAATGACTCCAGGTCTGTACAGCGCAACTGGCTTCAGGTTCGTACAGATAATCTGTCCCCAGGTCTGGACAGAGTCACTGACTCCCTGTCTGTACAGAGTCACTGACTCCCCGTCGCACAGCATCACTGACTCCCGGTCGTACAGAGTCAGTAACTCTCGGTCTGTTCAGAGTTATTGAATCTCGGTCTCTACAGAGACACTGACTCCAGGTCTGCACAGCGCCACTGGCTCCAGGTCTATATATAATCAATAATTCCCCGTCTGTACAGAGACACTGACTACCGGTCTCCATAGAGTTACTGACTCCAGGTCTGTACAGAATCAATGACTCCACGTCTGTACAGAATCAACGACTCCCCGTCTGGACAGAATCACTGACTACTGACTTGTACAGAGTCACTGACTCGTGGTCAAAACAGAGACACTGACTCTGGTCTTTACAGCGTCACTAACTCCCGGTCTGTACAGTGTCACCGACTCCCGGTCCGTACAGAATCACTGACTCCCGGTCTGTACAGAGTCCACTGATTCCCTGTCTGTACAAATTCACTAACTCTCGGTCTGTACAAGGTAAATGATTGCCTTTCAGTACAGGGTCATTGATTCCCGGTCTGTACAGACTCACTGACTACCGGTCTTTACATCATCACTTGCTCCAGGTATGCACAGACTCACTGACTCCAGGTCTGTACGGAGTCACTGGATCCCGGTCTGTGCAGCGTCTCTGAATCCAGGTTTTGTACAGAGTCACTGTTTCCAGTTCTGTATAGAATCAATGACACCCCGTCTGTACCGATTCACTGACTCCCGGTCCGTACAGAATCACAGACTCCCGTTGTGTACAGAACCACTGACTTCCGGTCTGTACAGAGTTCCCGACTCCAGGTCTGTGCAGAGACTCTTACTCCCGTTCTGTACAGAGTCACTGATTCCCTGTCTGTACAAAGTAACTAACTCTCGGTCTGTACAAGGTCAATGATTCCCTTTCAGTACAGGGTCTTTGATTCCCGGTCTGTACAGACTCACTGACTATCGGTGTGTACATCGTCACTGGATCCCGGTCTGTGCAGCGTCACTGACGCCAGGTTTTGTACAGATTCACTGTCTCCAGTTC
The DNA here is from genome assembly GCF_035084215.1 of Heptranchias perlo. NCBI lineage: Eukaryota > Metazoa > Chordata > Chondrichthyes > Hexanchiformes > Hexanchidae > Heptranchias > Heptranchias perlo. The sequence goes on from NW_027139285.1 coordinate 184,369, forward strand.
TGTACGGAATCAATGACTCCCCGTTTGTACCGATTCACTGACTCCCGGTCCGTACAGAATCACAGACTCCCATTCTGTACAGAACCACTGACTCCCGGTCTGTACAGTGAACCCGACTCCAGGTCTGTACAGATTCTCTTCCTCCCGGTCTGGACAGCGTCATTGATTTCAGGTCTGCACAGAGTCACTGACTCCAGGTCTGTACAGAATCAATGTCTTCACGTCTGTAAAGAATCAATGACTCCCCGTCTGTACAGAATCACTGACTACCAACCTGCACAGAGTCATTGACTCGTGGTCGGTGCAGAAACACTGACTCTGGTCTTTACAGAATCACTGACTCCCGATCTGTACAGAGTCACTGACTCCAGGTCTGTACAGAGTCACTAACTCCAGGTCTGTACAGATTCACTGACTCCAGGTCTGTACAGAGTCACTAACTCCCGATCTGTAACAGAGTCACTGACTCCAGGTCTGTACAGAGTCGCTGACTCCAGGTCTGTACACAATCAATAATTCCCCTTCTGTACAGAGTCACTGACTGCCGGTCTGCACAGAGTCACTGACTCCGGTTCTATACAGAGTAAATGACTCCAGGTCTGTACAGCGCAACTGGCTTCAGGTTCGTACAGATAATCTGTCCCCAGGTCTGGACAGAGTCACTGACTCCCGGTCTGTACAGAGTCACTGACTCCCCGTCGCACAGCATCACTGACTCCCGGTCGTACAGAGTCAGTAACTCTCGGTCTGTTCAGAGTTATTGAATCTCGGTCTCTACAGAGACACTGACTCCAGGTCTGCACAGCGCCACTGGCTCCAGGTCTATATATAATCAATAATTCCCCGTCTGTACAGAGACACTGACTACCGGTCTCCATAGAGTTACTGACTCCAGGTCTGTACAGAATCAATGACTCCACGTCTGTACAGAATCAACGACTCCCCGTCTGGACAGAATCACTGACTACTGACTTGTACAGAGTCACTGACTCGTGGTCAAAACAGAGACACTGACTCTGGTCTTTACAGCGTCACTAACTCCCGGTCTGTACAGTGTCACCGACTCCCGGTCCGTACAGAATCACTGACTCCCGGTCTGTACAGAGTCCACTGATTCCCTGTCTGTACAAATTCACTAACTCTCGGTCTGTACAAGGTAAATGATTGCCTTTCAGTACAGGGTCATTGATTCCCGGTCTGTACAGACTCACTGACTACCGGTCTTTACATCATCACTTGCTCCAGGTATGCACAGACTCACTGACTCCAGGTCTGTACGGAGTCACTGGATCCCGGTCTGTGCAGCGTCTCTGAATCCAGGTTTTGTACAGAGTCACTGTTTCCAGTTCTGTATAGAATCAATGACACCCCGTCTGTACCGATTCACTGACTCCCGGTCCGTACAGAATCACAGACTCCCGTTGTGTACAGAACCACTGACTTCCGGTCTGTACAGAGTTCCCGACTCCAGGTCTGTGCAGAGACTCTTACTCCCGTTCTGGACAGCGTCACTGATTTCAGGTCTGTACAGAGTCACTGACTCCAGGTCTGCACAGAATCAATGTCACCACGTCTGTGCAGAATCAATGACTCCCCGTCTGTGCAGAATCACTGACGACCGACCTGTCCAGACCCTCTGTCCCCAGGTCTGGACAGAGTCGCTAACTCCAGGTCTGTCTTTAATCAATAATTCCCCGTCTGTACGGAGTCACTGAATACCGCTCTGTGCAAAGTCACTGAATCCGGTCTGTACAGATTCACTGACTCCCGGTCTGCACAGAGACACTGACTCCAGGTCTGTACCGATTCACTGACTCCCGGTCCTACAGAGACACTAACAACCGGTGTGAACAGAGCCACTTACTCTCGGTATGTTCAGATTCACCGACTCCCTGTCTTTACAGAGTCAATGATTTTGGTCTGTACAGAGTCACTGACTCCCGGTCGACACAGTGTCACTGACTCCAGGTCAGCACAGAGTCACTGACTCCCGGTCGTGCAGAGTCACTGACATTCGGTCCGTGCAGCGAAACTGACTTCCGGTCTATGCAGTGTCACTGACTTCCGGTCTGCACAGAGTCAATGACTCGCTGCCCATACAGAGTAACTGACACCCTGTCTGTAAAAAGTCACCAACTCTCGGTATGTACAGGGTCAATGATTCCCTGTCAGTACAGTGTCAGTGATTCCCGCTCTGAACAGACTCACTGACTCCCGGTCTGTGCATCGTCACTTGTTCCAGGTCTGCACAGACTCATTGACTCCAGGTCTGCACGGAGTCACTGGAATCCGGTCGGTACAGCGTCAATGACTCCAAGTTTTGTACAGATTCACTGACTCCAGGTCTCTGCAGAGCCAGTGACTCCCTTTCTGTACAGAGTCACTGTTTCCGGTCCGTACAGAGTCACTAACTGCCGGCCTGTACAGAGTCACCGACTCCCGGATGGTACAGAATCACTGACTCCTGGTCTCTACAGAGTCACTTACTCCCGTCTGCACAGAGTTGCTGACTCCAGGTCTGTACATTGTCACTGACTCCCGGTCTGTACAGTCACTGACTCCCGATCTACACAGTGTCACTGACTCCCGCTCTGTGCAGAGCCAGTGTCGCCAGTTCTGTACAGAGTCACTGACTCCAGGTCTGCACAGAATCAATGACTCCCCGACTGTACAGATTAACTGACTCCCGGTCTGAACAGTCTCATTGACTCCCGGTCTGTACAGAGTAACTGACTACAGGTCTGTACAGAGTCAGTGACTCCTGGTCTGTACAGAGTCACTGACTCCCGGTCCGACAGAGATACTGAAACCCGGTCTGTACAGAGCCACTGACTTCCATTCCGTGCAGCGAAACTGACTTCCGGTCGAAGCACTGTCACTGACTCCCGGTCTGTGCAGACTCACTGATTGCTGGTCTGCACAGAGTCACTGACTCCAGGTCTGTACAGAATCACTGACTCCCGGTCTGTACAGAGTCACTGATTCCCTGTCTGTACAAAGTAACTAACTCTCGGTCTGTACAAGGTCAATGATTCCCTTTCAGTACAGGGTCTTTGATTCCCGGTCTGTACAGACTCACTGACTATCGGTGTGTACATCGTCACTGGATCCCGGTCTGTGCAGCGTCACTGACGCCAGGTTTTGTACAGATTCACTGTCTCCAGTTCTGTACGGAATCAATGACTCCCCGTTTGTACCGATTCACTGACTCCCGGTCCGTACAGAATCACAGACTCCCATTCTGTACAGAACCACTGACTCCCGGTCTGTACAGTGAACCCGACTCCAGGTCTGTACAGATTCTCTTCCTCCCGGTCTGGACAGCGTCATTGATTTCAGGTCTGCACAGAGTCACTGACTCCAGGTCTGTACAGAATCAATGTCTTCACGTCTGTAAAGAATCAATGACTCCCCGTCTGTACAGAATCACTGACTACCAACCTGCACAGAGTCATTGACTCGTGGTCGGTGCAGAAACACTGACTCTGGTCTTTACAGAATCACTGACTCCCGATCTGTACAGAGTCACTGACTCCAGGTCTGTACAGAGTCACTAACTCCAGGTCTGTACAGATTCACTGACTCCAGGTCTGTACAGAGTCACTAACTCCCGATCTGTAACAGAGTCACTGACTCCAGGTCTGTACAGAGTCGCTGACTCCAGGTCTGTACACAATCAATAATTCCCCTTCTGTACAGAGTCACTGACTGCCGGTCTGCACAGAGTCACTGACTCCGGTTCTATACAGAGTAAATGACTCCAGGTCTGTACAGCGCAACTGGCTTCAGGTTCGTACAGATAATCTGTCCCCAGGTCTGGACAGAGTCACTGACTCCCGGTCTGTACAGAGTCACTGACTCCCCGTCGCACAGCATCACTGACTCCCGGTCGTACAGAGTCAGTAACTCTCGGTCTGTTCAGAGTTATTGAATCTCGGTCTCTACAGAGACACTGACTCCAGGTCTGCACAGCGCCACTGGCTCCAGGTCTATATATAATCAATAATTCCCCGTCTGTACAGAGACACTGACTACCGGTCTCCATAGAGTTACTGACTCCAGGTCTGTACAGAATCAATGACTCCACGTCTGTACAGAATCAACGACTCCCCGTCTGGACAGAATCACTGACTACTGACTTGTACAGAGTCACTGACTCGTGGTCAAAACAGAGACACTGACTCTGGTCTTTACAGCGTCACTAACTCCCGGTCTGTACAGTGTCACCGACTCCCGGTCCGTACAGAATCACTGACTCCCGGTCTGTACAGAGTCCACTGATTCCCTGTCTGTACAAATTCACTAACTCTCGGTCTGTACAAGGTAAATGATTGCCTTTCAGTACAGGGTCATTGATTCCCGGTCTGTACAGACTCACTGACTACCGGTCTTTACATCATCACTTGCTCCAGGTATGCACAGACTCACTGACTCCAGGTCTGTACGGAGTCACTGGATCCCGGTCTGTGCAGCGTCTCTGAATCCAGGTTTTGTACAGAGTCACTGTTTCCAGTTCTGTATAGAATCAATGACACCCCGTCTGTACCGATTCACTGACTCCCGGTCCGTACAGAATCACAGACTCCCGTTGTGTACAGAACCACTGACTTCCGGTCTGTACAGAGTTCCCGACTCCAGGTCTGTGCAGAGACTCTTACTCCCGTTCTGGACAGCGTCACTGATTTCAGGTCTGTACAGAGTCACTGACTCCAGGTCTGCACAGAATCAATGTCACCACGTCTGTGCAGAATCAATGACTCCCCGTCTGTGCAGAATCACTGACGACCGACCTGTCCAGACCCTCTGTCCCCAGGTCTGGACAGAGTCGCTAACTCCAGGTCTGTCTTTAATCAATAATTCCCCGTCTGTACGGAGTCACTGAATACCGCTCTGTGCAAAGTCACTGAATCCGGTCTGTACAGATTCACTGACTCCCGGTCTGCACAGAGACACTGACTCCAGGTCTGTACCGATTCACTGACTCCCGGTCCTACAGAGACACTAACAACCGGTGTGAACAGAGCCACTTACTCTCGGTATGTTCAGATTCACCGACTCCCTGTCTTTACAGAGTCAATGATTTTGGTCTGTACAGAGTCACTGACTCCCGGTCGACACAGTGTCACTGACTCCAGGTCAGCACAGAGTCACTGACTCCCGGTCGTGCAGAGTCACTGACATTCGGTCCGTGCAGCGAAACTGACTTCCGGTCTATGCAGTGTCACTGACTTCCGGTCTGCACAGAGTCAATGACTCGCTGCCCATACAGAGTAACTGACACCCTGTCTGTAAAAAGTCACCAACTCTCGGTATGTACAGGGTCAATGATTCCCTGTCAGTACAGTGTCAGTGATTCCCGCTCTGAACAGACTCACTGACTCCCGGTCTGTGCATCGTCACTTGTTCCAGGTCTGCACAGACTCATTGACTCCAGGTCTGCACGGAGTCACTGGAATCCGGTCGGTACAGCGTCAATGACTCCAAGTTTTGTACAGATTCACTGACTCCAGGTCTCTGCAGAGCCAGTGACTCCCTTTCTGTACAGAGTCACTGTTTCCGGTCCGTACAGAGTCACTAACTGCCGGCCTGTACAGAGTCACCGACTCCCGGATGGTACAGAATCACTGACTCCTGGTCTCTACAGAGTCACTTACTCCCGTCTGCACAGAGTTGCTGACTCCAGGTCTGTACATTGTCACTGACTCCCGGTCTGTACAGTCACTGACTCCCGATCTACACAGTGTCACTGACTCCCGCTCTGTGCAGAGCCAGTGTCGCCAGTTCTGTACAGAGTCACTGACTCCAGGTCTGCACAGAATCAATGACTCCCCGACTGTACAGATTAACTGACTCCCGGTCTGAACAGTCTCATTGACTCCCGGTCTGTACAGAGTAACTGACTCCAGGTCTGTACAGAGTCAGTGACTCCTGGTCTGTACAGAGTCACTGACTCCCGGTCCGACAGAGATACTGAAACCCGGTCTGTACAGAGCCACTGACTTCCATTCCGTGCAGCGAAACTGACTTCCGGTCGAAGCACTGTCACTGACTCCCGGTCTGTGCAGACTCACTGATTGCTGGTCTGCACAGAGTCACTGACTCCAGGTCTGTACAGAATCAATGACTCCCGGTCTGTAGAGAATCACTGACTCCCGTTCTGTGCAGAGTCACTGACTCCAGGCCTGTACAGAGTCACCGACTCCCGGTCGCATAGAGTCACTAACTCCCGGTCTGTACAGAGTCACCGACTTCCGGTCCGTGCAGCGAAACTGACTTCCGGTCTATGCACTGTCACTGAATCCCGGTCTGCACAGCGTCACTGATTGCTGGTCTGCACAGATTCAATGACTCACGGTCCATACAGATTCACTGACTCCCGGTCTGTACAGACTCACTGACTCCTGGTCTGTACAGAATCAAAGACTCCGGTTCCATACAGAGTAAATGACTCCAGGACTGTACAGCGTCACTGACTCCAGGTCTGTTCAGACACTCTGTCCCCAGGTCTGGACAGAGTCACTGACTCCTGGTCTGTGCAGACTCACTGATTGCTGGTCTGCACAGAGTCAATGACACACAGTCTAAATAAGTTACTGTCCCTGTCTGTGCAAAGCGACTAGCTCTCGGTCTGGACAGACTCACTGAATCCCGGTCTGTCCATCGTCACTTGCTCCAGGTCTGCACAGACTCACTGCCTCCAGGTCTGCACCGAGTCCCTGGATCCCGGTCTGTACAGAGTCACTGATTCCAGGTTTGTAAACAATCAATGCCTCCCCGTTTGTACCGATTCACTGACTCCCGGTCCTTACAGAATCATGGACTACCGTTCTGTACAGAACCACTGACTCCCGATCTGTACAGAGAACCCCACTCCAGGTCTGTACAGAGTCACTTACTGCCGGTCTGCACAGCGTCACTGATTTCAGGTCTGTACAGAGTCACTGACTCCAGGTCTGCACAGAATCAATGACTCCCGCTCTGTACAGAATCACTGACAACCGAGCTGCACAGAGTCACTGACTCGTTGTCGGTGCAGAGACACTGACATCCGGTCCGTGCAGCGAAACTGACTTCCGGTCTATGCAATGTCACTGACTTCCGGTCTGCACAGAGTCACTGATTTCTGGTCTGTACAGAGTCAATGACTCACGGTCCATACAGAGAAACTCACACCCTGTCTGTACAAAGTCACCAACTCTCGGTATGTACAGGGTCAATGATTCCCTGTCAGTACAGGGTCAGTGATTCCCGCTCTGAACAGACTCACTGACTCCCGGTCTGTACATCGTCACTTGCTCCAGGTCTGCACAGACTCACTGACTCCAGGTCTGCAGGAAGTCACTGACTCCCGGTTTGTACAGCGAAACTGACTCCAGGTCTGTACTGAATCAATGACTCCAGGTCTGTACAGATTCACTGACTAACTGTCTGTACAGAGACACTGAATCCAGGTCTGCACAGTGTCACTGATTCCCGGTCTATGCAGAGTCACTGATTCCCTTTCTGTCCAGAATCACTGACTTCCGGTCCGTGCAGCGAATCTGACTTCCAGTCCATGCAGAGTCACTGAATCCCTGTCTGTTCAAAGTCACTAACTCTCGGTCTGTACAGTGTCAATGATTCCCTGTCTGTACAGATTCACTGACTCCCGGTCCGGACAGAATCACAGACTCCCGTTTTGTACAGAACCACGGACTCCCGGTCTGTGCAGAGAACCCGACTCCAGGTCTGTGCACAGTAACTGATTCCAGGTCTGTACAGAATCACGGACACCCGGTCTGTACGCAGTGACCGACTCCCCGTCTTCAAAGAGTCACTGACGCCCGATCTGTACAGACTCACCGAGTTCCGGTCTGTACAGAAACACCGATTCCCGGTCTGGACAACGTCACTGAATTCAGGTCTGTAGAGAATCACTGACGACCGGCCTGCACAGAATTATTGACTCGTAGTCTGCACAGACTCACTGACTCCGGTTTCTATAGAGGTACTAACCAACGGTCCTTACCGAATCACTGCCTCTCGGTCTGAATACAGTCACTGACTCCAGGTCTGTGCAGAGTCACTTATGCACAGTCTGTGCAGAGTCACTTAATCAGGTCTGTGCAGATTCACTGACTCTCGGTATGTACAGATTCACTCACTCCCTTTCTGTACAGTGTCACTGATTCCGGTCTGTACAGAGTCACGAACTCTCGTTGTCAGTGACTCCCCGTCTGTACAAAGTAACTGTACAGTTTCACTGACTCCCTTCTGTACAGAGAAACTGACTCCCGGCCTGTAAAGTCACTGACTCCCGGTCTGTGCAGTGTCACTAACTCCAGGTCAGCACAGAGTCACTAACTCTCGTTCCGTTCAAAGTTATTGACTCCCGGTCTATGAAGACTCATTGACTCCCGGTCTGCAAAGAGTCATTGATACCCAGTCTGTACAATGTCACTGACTCCCGGTCTGAACAGAGTCACTGACTCCAGGTCTGTACATGGTAATTGACTTCCGGTCGATGCAGATTCACTGACTCCCGGTCTGGACAGAGTAACTGACACCCGGGCCGTACAGAATCACTGAATCCCGGTTTGTACAGAGTCGCTGACTCCAGGTCTGTACATAATCAACGACTCCGAACTGTACAGAGTTACTGACTCCCGGCCTGTACAGAGTCACCGACTCCAGGTCTGTCCAGAATCAATGACACCCCGACTGTCCAGAGTCACTGACTCCCGGTCTGTACTGACTCACAGACTACGGGTCAGTACGGAGTCACTGACGCCCGGTCTGTACAGAGTTACTGATTCCCGGTCTTACAGAGCCACTGACTCCCGGTCTCGACAGAGTCACTGACTTTCGGTCTGTACAGAGTCACTGACATCCGATCTGTAGAGAGCCACTGACTCCAGGTCTGCACAGTTTCACTGACTCAATGTCTGTACAGATTCACTGATCCCGGTCTGTACAGAGTCACTGACTCCACGGCCTGTACCGAGTCCCTGATTCAGGTCTGTACAGAGTCGTCGACTTCCGGTCGGTGCAGAATCACTGACTCCCGCTCTGGACAGAGTCGCTGACTCCAGGTCTGTACATAATCAATGATTCCGAACTGCACAGAGTCGGTGACTCCCGGCCTGTACAGAGTAATTGACTCACGGTCTGTGCAGAGTCACTGACTCCTGGTCTGCACATCATCACTGACTCCCGGTCGGACAGCGTCACTGACTCCGGGTTGGACAGAGTCACTAACACTCGGTACGTTCAGAGATACTGATTCCCGGTCTTTTAAGACTCACTGACACCCGGTCTGGACAGAATCACTGACTCCCGTTCTGCACAGAGCCACTATCTCCCGGTCTGTACAGAGTAACTGACTTCAAGTCCGTACAGATTCAGCGACTCCCGGTCTGCACAGAGCCATTGAATCCCGGCGTGCACAGGGACACTGACTTCAGGTCTGTACAGATTCACTGACTCCCTGTCTGTACAGAGTCACTGATTCCGGTCTGTACAGAGTCACGAACTCTCGGTGTCAGTGTCTCTGTGCAGACCGGAAGGCAGTGATTCTGCAGAGAGTCACTGACACCCCGTCTGTACAAAGTCACTGACTCCAGGTCTGTACAGAGTCACTGACTCCCCGGCCTGCACACAGTCACTGACATCCGGTCTGCACAGAGTCACTGACACCCAATCTGTACAGAGCCACTGACTCCAGGTCTGCACAGTTTCACTGACTCACTGTCTCAACAGAGTCACTGATTCCAGTCCATACAGAATCACGGACTCCCGGCCTGTACAGATTCACTGACTCCCTGTCTGTACAGATTCACTGATTCTGGTCTGTACAGAGACACTAACTCCAGGCCTGTACAGTCACAGACACCCCGTCTGTACAAAGTCACTGACTCCCGGTCTGTACAGAGTCACTGACTCCCCCGCCTGTTCCGAGTCACTGACTCCCGCTCTGTACATAATCACTGACGCCAAGTCTGCACAGATTCACTGAAAAAACTGTCTGTACAGAGACACTGACTCCAGTTCCGTACAGAGTCAGTGATTCCCGGTCCTACAGAGTGGCTGTCTCCCGGTCTGTACAGATTCACTGACTCTCGGTATGTACAGATTCACTGACTCCCTGTCTGTACAGAGTCACTGATTCCGGTCTGTACAGAGTCACGAACTCTCGGTGTCAGTGACTCTGTACAGACCGGAAGGCAATGACTCTGCAGAGAGTCACTGACACCCCGTCTGTACAAAGTCACTGACTCCCGGTCCGTACAGAGTCACTGACTCCAGGTCTGTACAGAGTCACTGACTCCCCGGCCTGTACACAGTCACTGAGTTCCGGTCTGCACAGAGTCACTGACACCCGATCTGTACAGACACACTGACCCCAGGTCTGCACAGTTTCAGTGACTCGCGGTCTGAACAGAGTCACTGATCCGATCCATACAGAGTCACGGACTCCCGGCCTGTACAGATTCACTGACTCACTGTCTGTACAGATTCACTGATTCCTTTCTGTACAGAGACACTCACCCCCGGCCGATACAGTCACTGACTCCCGGTCTGTGCAGAGTCACTGACTCCAGGTCTGTACAGAGTCACGAACTCTCGGTGTCAGTGACTCTGTACAGACCGGAAGGCCGTGATTCTGTAGAGAGTCACTGACACCCCGTCTGTACAAAGTAACTGACTCCCAGTCCGTACAGAGTCACTGACTGCAGGATTGTACAGAGTTACTGATTCCCGGTCTTACAGAGTCACTGACTCCCTCTCAGTACAGAGTCAATGATTCCGATCTGTACATAGTCACTGACTCCCGGTCTGTTCAGACTAACTGACTCCCGATCTCTGAGGACTCACTTACACCCGGTCTGTACAGAGTCACTGTCATCCGCCCTGTACAGGTCTGTGCAGATTCACTGACTCACTGCCTGCACAGATTCACTGATTCCGGTCTGTACAGAGTAATCGACTTCATGTCGGTACAGAATCACTGACTCCCACTCTGTGCAGAGTCGCTGACCCCAGGTCTGTACATAATCAATGATTCCGAACTGCACAGAGTCGATGACTCCCGGCCTGTACAGAGTAATTGACTCCAGTTCCGTACAGAGTAACTGACTCCCGGTCTGTGCAGAGTCGCTGACCCCAGGTCTGTACATAATCAATGATTCCGAACTGCACAGAGTCGATGACTCCCGGTTGGACAGAGTCACTAACAATCGGTCTGTTCAGAGTTCCTGACTCCCGGTCTGTAAAGACTCACTGACTCCCGGTCTGTACAGAATCACTGACTCCCTGTCTGCACAGAGCCATTGAATCCCGGTCTGTACAGCGAAACTGACTCCAGGTCTGTACTGAATCAATGACTCCAGGTCTGTACAGATTCACTGACTAACTGTCTGCACAGAGACACTGAATCCAGGTCTGCACAGTGTCACTGATTCCCTTTTGTCCAGAAACACTGACGTCCGGTCCGTGCAGCGAATCTGACTTCCGTTCTATGCAGAGTCACTGAATCCCTGTCTGTTCAAAGTCACTAACTCTCGGTCTGTACAGAACCACTGACTCCCGGTCTGTGCAGAGAACCCGACTCCAGGTCTGTGCACAGCAACTGATTCCAGGTCTGTACAGAATCACGGCCACCCGGTCTGTACACAGTGACCGACTCCCGGTCTTCAAAGAGTCACTGACGCCCGGTCTGTACAGACTCACCGAGTTCCGGTCCGTACAGAAAGACCGATTCCCAGTCTGGACTACGACACTGAATTCAGGTCTGTAAAGAATCACTGACGACCGGCCTGTACAGAATTATTGACTCGTAGTCTGCACAGACTCACTGACTCCGGTTTGTATAGAGGGACTGACTCACGGTCCTTACCGAATCACTGCCTCTCGGTCTGTATAGTGTCACTTACTCCTGGTCTGTACAGACTCACTGACTCCAGGTCTGTACAGAGTCACTTATGCACGGTCTGTGCAGAGTCACTGACTCAGGTCTGTGCAGATTCACTGACTCTCGGTATGTACAGATTCACTGACTCCCTTTCTGTACAGAGTCACTGAATCCAGGTCTGTACAGAGTCACTGACTTCGGTCTGCACAGAGTCACTGACACGCGATCTGTACAGAGCCACTGACCCCAGTTCTGCACAGTTTCACTGACTCACTGTCTCAACAGAGTCACTGATTCCGGTCCATACAGAGTCACGGACTCCCGGCCTGTACAGTTTCATTGACTCCCTGTCTGTACAGATTCACTGATTCCGGTCTGTACAGAGAAACTGACTCCCGGCCTGTACAGACACTGACTCCCGGTCTGTGCAGTGTCACTAACTCCAGGTCAGCACAGAGTCACTAACTCTCGTTCCGTTCAAAGTTATTGACTCCCGGTCTATGAAGACTCATTGACTCCCGGTCTGCTGAGAGTCATTGATACCCAGTCTGTACAATGTCACTGACTCCCGGTCTGAACAATGTCACTGAATCCAGGTCTGTACATAGTAATTGACTTCCGGTCGATGCAGATTCACTGACTCTCGGTCTGGACAGAGTAACTGACACCCGGGCCGTACAGAATCACTGACTCCCGGTTTGTACAGAGTAGCTGACTCCAGGTCTGTACATAATCAATGACTCCGAACTGTACAGAGTCATTGACTCCCGGTCTGTACTGACTCACAGACTACGGGTCTGTACGGAGTCACTGACGCCCGGTCTGTACAGAGTTACTGACTCCCGGTCTTACAGAGCCACTGACTCCCGGTCTCTACAGAATCACTGACTTTCGGTCTGTACAGAGTCACTGACACCCGATCTGTAGAGAGCCAGTGACTCCAGGTCTGCACAGGTTCACTGAATCACTGTCTGAAAAGGTAACTGATTCCGGTCCATACAGAGTCACAGACTCCCGGCCTGTACAGATTCACTGACTCAATGTCTGTACAGATTCACTGATCCCGGTCTTACAGAGCCTCTGACTACCGGTGTGCACAGAGTCACTGACTCCCTCTCTGCACAGAATCAATGATTCCGATCTTTACAGAGTCACTGACTCCCCGGCCTGTACCGTCTCACTGACTCCCCGTCTGTACAGACTTACTGACTCCCAATCTGTACAGAGTCACTGACTCCACGGCCTGTACCGAGTCACTGATTCCGGTCTGTACAGAGTCGCCGACTTCCGGTCGGTAGAGAATCACTGACTCCCGCTCTGTGCAGAGTCGCTGACTCCAGGTCTGTACATAATCAATGATTCCGAACTGCACAGAATCGGTGACTCCCGGCCTGGACAGAGTAATTGACTCCCGTTATATACAGAGTAATTGACTCACGGTCTGTGCAGAGTCACTGACTCCTGGTCTGCACATCATCACTGACTCCCGGTCGGACAGCGTCACTGACTCCCGGTTGGACAGAGTCACTAACACTCGGTACGTTCAGAGATACTGACTCCCGGTCTGTTAAGACTCACTGACACCCGGTCTGGACAGAATCACTGACTCCATTTCTGCACAGAGCCATTTACTCCCGGTCTGTACAGATTCACTGACTCCAGGTCTGCAGGGAGTCAATGAATCCCGCTATGCACAGAGTCACTGATTCCCGGTCTGTGCAGAGTAACTGACGTCCGGTCTGTGCAGAGTCACTGACTTCCGGTCTGCACAGAGTCACCGACTTCAAGTCCGTACAGAATCACCGACTCCCGGTCTGTACATAGTAATTGACTTCCGGTCGATGCAGATTCACTGACTACCCGTCTGGAGAGAGTACCTGACTCCCGGGCCGTACAGAATCACTGAATCCCGGTCTGCACAGAGTGGCTGATTCCAGGTCTGTACATAATCAATGATTTCGAACTGTACAGAGTCACTGACTCCCGGCCTGCGCAGAGTCTCCGACTCCAGGTCTGTACAGAATCAATGACTCCCAGACTGTACAGAGAAACTGACTTCCGGTCTAACGAAACTCACAGACTCCGGGTCCGTATGGAGTCACTGACGCCCGGTCCGTTCAGAGTTACTGATTCCCGGTCTTTCAGAGCCACTGACTAACGGTGTGTACAGAGTCACTGACTCCCTCTCTGTACAGAGTCAATGATTCCGATCTTTACAGAGTCACTGACTCCCCGGCCTGGACAGAGTCACTGACACCCGGTCTGTACAGACTTACAAACTCCCGATCTGGACAAAGTCACTGACTCCCCGGCCTGTACCGAGTCTCTGATTTCGGTCTGTACAGAGTCACCGACTTCCGGTCGGTACAGAATCACTGACTCCGGCTCTGTACAGAGTCGCTGACTCCAGGTCTGTACATAATCAATGATTCCGAACTGCGCAGATTCGCTGACTCCCGGCCTGTACAGAGTAATTGACTCCCGTTCTATACAGAGTAACTGACTCCAGGTCTGTGCAGAGTCATTGACTCCAGGTCTGCACAGCATCACTGACTCCCGGTCGTACAGCGTCACTGACTCCCGGTTGGACAGAGTCACTAACACTCTGTCTGTTCAGAGAGACTGACTCCAGGTCTGTAAAGACTCACTGACACCCGGTCTGGACGGAATCACTGACTCCCAGTCTGCACAGAGCCACTAACTCCCGTTCTGTACAGATTCACTGACTCCAGGTCTGCAGAGATTCATTGAATCCCGCTATGCACAGTCACTGACTCCCGGTCTGTGCAGAGTAACTGACGTCCGGTCTATGCAAAGTCACTGACTTCCGGTCTTCACAGAGTCACCGCCTTCAAGTCCGTACAGAATAACCAACTCCCGGTCTGCACAGAGCCATTGAATCCCGGTCTGCACAGGGACCCTGACTCCAGGTCTGTACAGAATCACTGACACCCGGTCTGTACAGAGCCACTGACGCATGGTCCGTACAGAGTCAGAGACTCCCGGTCCATCAGAGTCGCTGACTCCATGTCTGCACAGAGTCACGAACTCTCGGTGTCAGTTATTCTGTACAGACCGGAAGGAATTTACTCTGCAGAGAGTCAGTGACACCCCGTCTGTAAAAATTCACTGACTCCCGGTCCGTAGAGAGTCACTGAATCCCGGTTTGTACTGAGTAACTGACTTCCGGTCTATGCAGAGTCAGTGACTTCCGTCTGAGTCACCGACTTCAAGTCCGTACAAAATCACCGACTCCCGGTCTGCACAGAGCCATTGAATCCCGGTCTGCGCGGAGACACTGACTCCAGGTCCGTACAGAGTCAGTGACTCCCGGTCCTACAGAGTCACTGACTCCCGGTCTGTACAGATCCACTGACTCTCGGTATGTACAGATTCACTGACTCGCTGTCTGCACAGAGTCATTGATTCCTGTCTGTACGCAGTCATGAACTGTCCGTGTCAGTGACTCGGTACAGACCGGAAGGTAGTGCCTTGCACAGAGTGACTGACACCCCGTCTGCAACAAGTCACTGACTCCCGGTCCGTACACAGTCACTGACTCCAGGTCTGTACAGAGTCACTGACTCCCCGGCCTGTACACAGTCACTGACTTCGGTCTGCACAGAGACACTGACACCCGATCTGTACAAAGCCACTGACTCAAGGTCAGCACAGTTTCACTGACTCAATGTTTGAACAGAGTCACTGATTCCGGTCCATACAGAGTCACGGACTCCCGGCCTGTACAGATTCACTGACTCTCTGTCTCTACAGATTCACTGATTCCTGTCTGCACATAGACACTGACTCCCGGCCTGTACAGTCACTGACTCCCGGTCTGTAGAGAATCACTGACACACCGTCTGTAAAGAGTCACTGACTCCCGGTCTGTGCAGCGTCACTCACTCCAGGTCAGCACAGAGTCACTAACTCTCGTTCCGTTCAAAGTTATTGACTCCCGGTTTATGAAGACTCACTGACTCACGGTCTGCAGAGAGCCATTGATACCCAGTCTGTCCACACTCACTGACACCCGGTCTGAACAGAGTCACTGACTCCCGGTCTGTACATAGTAATTGACTTCCGGTCGATGCACATTCACTGACTCCCGGTCTGGGCAGAGTAACTGACTCCCGGGCCGTACAGAATCACTGACTGCCGGTCTGTACAGAGTCACCGACTTGCGGTACGGACAGAATCACTGACTCCAGGCCTGTACATAATCAATGATTCCGAACTGTACAGAGTCACTGACTCCCGACCTGTACAGAGTCACTGACGCCCGGTCTGTTCAGAGTTACTAAATCCCGGTCTGTTCAGAGTTACTGACTCCCGCTCTTACAGAGCCACTGACTCCCGGTCTCTACAGAGTCACTGACCTCAGCTCTGTACAGAATCACTGCCACCCGATCTGTAGAGAGCCACTGACTCCAGGTCTGCACAGGTTCACTGACTCACTGTCTGAAAAGAGTCACTGATTCCGGTCCATACAGATTCACGGACTCCCGGCCTCTATAGATTCACTGATTCCCTGTCTGTTCAGATTCACTGATTCCGGTCTGTACAGAGTCACTGACTGCAGGGCTGTACAGAGTTACTGATTCCCGGTCTTACAGAGCCACTGACCACCGGTATGTACAGAGTCACTGACTCCCTCTCTGTACATAGTCAATGATTCCGATCTTTCCAGAGTCTCTGACTCCCCGGCCTGCACCAAGATACTGACTCCCTGTCTGTACAGACTTACTGACTCCCGATCGATGAAGACTCACTGACACCCGTTCTGTAAAGATTCACTGACACCCGGCCTGTACAGAGCCAGTGACTCCAGGTCTGTGCAGATTCACTCACTCACTGTCTGCACAGAGTCACTGATTCCGGTCTGTACAGAGTCACCGACTTTCCGTCGGTACAGAATCACTGACTCCCGCTCTGCACAGAGTCGCTGACTCCAGGTCTGTACATTATCACTGATTCCGAACTGCGCAGAGTCGCTGACTCCCGGCCTGTACAGAGTAATTAACTCCCGTTCTATACAGAGTAACTGAATCCCGGTCTGCACAGGGACCCTGACTCCAGGTCTGGACAGAGTCACTGACACCCGGTCTGTACAGAGCCACTGACGCCAGGTCCGTGCAGAGTCAGTGACTCCCGGTATGTACAGATTCACTGACACCCTGTCTGTACAGACTCATTGATTCCGGTCTGTACAGAGACACAGACTCCAGGCCTGGACAGTCACTGACTCCCGGTCTGTAGAGAATCACTGACACACCGTCTGCAAAGAGTCACTGACTCCCGGTCTGTGCAGCGTCACTAACTCCAGGTCAGCACAGAGTCACTAACTCTCGTTCCGTTCAAAGTTATTGACTCCCGGTCTTTGAAGACTCACTAACTCACGATCTGCAGAGAGCCATTGATACCCAGTTTGTCCACTGTCAATGACGCCCGGTCTGAACAGAGTCAATGACTCCCGGTCTGTACAGATTCACTGACTCTCGGTATGTACAGATTCACTGACCCCCTGTCTGTACAGAGTCACTGATTCCGGTCTGTGCACAGTCACGAACTCTCGGTGTCAGTGACTCTGTACAGACCGGAAAGGCAGTGATTCTGCAGTCTGTAAAAAGTCACTGACACCCGACCTGTACAGAGCCACTGACTCCAGGTTTGCACAGTTTCATTGACTCAATGTCTGAACAGAGTCACTGATTCCGGTCCATACAGAGTCACGGACTCCCGGCCTGTACAGATTCACTGACTCCCTGTCTGTACAGATTCACTGATTCCAGTCTGTACAGAGACACTGACTCCCGGCCTGGACAGTCACTGACTCACGGTCTGTAGAGAATCACTGACACACCGTCTGTAAAGAGTCACTGACTCCCGGTCTGTGCAGCGTCACTAACTCCAGGTCAGCACAGAGTCACTAACTCTCGTTCCGTTCAAAGTTATTGACTCCCGGTCTATGAAGACTCACTAACTCACGATCTGCAGAGAGCCATTGATACCCAGTCTGTCCACTGTCAATGACGCCCGGTCTGAACAGAGTCAATGACTCCCGGTCTGTACATAGTAATTGACTTCCGGTCGATGCAGATTCACTGACTCCCGGTCTGGGCAGAGTAACTGACTCCCGGGCCGTACAGAATCACTGACTGCCGGTCTGTACAGAGTCACCGACTTGCGGTACTTACAGAATCACTTACTCACGGTCTGTACAGAATCACTGACTCCCCGACTGTACAGAGTCACTGACTCACGGTCTGTACAGACTCACAGACTCTGGGTCTGTACGGAGTTACTGACGCCCGGTCTGTTCAGAGTAACTGACTCCCGGTCTGTTCAGAGTTACTGACTCCCGGTCTTACAGAGCCACTGACTTCCGGTCTCGACAGAGTCACTGACTTCCGCTCTGCACAGAGTCACAGCCACCCGATTTGGAGAGAGCCACTGACTCCAGGTCTGCACAGGTTCACTGACTCACTGTCTGTTCAGATTCACTGATTCCGGTCTGTACAGAGCCACTGACCACCGGTATGTACAGAGTCACTGACTCCCTCTCTGTTTAGAGTCAGTGATTCCGATCATTACAGAATCACTGACTCCCCGGCCAGCACCGAGATACTGACTCCCGGTCTGTACAGACTTACTGACTCCCGATCGATGAAGACTCACTGACACCCGTTCTGTAAAGATTCACTGACACCCGGCCTGTACAGAACCACTGACTCCAGGTCTGTGCAGATTCACTCACTCACTGTCTGCACAGAGTCACTGATTCCGGTCTGTACAGAGTCACCGACATTCGGTCGGTACATAATCACTGACTCCCGCTCTGTACAGAATCGCTGACTCCAGGTCTGTACATTATCACTGATTCCGAACTGCACAGAGTCGCTGACTCCCGGCCTGTACAGAGTAATTAACTCCCGTTCTATACAGAGTAACTGAATCCCGGTCTGCACAGGGACCCTGACTCCAGTTCTGGACAGAGTCACTGACACCCGGTCTGTACAGAGCCACTGACGCCAGGTCCGTGCAGAGTCAGTGACTCCCGGTCCTACAGAGTCACTGACTCCCGGTCTGTACAGATTCACTGACTCTCGGTATGTACAGATTCACTGACACCCTGTCTGTACAGAATCATTGATTCCGGTCTGTGCACAGTCACGAACTCTCGGTGTCAGTGACTCTGTACAGACCGGAAGGCAGTGATTCTGCAGTCAGTAAAAAGTCACTGACTCCCGGTCCGGACAGATTCACTAACTCCAGGTCTGTACAGAGTCACTGACCTCCCGGCCTGTACACAGTTACTGACTTCGGTCTGCACAGAGTCACTGTCACCCGATCTGCACAGAGCCACTGACTCCAGGTCTGGACAGTTTCACTGACTGATTGTCTGAACAGAGTCACTGATTCCGGTCCATAAAGAGTCATGGACGCCCGGCCTGTACAGATTCACTGACTCCCTGTCTGTACAGATTCACTGATTCCTGTCTGTACAGAGACACTGACTCCCGGCCTGTACAGTCACTGGCTCCCGGTCTGTAGAGAGTCACTGACACCCCGTCTGTAAAGAGTCACTATCTGCATGTAAGCACAGAGTCACTAACTCTCGTTACGTTCAAAGTTATTTACTCCCGGTCTATGAAGACTCACTGACTCCCGGTCTGCAGAGAGTCATTGATACCCATTCTGTACAATATCACTGACTCCCGGTCGGACAGCGTCACTGACTCCCGGTTGGACAGAGTCACTAACACTCGGTATGTTCAGAGATACTGACTCCCGGTCTGTCGAGACTTACTGACACCCGGTCTGGACAGAATCACTGACTCCCTGTCTGCACAGAGCCACGAACTCCCGTTCTGTACAGAGTAACTGACTTTCGGTCGATGCAGAGTCACTGACTTCCGGTCTGCACAGAGTCACCGACTTCAAGTCCGTACAGAATGACCGACTCCCGGTCTGCACAGAGGCACTGTGCTCAGAGTCACTGACTCCCGGTCTGTACAGAGTAACTGACTTTCGGTCGATGCTGAGTCACTGACTTCCGGTCTGCACAGAGTCACCGACTTCAAGTCCGTACAGAATCATCGACTCCCGGTCTGCACAGAGGCACTGAATCCCGGTCTGCACAGCGACACTGACTCCAGGTCTGTACAGAGCCACTGACGCCAGGTCCGTAGAGAGTCAGTGAATCCCGGTCCTGCAGAGTCACTGACTCCCGGTCTGTACAGATTCACTGACTTTCGGTATGCACAGATTCATTGACTCCCTGTCTGTACAGAGTCACTGATTCCGGTCTGTGCAGAGTCACGAACTCTCGGTGTCAGTGACTCTGTACAGACCGGAAGGAAGTTACTCTGCAGAGAGTCACTGACACCCCGTCTGTTAAAAGTCACTGACTACCGGTCCGTACAGAGTCACTGACACCCGATCTGGACAGAGCCACTGACTCCAGGTTTGCACAGTTTCACTGACTCACTGTCTGAACAGAGTCACTGATTCCGGTCCATACAGAGTAACGGACTCACGGCCTGTACAGATTCACTGTCTCCCTGCCTGTATAGATTCACTGATTCCGGTATGTACAGATTCACTGACTCCCTGTCTGCACAGAGTCACTGTTTCCGGTCTGTACAGAGTCATGAACTCTCGGTGTCAGTGACTCTGTACAGACAGGAAGGAAGTGACTCTGCAGAGAGTCACTGACAGCCCGTCTCAAAAAAGTCACTGACTCCCTGTCCGTACAGAGTCACTGACTCCCCGGCCTGTACACAGTCACTGACTTCCGGTCTGTACGGAGCCACTGACTCCAGGTCTGCACAGTTTCACTGTCTCACTGTCTGAACAGAGTCACTGATTTCGGTCCCTACAGATTTACGGACTCCCGGCCTGCACAGATTCACTAACTCCCTGCCTGTCCAGATTCACTGATTCCGGTCCATACAGAGTCACGGACTCTCGGCCTGTACAGGCACTGACTCCCGGTCTGTAGAGAGTCACTGACACCCCGCCTGTACAAAGTCACTGATTGCAGGACTGAACAGAGTTACTGACTCCCAGTTGGACAGAGTCACTAACACTCGGTCTGTTCAGAGTTACGGACTCCCGGTCTGTACAGAGTCACCGACTTGCGGTACGTACAGATTCGCTGACTCCAGGTCTGTACATAATCAATGATTCCGAACTGTACAGAGTCACTGACTCCCGGTCTGTACAGAGTCACTGATAACCGGTCTGAACAGAGTAACTGACACTCGGTCTGCAGAGAGTTTCTGACTCCCGGTCTATGAAGAATCACTGACTCCCAATCTGTACAGAATCATTGCCGCCCGGTCTCTGGATAGGCACTGAAAACCCGTCTGTACAAAGTCACTGACTCCCGGTCTGTACAGAGCCACTGACTCCAGGTCTGTGCAGATTCACTAACTCACTGGCTGTACAGAGTCACTGATTCCAGATCTATGAAGACTCACTGACACCCGGTCTGTACAGAGCCACTGACTCCAGGTCTGTGCAGATTCACTAACTCACTGTCTGTACAGACTCACTGATTCCGGTCTGTACATAGTCAACGACTTCCGGTCGGGACAGGATCACTGACTCCCGCTCTGTACAGAGTCGCTGACTCCAGGTCTGCACATAATCAATGATTCCGAACTGCACAGAGTCGCTGACTCCCGGCCCGTACAGATTAATTGACTGCCGTTCTATACAGATTAAATGACTGCCGGTCTGTGCAGAGTCTCTGACTCCCGGTCTGTACAGACTCACAGACTCCGGGTCTGTACGGTGTCACTGACGCCCGGTCTGTACAGAATTACTGAATCCCGGTCTGTACAGAGTCACTGACACCCGATGTGCAGAGAGCCACTGAATCCAGGTCTGCACAGGTTGACTGACTCACTGTCTGAAAAGAGTCACTGATTCCGGTCTTTATAGAGTCACTGACTTCAGGACCGTACAGAGTTACTGATTCCCGGTCTTACAGCGCCACTGACTACCGGTCTGTGCAGATTCACTGACTCCCATTCTATACAGAGTAACTGACTCACGGTCTGTGCAGAGTTACTGACTCCCGGTCCGTGCAGAGTCACGGACTGCCGATTGGACAGAATCACGAACACCCGGTCTGCACAGATTAACTGACTTCCGTTCTTTGCAGAGTTACCGGCTCCCGGTCTGCACAGAGCCATTGAATCCCGGTCTGCACATGGACACTGATTCCAGGTCTGTACAGAGTCACTGACTAACTGTCTGTACAGAGACACTGACTCCAGGTCCGAACAGAATCAGTGACTCCCGGTCCTACAGAGTCACTGAATCCCGGTCTGTACAGATTCACTGATTCGCGGTATGTACAGATTCGCTCACTCCCTGTCTGTACAAAGTCACTGCTTCCGGTCTGTACAGAGTCAGGAACTCTCGGTGTCAGTGACTCTGTACAGACCGGAAGGCAGTGACTCTGCAGAGAGTCACTGACAACCCGTCTGTAAAAAGTCACTGACTCCCGGTCCTACAGAGTCACTGACTCCCGGTCTGTACAGATTCACTGATTCGCGGTATGTCCAGATTCACTGACTCACTGTCTGTACAAAGTCACTGCTTCCGGTCTGTACAGAGTCAGGAACTCTCGGTGTCAGTGACTCTGTACAGACCGGAAGGCAGTGACTCTGCAGAGAGTCACTGACTACCCGTCTGTTAACGTCACTGACTCCCGGTCCGTACAGAGTCACTGACTCCAGGTCTGTGCAGAGTCACTGACTCCCGGTCTGTACAGAGACACTGACTCCTGGCCTGTACAGTCACTGACTCCCGGTCGGTGCAGAATCACTGACTCCAGGTCTGTACAGAGTCACGAACTCTCGGTGTCAGTGACTCTGTACAGACCGGAAGGCAGTGACTCTGTTGAGCGTCACTGGCACCCCGTCTGTACAAAGTCACTGACTCCCGGTCCGTACAGAGTAACTGAGTGCAGGACTGCACAGAGTTACTGATTCCCGGCCTTACAGACCCACTGACTACCGGTCTGTACAGAATCACTGACTCCCTCTCTGTACAGAGTCAATGATTCCCATCTGTACAGAGCCACTGACTCCAGGTCTGTGCAGATTCACCAACTCACTGTCTGTACAGAGTCACTGATTCCCGATCTGTAAAGACTCCATGACAACCGGTCTGTGCAGTGTCACTGACACCCGGTCTCTACAGAGCCACTGACTCCCGGTCCGTGCAGAGTCACTGACTCCAGGTCTGTACAGCATCACTGACTTATGTCGTACAGCGGTCTGTGCAGATTCACTGACTCCAGTTCTGGAGAGAGTCACTGAATCCCGCTGTGCACAGAGTCACTGACTCCGGGTCTGCACAGAGTAACTGACTTCCGGTCTATGCAGAGTCACTGACACCCGGTCTCTACAGATTCATTGACTCTCGGTATGTACAGATACCCTGACTCCTGTCTGTACAGAGTCACTGATTCCGGTCTGTACAGATTCACGAACTCCCGGTGTCATTGACTCTGTACAGACCGGAAGGCAGTTAATCTGCAGAGATTCCCTGACACCCCGTCTGAACAAAGTCACTGACACCCGATCTGTACAGAGCCACTAACTCCAGGTCTGTGCAGATTCACGAACTCACTGTCTTTACAGAGTCACTGATTCCCGATCAATGAAGACTCACTGACACCCGGTCGGTACACAGCCACTGACTCCAGATCTGCGCAGATTCACTAACTCACTGTCTGCACAGAGTCACTGATACCGGTCTGTACATAGTAACCGACTTCCGGTCGGTACAGAATAACTGACTCCCGCTCTGTACAGAGTCGCTGACTCCAGGTCAGTACATAATCAATGATTCCGAACTGCACACTGTCACTGACACCCGGTCTGGACAGACTGACAGACTCCGGGTCTGTACGGAGTCACTGACGCCTGGTTTGTACAGATTTACTGACGCCCGGTCTTAGAGAGCCACTGACTCCAGGTCTCTACAGAGTCACTGACTTCCGGTCTGTACAGAGTCACTGACATCCGATCTGAAGAGCGCCGTTGAATCCAGGTCTTCACAGGTTGACTGACTCACTGTCTCAAAAGAGTCACTGATTCTGGTCCATACAGAGTCACGGACTCCCGGCCTGTAGCGATTCACTGATTCCCTGTCTGTACAGATTCACTTATTCCGGTCTGTACATCGTCACTGACTGCAGGACCGTACAGATTTACTGATTCCCGGTCTTACAGAGCCACTGACTATCGGTCTGTACAGAGTCACTTAATCCGGTCGGTAGAGAATCACTGACTCCCGCTCTGTACTGAGTCGCTGACTCCAGGTCTGTACATAATCAATGATTCCAGGTTTGCACAGTTTCACTGACTCACTGTCTGAACAGAGTCACTGATTCCGGTCCATACAGAGTAACGGACTCACGGCCTGTACAGATTCACTGTCTCCCTGCCTGTATAGATTCACTGATTCCGGTATGTACAGATTCACTGACTCCCTGTCTGCACAGAGTCACTGTTTCCGGTCTGTACAGAGTCATGAACTCTCGGTGTCAGTGACTCTGTACAGACAGGAAGGAAGTGACTCTGCAGAGAGTCACTGACAGCCCGTCTCAAAAAAGTCACTGACTCCCTGTCCGTACAGAGTCACTGACTCCCCGGCCTGTACACAGTCACTGACTTCCGGTCTGTACGGAGCCACTGACTCCAGGTCTGCACAGTTTCACTGTCTCACTGTCTGAACAGAGTCACTGATTTCGGTCCCTACAGATTTACGGACTCCCGGCCTGCACAGATTCACTAACTCCCTGCCTGTCCAGATTCACTGATTCCGGTCCATACAGAGTCACGGACTCTCGGCCTGTACAGGCACTGACTCCCGGTCTGTAGAGAGTCACTGACACCCCGCCTGTACAAAGTCACTGATTGCAGGACTGAACAGAGTTACTGACTCCCAGTTGGACAGAGTCACTAACACTCGGTCTGTTCAGAGTTACGGACTCCCGGTCTGTACAGAGTCACCGACTTGCGGTACGTACAGATTCGCTGACTCCAGGTCTGTACATAATCAATGATTCCGAACTGTACAGAGTCACTGACTCCCGGTCTGTACAGAGTCACTGATAACCGGTCTGAACAGAGTAACTGACACTCGGTCTGCAGAGAGTTTCTGACTCCCGGTCTATGAAGAATCACTGACTCCCAATCTGTACAGAATCATTGCCGCCCGGTCTCTGGATAGGCACTGAAAACCCGTCTGTACAAAGTCACTGACTCCCGGTCTGTACAGAGCCACTGACTCCAGGTCTGTGCAGATTCACTAACTCACTGGCTGTACAGAGTCACTGATTCCAGATCTATGAAGACTCACTGACACCCGGTCTGTACAGAGCCACTGACTCCAGGTCTGTGCAGATTCACTAACTCACTGTCTGTACAGACTCACTGATTCCGGTCTGTACATAGTCAACGACTTCCGGTCGGGACAGGATCACTGACTCCCGCTCTGTACAGAGTCGCTGACTCCAGGTCTGCACATAATCAATGATTCCGAACTGCACAGAGTCGCTGACTCCCGGCCCGTACAGATTAATTGACTGCCGTTCTATACAGATTAAATGACTGCCGGTCTGTGCAGAGTCTCTGACTCCCGGTCTGTACAGACTCACAGACTCCGGGTCTGTACGGTGTCACTGACGCCCGGTCTGTACAGAATTACTGAATCCCGGTCTGTACAGAGTCACTGACACCCGATGTGCAGAGAGCCACTGAATCCAGGTCTGCACAGGTTGACTGACTCACTGTCTGAAAAGAGTCACTGATTCCGGTCTTTATAGAGTCACTGACTTCAGGACCGTACAGAGTTACTGATTCCCGGTCTTACAGCGCCACTGACTACCGGTCTGTGCAGATTCACTGACTCCCATTCTATACAGAGTAACTGACTCACGGTCTGTGCAGAGTTACTGACTCCCGGTCCGTGCAGAGTCACGGACTGCCGATTGGACAGAATCACGAACACCCGGTCTGCACAGATTAACTGACTTCCGTTCTTTGCAGAGTTACCGGCTCCCGGTCTGCACAGAGCCATTGAATCCCGGTCTGCACATGGACACTGATTCCAGGTCTGTACAGAGTCACTGACTAACTGTCTGTACAGAGACACTGACTCCAGGTCCGAACAGAATCAGTGACTCCCGGTCCTACAGAGTCACTGAATCCCGGTCTGTACAGATTCACTGATTCGCGGTATGTACAGATTCGCTCACTCCCTGTCTGTACAAAGTCACTGCTTCCGGTCTGTACAGAGTCAGGAACTCTCGGTGTCAGTGACTCTGTACAGACCGGAAGGCAGTGACTCTGCAGAGAGTCACTGACAACCCGTCTGTAAAAAGTCACTGACTCCCGGTCCTACAGAGTCACTGACTCCCGGTCTGTACAGATTCACTGATTCGCGGTATGTCCAGATTCACTGACTCACTGTCTGTACAAAGTCACTGCTTCCGGTCTGTACAGAGTCAGGAACTCTCGGTGTCAGTGACTCTGTACAGACCGGAAGGCAGTGACTCTGCAGAGAGTCACTGACTACCCGTCTGTTAACGTCACTGACTCCCGGTCCGTACAGAGTCACTGACTCCAGGTCTGTGCAGAGTCACTGACTCCCGGTCTGTACAGAGACACTGACTCCTGGCCTGTACAGTCACTGACTCCCGGTCGGTGCAGAATCACTGACTCCAGGTCTGTACAGAGTCACGAACTCTCGGTGTCAGTGACTCTGTACAGACCGGAAGGCAGTGACTCTGTTGAGCGTCACTGGCACCCCGTCTGTACAAAGTCACTGACTCCCGGTCCGTACAGAGTAACTGAGTGCAGGACTGCACAGAGTTACTGATTCCCGGCCTTACAGACCCACTGACTACCGGTCTGTACAGAATCACTGACTCCCTCTCTGTACAGAGTCAATGATTCCCATCTGTACAGAGCCACTGACTCCAGGTCTGTGCAGATTCACCAACTCACTGTCTGTACAGAGTCACTGATTCCCGATCTGTAAAGACTCCATGACAACCGGTCTGTGCAGTGTCACTGACACCCGGTCTCTACAGAGCCACTGACTCCCGGTCCGTGCAGAGTCACTGACTCCAGGTCTGTACAGCATCACTGACTTATGTCGTACAGCGGTCTGTGCAGATTCACTGACTCCAGTTCTGGAGAGAGTCACTGAATCCCGCTGTGCACAGAGTCACTGACTCCGGGTCTGCACAGAGTAACTGACTTCCGGTCTATGCAGAGTCACTGACACCCGGTCTCTACAGATTCATTGACTCTCGGTATGTACAGATACCCTGACTCCTGTCTGTACAGAGTCACTGATTCCGGTCTGTACAGATTCACGAACTCCCGGTGTCATTGACTCTGTACAGACCGGAAGGCAGTTAATCTGCAGAGATTCCCTGACACCCCGTCTGAACAAAGTCACTGACACCCGATCTGTACAGAGCCACTAACTCCAGGTCTGTGCAGATTCACGAACTCACTGTCTTTACAGAGTCACTGATTCCCGATCAATGAAGACTCACTGACACCCGGTCGGTACACAGCCACTGACTCCAGATCTGCGCAGATTCACTAACTCACTGTCTGCACAGAGTCACTGATACCGGTCTGTACATAGTAACCGACTTCCGGTCGGTACAGAATAACTGACTCCCGCTCTGTACAGAGTCGCTGACTCCAGGTCAGTACATAATCAATGATTCCGAACTGCACACTGTCACTGACACCCGGTCTGGACAGACTGACAGACTCCGGGTCTGTACGGAGTCACTGACGCCTGGTTTGTACAGATTTACTGACGCCCGGTCTTAGAGAGCCACTGACTCCAGGTCTCTACAGAGTCACTGACTTCCGGTCTGTACAGAGTCACTGACATCCGATCTGAAGAGCGCCGTTGAATCCAGGTCTTCACAGGTTGACTGACTCACTGTCTCAAAAGAGTCACTGATTCTGGTCCATACAGAGTCACGGACTCCCGGCCTGTAGCGATTCACTGATTCCCTGTCTGTACAGATTCACTTATTCCGGTCTGTACATCGTCACTGACTGCAGGACCGTACAGATTTACTGATTCCCGGTCTTACAGAGCCACTGACTATCGGTCTGTACAGAGTCACTTAATCCGGTCGGTAGAGAATCACTGACTCCCGCTCTGTACTGAGTCGCTGACTCCAGGTCTGTACATAATCAATGATTCCGAACTGCACAGAGCCGCTGACTCCCGGCC
This sequence comes from Heptranchias perlo, assembly GCF_035084215.1. Lineage (NCBI taxonomy): Eukaryota > Metazoa > Chordata > Chondrichthyes > Hexanchiformes > Hexanchidae > Heptranchias > Heptranchias perlo. The sequence goes on from NW_027139285.1 coordinate 212,561, forward strand.
TGTACAGAGTAACTGACTCCCGTTCTATACAGAGGAACTGACTCCTGGTCTGTGCAGAGTCACTGACTCCAGTTCTGTCCAGCATCACTGACTCCCGTCGTACAGAGTCACTGACTCCCGGTCGTACAGCGTCACTGACTCCCGGTTGGACAGGGTCACGAACACGCGGTCTGTTCAGAGTTACTGACTCCCGGTCTGTAAAGACTCACTGAAACCTGGTCTGTACAGAGTCACTGACACCCGGACTGTACAGAGCCACTGACTCCAGGTCTGTGCAGATTCATTAACTCACTGTCTGTACAGAGTCACTGAATCCGGTCTGTACAGAGTCACCGACTTCTGGTCGGTACAGAATCACTGACTCCAGGTCTGTACATAATCAATGATTCCGAACTGCACAGAGTCGCTGACTCCCGGCCTGTACAGAATAATAGACTCCCGTTCTATACAGAGTAACTGACTCCGGTCTGTGCAGAGTCACTGATTCCAGGACTGTACAGCATCACTGACTTCCGGTCGTACAGCGTCACTGACTCACGGTTGGACAGAGTCACTAACACTCGGTCTGTTCAGAGTTACTGACTCCCGGTCTGTAAAGACTCACTGACTCCCGGTCTGGACTGAATCATTGACTCCCTGTCTGCACTGAGCCACTAACTCCCGGTCTGTACAGATTCACTGACCATGGTCTGCACAGTTTCACTGACTCACTGTCTGAACAGAGTCACTGATTCCGGTCCATACAGAGTCACGGACTCCGGCCTGTACAGATACACTGATTCCGGTCTGTACAGAGACACTGACACCCGGCCTGGACAGTCACTGACTCCCGGTCTGTGCATAGTCGCTGACTCCCGGTCCGGACAGAGTCACTGACTGCAGGACTGTACAGAGTCAATGATTCCGATCTGTAGAGAGCCACTGACTCCAGGTCTGTGCAGATTCACTAACTCACTGTCTGTGCAGATTCACTAACTCACTGTCTATACAGAGTCACTGATTCTGCTCTGTACAGAGTCACCGACTTCCGGTCGGTGCAGAATCACTGACTCCCGCTCTGTACAGAGTCGCTGACTCCAGGTCTCTACATAATCAATGATTCCGAACAGCACAGAGTCGCTGACTCCCAGCCTGTACAGAGTAATTGACTCCCGGTCTGTGCAGAGTCACTGACTCCAGGTCTGTACAGCATCACTGACTCCCGTTCGTACAGCATCACTGACTCCCGGTTGGACAGAGCCACTAACACTCGGTCTGTTCAGAGTTACTGACTCCCGGTCTGTGAAGACTCACTGACTCCCCGTCTGGACAGAATCACTGACCCCCGGTCTGCAGAGAGCCACTAACTCCCGGTCTGTACAGATTCACTGACTCCAGGTCTGGAGAGAGTCACTGAATCCCGCTATGCACAGAGTCACTGACTCCCGGTTTGTACAGAGTAACTGACTTCCGGTCTGTGCAGAGTCACTGACTTCCGGTCTGCACAGAGTCACCGACTTCAAGTACGTACAGAATCAACGACTCCCGGTCTGCACAGAGCCATTGAATCCCGGTCTGCACAGGACACTGACTCCAGGTCTATACAGAGTCACTGACACCCGGTCTGTACAGAGCCACTGACTCCAGGTCTGCTCAGATTCACTGACTAACTGTCTGTACAGAGACACTGACTCCAGTTCCGTACACAGTCACTGACTCACGGTCCTACAAAGTAACAGACTCCCGGTCCGCACAGAGTCACTGACTCACCGGCCTGTACACATTCACTGACTTCCGGTCTGCACAGAGTCACTGACACCCGATCTTTACAGAGCCACTGACTCCCGGTCTGTACAGACTGACAGACTGCGGGTCTGTATGGAGTCACTGACGCCCGGTCTGCACAGAGTTACTGTCTCCCGGTCTTACAGAGCCACTGAATCCAGGTCTGCACAGGTTCACTGACTCACTGTCTGAAAAGAGTCACTGATTCCGGTCCATACAGAGTCACTGACTCCCGCCCTGTAGCGATTCACTGATTCCCTGCCTGTACAGATTCACTGATTCCGGTCTGTACAGCGTCACTGACTGCAGGACCGTACAGAGTTACTGATTCCCGGTCTGTACAGAGTCGCTGACTCCAGGTCTCCACATAATCAATGATTCCGAACAGCACAGAGTCGCTGACTCCCAGCCTGTTAAGAGTAATTGACTCCCGGTCTGTGCAGAGTCACTGACTCCAGGTCTGTACAGCATCACTGACTCCCGTTCGTACAGCATCACTGACTCCCGGTTGGACAGAGCCACTAACACTCGGTCTGTTCAGAGTTACTGACTCCCGGTCTGTGAAGACTCACTGACTCCCCGTCTGGACAGAATCACTGACCCCCGGTCTGCAGAGAGCCACTAACTCCCGGTCTGTACAGATTCACTGACTCCAGGTCTGGAGAGAGTCACTGAATCCCGCTATGCACAGAGTCACTGACTCCCGGTTTGTACAGAGTAACTGACTTCCGGTCTGTGCAGAGTCACTGACTTCCGGTCTGCACAGAGTCACCGACTTCAAGTACGTACAGAATCAACGACTCCCGGTCTGCACAGAGCCATTGAATCCCGGTCTGCACAGGGACACTGACTCCAGGTCTATACAGAGTCACTGACACCCGGTCTGTACAGAGCCACTGACTCCAGGTCTGCTCAGATTCACTGACTAACTGTCTGTACAGAGACACTGACTCCAGATCCGTAAACAGTCACTGACTCACGGTCCTACAAAGTAACAGACTCCCGGTCCGCACAGAGTCACTGACTCACCGGCCTGTACACATTCACTGACTTCCGGTCTGCACAGAGTCACTGACACCCGATCTTTACAGAGCCACTGACTCCCGGTCTGTACAGACTGACAGACTGCGGGTCTGTATGGAGTCACTGACGCCCGGTCTGCACAGAGTTACTGTCTCCCGGTCTTACAGAGCCACTGAATCCAGGTCTGCACAGGTTCACTGACTCACTGTCTGAAAAGAGTCACTGATTCCGGTCCATACAGAGTCACTGACTCCCGCCCTGTAGCGATTCACTGATTCCCTGCCTGTACAGATTCACTGATTCCGGTCTGTACAGCGTCACTGACTGCAGGACCGTACAGAGTTACTGATTCCCGGTCTGTACAGAGTCACTGATTCCGGTCTGTACAGAGTCAACGACTTCTGGTCGGTACAGAATCACTGACTCCCGCTCTGTACTGAGTCGCTGATTCCAGGTCTGTACAGCGTCACTGTATCCCGGTTGGACAGAGTCACTAACACTCGGTCTGTTCAGAGTTACTGACTCCAGGTCTGTAAAGACTCACTCACTCCAGGTCTGGACAGAATCACTGATTCCGGTCCATACAGAGTCACTGACTCCCGGCCTGTACAGTCACTGACTCCCGGTCTGTGCAGAGTCACTGACTCCAGGTCTGTACAGAGTCACGAACTCTTGGTGTCACTGACTCTGTACAGACCGGAAGCCAGTGACTCTGTTGAGAGTCACCGACACCCCGTCTGTGGAAAGACACTGACTCTCGGTCGATACAGAGTCACTGATTGCAGGACTGTACAGAGTTACCGATTCCCGGTCTTACAGAGCCACTGACTCCCGGTCTGTGCAGAGTCACTGACTCCCGGTCGTACAGCGTCAATGACTCCCGGTTGGACAGTCACTAACACTCGGTCTGTTCAGAGTTACTGATTCCAGGTCTGTAAAGACTCACTGACTCCAGGTCTGGACAGAATCACTGACACCCGGTCTGCACAGTTTGACTGAATCACTGTCTGAACAGAGTCACTGATTCCGGTCCATACAGAGTCACGGACTCCCGGCCAGTACAGGTTCACTGACTCCCTTTCTGTACAGATTCACTGATTCCAGTCTGTACAGAGACACTGACTCCCGGCCTGTACAGTCACTGACTCCCGGTCTGTGCAGAGTCACTGACTCCAGGTCTGTAAAGAGTCACGAACTCTTGGTGTCACTGACTCTGTACAGACCGGAAGCCAGTGACTCTGTTGAGAGTCACCGACACCCCGTCTGTGGAAAGACACTGACTCTCGGTCGGTACAGAATCACTGACTGCAGAACTGTACAGAGTTGCCGATTCCCGGTCTTACAGAGCCACTGACTACCGGTCTGTACAGAGTCACTAACTCACTCTCTGTACAGAGTCACTGATTCCCGATCTATGAAGACTCACTGACACCCGGTCTGTGCAGCGTCACTGACACCCGGTCTGTACAGAGCAACTGATCCAGGTCTGTGCAGATTCACTAACTCACTGCACAGAATCACTGACTCCCGCTCTGTGCAGAGTCGCTGACTCCAGGTCTGTACATAATCAATGATTCCGAACTGCACAGAGTCGCTGACTCCCGGCCTGTACAGAGTAATTGACTCCCGTTCTGTACAGATTCACTGACTCCCTTTCTGTACAGAGTCACTGATTCCGGTCTGTGCAGAGTCACGAACTCTCGGTGTCAATGACTCTGTACTGACCGGAAGGCAGTTACTCTGAAGAGAGTCACTGACGCCCCGTCTGTACAAAGTAACAGACTCCCGGTCCGCACAGAGTCACTGACTCACCGGCCTGTACACATTCACTGACTTCCGGTCTGCAAAGAGTCACTGACACCCGATCTTTACAGGGCCACTGACTCCCGGTCTGTACAGACTGACAGACTGCGGGTCTGTATGCAGTCACTGACGCCCGGTCTGCACAGAGTTACTGTCTCCCGGTCTTACAGAGCCACTGAATCCAGGTCTGCACAGATTCACTGACTCACTGTCTGAAAAGAGTCACTGATTCCGGTCCATACAGAATCACTGACTCCCGCCCTGTAGCGATTCACTGATTCCCTGCCTGTACAGATTCACTGATTCCGGTCTGTACAGCGTCACTGACTGCAGGACCGTACAGAGTTACTGATTCCCGGTCTGTACAGAGTCACTGATTCCCGGTCTGTACAGAATCACTGACTCCCGCTCTGTACTGAGTCGCTGATTCCAGTTCTGCACATAATCAATGATTCCGAATTGCACAGAGTCGCTGACTCCCGGCCTGTAAAGAGTAATTGACTCCCGTTCTATGCAGAGTAACAGACTTCCGGTCTGTGCAGAGTCACTGACTCCAGGTCTGTACAGCGTCACTGTCTCCCGGTTGGACAGAGTCACTAACACTCGGTCTGTTCAGATTTACTGACTCCAGGTCTGTAAAGACTCACTGACTCCAGGTCTGGACAGAATCACTGACACCCGGTCTGCACAGTTTCACTGACTCACTGTCTGAACAGAGTCACTGATTCCGGTCCATACAGAGTCACGGACTCCCGGCATGTACAGGTTCACTGACTCCCTTTCTGTACAGATTCACTGATTCCAGTCTGTACAGAGACGCTGACTCCCGGCCTGTACAGAGTAATTGACTCCCGTTCTGTACAGAATAACTGACTCCCGGCCTGTGCAGAGTCACTGACTCCAGGTCTGTACAGCATCACTGACTCCCGTTCGTACAGCGTCACTGACTCCCGGTTGGACGGAGTCATTAACACTCGGTCTGTTCAGAGTTACTGACTCCCGGTCTGTAAAGAATCACTGTCTCCCGGACTGGACAGAATCACTGACTCGACGTCTGCAGAGAGTTACTGAATCCCGCTATGCACAGAGTCACTGACACCCGGTCTGTACAGAGCCACTAATTCCAGGTCTGTACAAATTCACTGACTAACTGTCTGTACAGAGACACTGACTCCAGGTCCGTACAGAGTCAGTGACTCCCGGTCCTACAGAGTCATTAACTCCCGGTCTGTACAGATTCACTGCCTCTCAGTATGAACAGATTCACTGATTGCCTGTCTGAACAGATACTGATTTTGGTCTGTGCAGAGTCACGAACTCTCGATGTCAGTGACTCTGTACAGACCGGAAGGCAGTGACCCTGTTGAGAGTCACCGACACCCCGTCTCTGGAAAGACACTGACTCTCGGTCCGTACAGAGTCACTAACTGCAGGACTGTGCAGAGTTACTGATTCCCGTTCTTACAGAGCCACTGACTACCGGTCTGTACAGAGTCACTGACTCCCTCTCTGTACAGAGTCAATGATTCCGATCTGTACAGAGCCACTGACTCCAGGTCTGTGCAGATTCACTAACTCACTGTTTGTACAGAGTCACTGTTACGCGATCTATGAAGACTCACTGACACCCGGTCTGTGCAGCGTCACTGACACCCGGTCTGTACAGAGCAACTGATCCAGGTCTGTGCAGATTCACTAACTCACTGTCTGCACAGAATCACTGACTCCCGCTCTGTACAGAGTCGCTGACTCCAGGTCTGTACATAATCAATGATTCCGAACTGCACAGAGTCGCTGACTCCCGGCCTGTACAGAGTAATTGACTCCCGTTCTGTACAGAGTAACTGACTCCCGATCTGTGCAGAGTCACTGACTCCAGGTCTGTACAGCATCACTGACTCCCGGTCGTACAGCGTCACTGACCCCCGGTTGGACAGTCACTAACACTCGGTCTGTTCAGAGTTACTGACTCCCGGTCTGTAAAGACTCACTGACTCCCGGACTGCACAGAATCATTGACTCCCGGTCTTCACAGATTCACTGACTCTACGTCTGCAGAGAGTCACTGAATCCCTCTATGCACAGAGTCACATACTCCCGGTCTGCACAGTCACCGACTTCAAGTCCGTATAGAATCACCGACTCCCGGTCTGCACAGAGCCAATGAATCCCAGTCTGCACAGGGACACTGACTCCAGGTCTGTAGTGAGTCACTGACAGCCGGTCTCTACAGAGCCACTGACTCTAGGTCTGTACAGATTCACTGACTAACTGTCTGTACAGAGACACTAACTCCAGGTCCGTACAGAGTCAGTGACTCCCGGTCCAACAGAGTCACTAACTCCCGGTCTGTACAGATTCACTGCCTCTCGGTATGAACAGATTCACTGATTCCCTGTCTGAACAGTCACTGATTTTGGTCTGTGCAGAGTCACGAACTCTCGGTGTCAGTGACTCTGTACAGACCGGAAGGCAGTGACTCTGCAGAGAGTCACTGACACCCAGGCTGTACAAAGTCACTGACTCCCGGTCCGTACAGAGTCACTGACTCCAGGTCTGTACAGAATCACTGACTCCCCGGCCTGTACACAGTCACTGACTTCCGGTCTGCACAGTGTCACTGACACCCGATCTGTACCGAGCCACTGACTCCAGGTCTGTGCAGATTCACTAACTCACTGTCTGTACAGAGTCACTGATTCCCGATCTATGAAGACTCACTGACACCCGGTCTGTACAGAGGCACTGACACCCGGTCTGTACAGAGCCACTGATTCCAGATCTGCGCAGATTCACTAACTCACGGTCTGTACAGAGTCACTGATTCCGGTCTGGACAGAGTCATCGATTTCCGGTCTGTACAGAATCACTGACTCCCGCTCAGTACAGAGTCGATGATTCCAGGTCTGTACATAATGAATACTTCCGAACTGCACAGAGTCGCTGACTCCCGGCCTGCACAGAGTAATTGACTCCCGTTCTGTACGGAGTAACTGACTCCCGCTCTGTGCAGATTCACCGACACCAGGTCTGTACAGCCACACTGACACCCCGACTGTACAGTGTCACTGACTCCCGGTCTGTACAGACTCACAGACTATGGGTCTGTACGGAGTCACTGACGCCTGGTTTGTACAGAGTTACTGACTCCAGGTCTTACAGAGCCACTGACTCCCGGTCTCTACAGAGTCACTGACTTCCGGTCTGTACAGAGTCACTGACACCCGATCTGTTGAGAGCCACTGAATCCAGGTCTGCACAGGTTAACTGACTCACTGTCTGAAAAGAGTCACTGATTCCGGTCCATATAGAGTCACGGACTTCCGGCCTGTAGCGATTCACTGACTCCCTGTCTGTACAGATTCACTGATTCCGATCTGTACAGAGTCACTGACTCCCCGGCCTGTACCGAGTCACTGACTCCAGGTCTGGACAGACTTACTGTCTCCCGATCTATGAAGGCTCACTGACACCCGGTCTGTACAAAGTCACTGACACCCGGTCTGTACCAGAGCCAATTAATTAAATAAAAAATCTGGAATTAAAATACTAGTATCAGTAATGATGGCCATGAAACGACCGGATTGTCATAACAACCCATCTGGTTCACTAATGTCCTTTAGGGAAGGAAGCCTGCCGCCCTTACCCGGTCTGGCCTACATGTGACTCCAGACCCACAGCAATGTGGTTGATTCTTAATTGCCCTCTGAAATGGCCTAGCAACCACTCAGTTGTAAAATCTCGCTACAAAATGTCATAATAAGAATAAAACCGGACGGACCACCCGGCATCGGACCACTAGGCACCGGACACGACAACGGCAAAACACCAAGCCCAGTCGACCCTGAAAGGTCCTCCTTACTAACATCTGGGGACTTGTGCCAAAATTGGGAGAGCTGTCCCACAGACAAGTCAAGCAACAGCCTGACATAGCCATACTCACAGAATCATATCTTTCAGCCAACGTCCCAGACTCTTCCATCACCATCCCTGGGTATGTCCTGTCCCACCGGCAGGACAGACCCACCAGAGGTGGCGGTACAGTGATATACAGTCAGGAGGGAGTGGCCCTGGGAGTCCTCAACATTGACTCTGGACCCCATGAAATCTCATGGCATCAGGTCAAACATGGGCAAGGAAAGCTCCTGATGATTACCACCTACCGTCCTCCCTCAGCTGATGAATCAGTCCTCCTCCATGTTGAACACCACTTGGAGGAAGCACTGAGGGTAGCAAGGGCACAAAATGTACTCTGGGTGGGGGACTTCAATGTCCATCACCAAGAGTGGCTCGGTAGCACCACTACTGACCGAGCTGGCCGAGTCCTGAAGGACATAGCTGCTAGACTGGGCCTGCGGCAGGTGGTGAGCGAACCAACACGAGGGAAAAACTTACTTGACCTCGTCCTCACCAATCTACCTGTCGCAAATGCATCTGTCCATGACAGCATTGGTAGGAGTGACCACCGCACAGTCATCGTGGAGATGAAATCCCGTCTTCGCACTGAGGACACCATCCAACGTGTTGTGTGGCACTACCACCGTGCTAAATGGGATAGATTCAGAACAGATCTAGCAGCTCAAAACTGGGCATCCATCAGGCGCTGTGGGCCATCAGCAGCAGCAGAATTGTATTCCACCACAATCTGTAACCTCATGGCCCGGCATATTCCTCACTCTACCATTACCAACAAGCCAGGGGATCAACGCTGGTTCAATGAGGAGTGTAGAAGAGCATGCCAGGAGCAGCATCAGGCGTACCTAAAAATGAGGTGCCAACCTGGTGAAGCTACAACTCAGGACTACATGCATGCTAAACAGCGGAAGCAACATGCTATAGACAGAGCTAAGCGATTCCACAACCAACGGATCAGATCAAAGCTCTGCAGTCCTGCCACATCCAGTCGTGAATGGTGGTGGACAATTAAACAACTAACGGGAGGAGGAGGCTCTGCAAACATCCCCATTCTCAATGATGGCGGAGTCCAGCACGTGAGTGCAAAAGACAAGGCTGAAGCGTTTGCAACCATCTTCAGCCAGAAGTGCCGAGTGGATAATCCATCTCAGCCTCCTCCCGATATCCCCACCATCACGGAAGCCAGTCTTCGGCCAATTCGATTCACTCCACGTGATATCAAGATACGGCTGAGTGAACTGGATACAGCAAAGGCTATGGGCCCCGACAACATCCCAGCTGTAGTGCTGAAGACTTGTGCTCCAGAACTAGCTGCGCCTCTAGCCAAGCTGTTCCAATACAGCTACAACACTGGCATCCACCCGACAATGTGGAAAATTGCCCAGGTATGTCCTGTCCACAAAAAGCAGGACAAATCCAATCCGGCCAATTAGCGCCCCATCAGTCTACTCTCAATCATCAGCAAAGTGATGGAAGGTGTCGTCGACAGTGCTATCAAGCGGCACTTACTCACCAATAACCTGCTCACCGATGCTCAGTTTGGGTTCCGCCAGGACCACTCGGCTCCAGACCTCATTACAGCCTTGGTCCAAACATGGACAAAAGAGCTGAATTCCAGAGGTGAGGTGAGAGTGACTGCCCTTGACATCAAGGCAGCATTTGACCGATGTGTGGCACCAAGGAGCCCTCGTAAAATTGAAGTCAATGGGAATCAGGGGGAAAACTCTCCAGTGGCTGGAGTCATACCTGGCACAAAGGAAGATGGCAGTGGTTGTTGGAGGCCAGTCATCTCAGCCCCAGGGCATTGCTGCAGGAGTTCCTCAGGGCAGTGTCCTAGGCCCAACGATCTTCAGCTGCTTCATCAATGACCTTCCCTCCATCATAAGGTCAGAAATGGGGATGTTCGCTGATGACTGCACAGTGTTCAGTTCCATTCGCAACCCCTCAGATAATGAAGCAGTCCGAGCCTGCATGCAGCAAGACCTGGACAACATCCAGGCTTGGGCTCATAAGTGGCAAGTAACATTCGCACCAGATAAGTGCCAGGCAATGACCATCTCCAACAAGAGAGAGTCCAACCACATCCCCTTGACATTCAACGGCATTACCATCACCGAATCCCCCACCATCAACATCCTGGGGGTCACCATTGACCAGAAACTTAACTGGACCAGCCATATAAATACTGTGGCTAGGAGAGCAGGTCAGAGGCTGGGTATTCTGCGGCGAGTGACTCACCTCCTGACTCCCCAAAGCCTTTCCACTATCTACAAGGCACAAGTCAGGAGTGTGATGGAATACTCTCCACTTGCCTGGATGAGTGCTGCTCCAACAACACTCAAGAAGCTCGACACCATCCAAGATAAAGCAGCCTGCTTGATTGGCACCCCATCCACCACCCTAAACATTCACTCCCTTCACCACCGGCGCACTGTGGCTGCAGTGTGCACCATCCACAGGATGCACTGCAGCAACTCGCCAAGGCTTCTTCGACAGCACCTCCCAAACCCGCGACCTCTACCACCTAGAAGGACAAGGGCAGCAGGCGCATGGGAACAACACCACCTGCACGTTCCCCTCCAAGTCACACACCATCCCGACTTGGAAATATATCGCCGTTCCTTCATCGTCGCTGGGTCAAAATCCTGGAACTCCCTTCCTAAAAGCATTGTGGGAGAACCGTCACCACACGGACTGCAGCGGTTCAAGAAGGCGGCTCACCACCACCTTCTCGAGGGCAATTAGGGATGGGCAATAAATGCCGGCCTTGCCAGCGACGCCCACATCCCGTGAACGAATTAAAAAAATAAACTCCAGGTCTGTGCAGATTCACTAACTCACCGTCTGCAATGAATCACTGATTCCGGTCTGTACAGAATAACCGACTTCATTTCGGTACAGAATCACTGACTCCCGCTCTGTGCAGAGTCGCTGACTCCAGGTCTGTACAGCATCACTGACTCCCGGTCGTACAGCGTAACTTACTCCCGGTTGGACAGAGTCACTAACACTTGGTCTGTTCAGAGTTACTGACTCCCGGTCTGTAAAGACTCACTGACTCCCGGTCTGGACAGAATCACTGACTCCCGGTCTGCACAGAGCCACTAACTCCCGGGCTGTACTGATTCACTGACTCCAGGTCTGCAGAAAGTCACTGAAACCCGCAATGCACAGAGTCACTGAGTCCTGGTCTGTACAGAGTTACTGACTTCCAGTCTATGCACGGTCACTGACATCCGGTCTGCACAAAGTCACCGACTCCCGGTCTGCAAAGAGTCACTGACGCCCGGTCTGCACAGAGCCATTGAATCCCGGTCTGCACAGGGACACTGACTCCAGGTCTGCACAGAGTCACTGACTCCTAGTTTGTACAGAGAAACTGACTCCAGGTCTGTACTGAATCAATGACTCCCTGTTTGTACAGATTCACTGATTCCGGTCTGTACAGTGTCACTGATTCCCGGTCTGTGCAGCGTCACTGACTCCAGGTCGGTACAGAGTCATTACGTCTTGGTCCGTTCAGAGTTACCGACTCCCGATCTCTGAAGACTCACTGACACCCGGTCTGGACAGAGTCACTGACACCCGGTCTGTGCAGAGCCACTGACTCCAGGTCTGTCCAGATTCACTGACTAACTCTCTGTACAGAGACCCTGACTCCAGGTCTGTACGGAGTCAGTGACTCCCAGTCCTACAGAGTCACTGACTCCTGTTCTGTACAGATTCACTGACTCTCGGTTTGTACAGATTCACTGACTCCCTGCCTGTACCGAGTAACTGACTCCCGGTCGGCACAGTGTCTCTGATTCCCGGTCTATGCAGAGTCACTGACTCCCTTTCTGCCCAGAATCACTGACTTCCGGTCCGTGCAGCGAATCTGACTTCTGGTCTATGCAGAGTCACTGACACCCTGTCTGTTCAAAGTCACTAACTCTCGGTCTGTACAGGGTCAATGATTCCCTGTCTGTACAGATTCACTGAATCCCGGTCCGTGCAGAATCACAGACTCCCGTTTTGTACAGAACCACTGACTCACGGTCTGTGCAGAGAACCCGACTCCAGGTCTGTGCACAGTAACTGATTCCAGGTCTGTGCAGAATCACGGACACCCGGTCTGTACAGAGTGACCGACTCCCGGTTTGCAAAGAGTCACTGACGCCCGGTCTGTACAGAGTCACCGAGTTCCGGTCCGTACAGAAACACCGATTCCCGGTCTGGACAACGTCACTGAATTCAGGTCTCTAATGAATCACTGACTCCCCGGCCTGCACAGAATCAATGACTCCCCGACTGTACAGAGTCACTGAATCCCGGTCTGTACAGACTCACTGACGTTCGGTCCGTATAGTGGCACTGACTCCAGGTCTGTACAGAATCACTGACTCCCTGTCTGTACTGAGTCATTGACACCCGCTCTGTGCAGAGACACTGACACCCGGTCTGTACAGAGACACTGTCTCCAGGTCTGTGCAGAGTCACTGACTCCCCGGCCTGTACAGAGTCACTGACTTCCAGTATGTACAGAATCTTTGACACCCGGAATGTACAGAGGCACTGACACTCGGTCGGTGCAGAGCCATTGAATCCAGGTCTGTACAGATTCATTGACTCACTGTCTGTGCAGAGTCACTGATTACGGTATTTACAAGGTCACTGACTCCCGGTCTGTGCAGAGTTACTACTCCAGCTCTGAACAGAGTGGCTAACTCTCGGTCCGTTCAGAGTTACTGACTCCGGGTCTATGAAGACTAACTGCCTCCCGGTCTGTACAGAATCATTGCCTCCCGGACTGCGGAGAGTCACTGACTCCCGGTCTGTAAAGAGTAATTGACTTCCGGTCTGTACAGATTCACTGACTCCCGGTCTGTACAGAGTAACTGACTCCAGTTCTGTGCAGAGTGACTGACTCCCGTCCTGTACAGATACACTGACTCCCAGTCTGCACAGAATCACTGATTCCGGTCCGTACAGAGTCACTAACTCCCGGTCTGTACAGAGTCAGTGACTCCGGTTCTATACAGAGTCACTGACTCCCCGTCGTACAGCGTCACTGACTCCCGCTCGTACAGAGTCAGTGACTCTCGGTCTGTTCAGAGTTACTGATTCTCGGTCTGTACAGAGACACTGACTCCAGGTCTGTGCTGAGTCACTGGCTCCAGGTCTGTACAGACTCACTGTCCCCAGGTCTGGACAGAGTCACTGACTCCCTGTCTGTACAGAGTCACTGACTCCAGGTGTGTACAGAATCACAGACTCCCGGTCTGCATAGCGTCACTGACTTAAGGTCTGTACAGAGCCACTGACTCCCTTTCTTTACAGAATCACTGATTCCGGTCCGTACAGAGTCACAAACACCAGGCCTGTACAGAGTCAATGACTCCCGTTCTATACAGAGTAACTGACTCCAGGTCTGCACAGGGTGACTGACTCCCGTCCTGTACATATTCACGGACTCCCTGTCTGTACAGAATCACTGATTCCGGTCCGTACAAAGTCAGTAACTGCCGGCCTGCACAGAGTCACTGACACCGGTTCTATACAGAGTAAGTGTCTCCCGGTCTGTGCAGAGTCACTGACTCCAGATCTGCACAGAGTCAGTGACTCTCGTCGGACAGCGTCACTGACACCCGGTAGTACACTGTCAGTAACTCTCCGTCTGTTCAGAGTTACTGACTCTCGGTCTGTACAGAGTCACTGACTCCCGGTCTGCACAGAGTCGCTGACTCCAGATGTGCACATAATCAATAATTCCCCGTCTATACAGAGTCACTGACTCCCGGTCTGTACAGAGTCACTGACTCCCGGTCTGTGCAGAATCACTGAATCCGGTCTGCACAGAGACATTGACTCCCGGTCTGCACAGAGACACTGACTACCGGTCTGTACAGAGGCACTGACTCCCAGTCTGTGCAGAATCACTGAATCCGGTCTGCACAGAGACATTGACTCCCGGTCTGCACAGAGACACTGACTACCGGTCTGTACAGAGGCACTGACTCCATGTCTGTACACAGTCACTGACTCCTGGTTAGTACAGAGCCACTGACTCTCGGCATGTTCAGATTCACGGACTCCCTGTCAATACAGAGTCACTGATTCCGGTCTGCACAGAGTCACTGACTCTCGGTCTACACAGTGACACTGACACCCGGTCTGTGCAGATTGACTGACTCCAGGTCTGTACAGACTCACTGACTCCCAGTCTGGCCAACGTCACTGAATCCCGGTCTGTACAGAGTCACTGACTCCCGTTCCGTTCAGAATCACAGACGCCCGGCCTGTACAGAGTCATTGACTCCCAGTCTTTACAGTGTCACTGACTTTCGTCTGTACAGACTCACTGACTCCAGGTCTGTAAAGATTCACTGACTCCCGGTCTGTACCGAGTCACTGACTTCCGGTCTGTACAGCATCACTTGCTCCAGGTCTGTGCAGACTCACTGACTCAAGGTCTGTACAGAGTCACTGACTCACGGTCCGTACAGAGTCACCGACTCCCGGTTTGTACAGAAACACTGACATCGGTCTGTACAGACAAACTGACTCCCGTTCTGTACAGAGTCACTGACTCCCGGTCTGTTCAGATAAACTGAGTCCAGTTC
This sequence comes from Heptranchias perlo, assembly GCF_035084215.1. NCBI lineage: Eukaryota > Metazoa > Chordata > Chondrichthyes > Hexanchiformes > Hexanchidae > Heptranchias > Heptranchias perlo. The sequence goes on from NW_027139285.1 coordinate 227,668, forward strand.
TGCACAGAGTCTGTACAGAGTCGCTGACTCCCGGTCTGTACAGAGTCAATGACTCCCGGTCTGTGCATATTCACTGACTCCAGGTCGTGCAGAGTCACCGAATCCCGGTCTGCACAGAGTCACTGACTCCCGTTCTGTACAGAATCGCTGACTCCAGGTCTGTACATAATCAATGATTCCCTGTCTGTACAGAGTCACTGACTCCTGGTCTGTGCAGAGTCAATGTGTCCAGGTCTGTACAGAGTAACTGACTTCCGGTCTGTACAGAGACACTGACTCCAGGTTTGAACAGAGTCACCGACTCCTGGTCTGTGCAGCGTCACTGGCTCCAGGTCTGTACAGACTCACTGACTCCAAGTCTGGACACAGTCACTGCCTCCAGGTCTGTACAGAGTCACTGACTCCACGTCTGTACTGAGTCGCTGACTCCATGTCTGTACATCATCAATGATTCCCCATCTGTACCGAGTCGCTGACTCCCTGTCTGCACAGAGCCACTGACTACCAGTCTGTACAGAGACGCTGTCTCCCCGTTTGCACAGAGCCACTGACTACCAGTCTGTCCAGAGACACTGAATCCCGGTCTGCACAGAGTCACTGACTCCCGGTCTGTACAGAGACACTGACTCCCCGTATGCACAGAGCCACTGACTACCAGTCTGTCCAGAGACCATGAATCAAGGTCTGTACAGAGTCACTGACTCCCGTTCCGTTCAGAATCACAGACGCCCGGCCTGTACAGAGTCATTGACTCCCAGTCTTTACAGTGTCACTGACTTTCGTCTGTACAGACTCACTGACTCCAGGTCTGTAAAGATTCACTGACTCCCGGTCTGTACCGAGTCACTGACTTCCGGTCTGTACAGCATCACTTGCTCCAGGTCTGTGCAGACTCACTGACTCAAGGTCTGTACAGAGTCACTGACTCACGGTCCGTACAGAGTCACCGACTCCCGGTTTGTACAGAAACACTGACATCGGTCTGTACAGACAAACTGACTCCCGTTCTGTACAGAGTCACTGACTCCCGGTCTGTTCAGATAAACTGAGTCCAGTTCTGCACAGAGTCTGTACAGAGTCGCTGACTCCCGGTCTGTACAGAGTCAATGACTCCCGGTCTGTGCATATTCACTGACTCCAGGTCGTGCAGAGTCACCGAATCCCGGTCTGCACAGAGTCACTGACTCCCGTTCTGTACAGAATCGCTGACTCCAGGTCTGTACATAATCAATGATTCCCTGTCTGTACAGAGTCACTGACTCCTGGTCTGTGCAGAGTCAATGTGTCCAGGTCTGTACAGAGTAACTGACTTCCGGTCTGTACAGAGACACTGACTCCAGGTTTGAACAGAGTCACCGACTCCTGGTCTGTGCAGCGTCACTGGCTCCAGGTCTGTACAGACTCACTGACTCCAAGTCTGGACACAGTCACTGCCTCCAGGTCTGTACAGAGTCACTGACTCCACGTCTGTACTGAGTCGCTGACTCCATGTCTGTACATCATCAATGATTCCCCATCTGTACCGAGTCGCTGACTCCCTGTCTGCACAGAGCCACTGACTACCAGTCTGTACAGAGACGCTGTCTCCCCGTTTGCACAGAGCCACTGACTACCAGTCTGTCCAGAGACACTGAATCCCGGTCTGCACAGAGTCACTGACTCCCGGTCTGTACAGAGACACTGACTCCCCGTATGCACAGAGCCACTGACTACCAGTCTGTCCAGAGACCATGAATCAAGGTCTGTACAGAGTCACTGACTCCAGTTCCGTACAGATTCACTGAATCCCGGTCTGTACAACGTTAGTGACTCAAACTCTGTGCTGAGTTTCTGATGTCCAATCCGTACAGAATCGATGACTTCCGGTCTGCACAGAGTCACTGACTCCTGGTCTGCACAGAGTCACTGACTCCCGTTCTCTGCAGACGAACTAACTTCAGGTCTGTCCAGAGTAACTGACTCCCGGTCTGTACAGAGTCACTGAATCCCCGTCTGTGCAGACTCGCCGACTCCAGGTCTGTGCAGAGTAACTGACTTCCGGTCTGTACAGAGTCACTGACTCCCGGTCTGTTCAGAGAAATTGAGTCCAGGTCTGTAATGAGTCTGTACAGCGTCGCTGACTCCCGGTCTGTACAGAGTCAATGATTCCCGGTCTTTACAGAGTCAATGACTCCCGGTCTGTACAGGGTCACTGACTCCCGGTCTGTACAGCTTCACTTGATCCAAGTCTGTGCAGACTCACTGACTGCCGGTCCGTACAGTACCCCTAACTCCCGGTCTGCGCAGAGCCACTGATTCCCGGTCCGTAGAGAACCACTGACTCCCGGTCTGCACAGAGCCACTGACTACCGGTCTGTACCGAGAAACTGACTCTATGTCTGCACAGTGCCACTGACTACCGGCCTGTACAAAGTCACTGAATTCAGGTCTGTACAGAGTCAATGCAACCCGGTCTGCACAGAGTCACTGACTCCCGTTCTGTACAGAGACACTGATTCCCGGTTCATACAGAATCACGGACTCCCGGTCTGCACAGAGACACTGACTCCAGGTCTGTTCAGAATCGCTGACTCCAGGTCTGCACTGAGTCGCTGACTCCATGTCTGTACATCATCAATGATTCCCCATCTGTACCGAGTCGCTGACTCCCCGTCTGTACAGAGTCACTGACTCCAGGTCTGGACAGACTCACTGACTCCCAGTCCGGCCAGAATCACAGACGCCCGGCCTGTACAGAGACACTGACTCCCAGTCTGTGCAGAGTCACTGAATCTCGTCTGTGCAGACTCACTGACTCCCGGGCTGCACAGACTCACTGACTTCCGGACCATACAGAGTCGCCGACTCCCGGTCTATACAGAAACACTGACTCCCGGTCTGCACAGAATCACAGACTTCTGTTCGGTACAGAACAACTGACACACGGTCTGCACCGAAACACTCACTCCAGGTCTGTACAGAGTCACTGACTCGAGGTCTGTACAGAGTCGCTGACAGCCGGTCTGTACAGAGTCAATGACTCCCGGTCTGTGCAGCGTCACTGGCTCCAGGTCTGTGCAGACTCACTGACTCCAGGTCTGGACAGAATCACTGACTCCCGGTCTGTACAGCGTCACTGACTCCCGGTCTGTACAGAATAACTGAATTCCGGTCGATGCAGAGTCACTGACTCCCGGTCTGTACAGTCACTGATTCCCGGTCCGTACAGAATCATCGACAACCGGTCTGCACAGAGACATTGACTACAGGACTGTACAGTGTTGCTGACTCCCGGTCTGCACATAATCAATGATTCCTCTCTGTACAGAGTCACTGACACCCTGTCGGCACAGAATCGCAGAACAATTGACACGCGGTCTGTACAGAGACACTGACTCCAGGTCTGGAAAGAGAAACTGACTCCAGGTCTGCACAGAGTCATTGACTCGAGGTCTGTACAGAGTCGCAGACACCCGGTCTATACAGAGTCAATGACTCCCGGTCTGTACAGCGTCAATGGCTCCAGGTCTGTCATAGAGTCATAGAGTTATACAGCACGGATAGAGGCCCTTCGGCCCATCGTGTCCGCGCCGGCCATCAGCCCTGTCTACTCTAATCCCATATTCCAGCATTTGGTCCGTAGCCTTGTATGCTATGGCATTTCAAGTGCTCATCCAAATGCTTCTTGAATGTTGTGAGGGTTCCTGCCTCCACAACCCTTTCAGGCAGTGAGTTCCAGACTCCAACCACCCTCTGGGTGAAAAAGTTCTTTCTCAAATCCCCTCTAAACCTCCCGCCTTTTACCTTGAATCTATGTCCCCTTGTTATAGAACCCTCAACGAAGGAAAAAAGCTCCTTAGTATCCATCCTATCTGTGCCCCTCATAATTTTGTACACCTCAATCATGTCCCCCCTCAGCCTCCTCTGCTCCAAGGAAAACAAACCCAATCTTCCCAGTCTCTCTTCATAGCTGAAGCGCTCCAGCCCTGGTAACATCCTGGTGAATCTCCTCTGCACCCTCTCCAAAGCGATCACATCCTTCCTGTAGTGTGGCGACCAGAACTGCACACAGTAATCCAGCTGTGGCCTAACCAGTGTTTTATACAGCTCCATCATAACCTCCTTGCTCTTATATTCTATGCCTCGGCTAATAAAGGCAAGTATCCCATATGCCTTCTTTACCACCTTATCTACCTGTTCCGCCGCCTTCAGGGATCTGTGAACTTGCACACCAAGATCCCTCTGACCCTCTGTCTTGCCTAGGGTCCTCCCATTCATTGTGTACACAGAGTCACTGACTCCCGGTATGTACAGAGTAACTGACTTCCGGTCTATGCAGAGTCACTGACTTCAGGTCTGCACACAGTCACCGACTTCAAGTCCGTACAGAATCACCGACTCCCGGTCTGCACAGAGCCATTGAATCCCGGTCTGCCCAGGGACACTGATTCCAGGTCTGCACAGAGTCAATGAAACCCGGTCTGAACAGAGACACTGACACCCGGTCTGTACATGGTGATTGAATTCCGGTCGATGCAGATTCACTGACTCCCAGTCTGGACAGAGTTACTGACTCCCGGTCTGTAAAGGCTCTCTGACACCCGGTCTGGACAGAATCACTGACTCGCGGTCCGCACAGAGCCACTAGCTCCCGGTATGTACAGATTCACTGTCTGCAGGTCTGCAGTGAGTCCATGAATCCCGCTACGCACAGTGTCACTGACTCCCAGCCTGTACAGATTCACTGACACCCTATCTGTACAGATTCACTGATTCCGGTCTGTACAGAGTCACTTACACTCGGTCTGTTCAGAGTTACTGACTCCCGGTCTTAAAGACTCACTGACTCCCGTTCTGGACAAAATCACTGACTCCCGGTCTGCACAGAGCCAATAACTCCCGGTCTGTACAGATTCACTGTCTCCAGGTCTGCAGTGAGTCACTGAATCCCGCTACGCACAGTGTCACTGACTCCTGGTCTGTACAGAGTAACTGACTTCAGGTCCGTACAGAATCACCAACTCCCGGTCTGCACAGAGCCATTGAATCCCGGTCTGCACAGGGACACTGACTCCAGGTTTGCCCAGAGACACTGACTCCCGGTCTGTACTGAGAAACTGACTCCAAGTCTGTACTGAATCAATGATTCCTGTTTGTACAAATTCACTGATTCCGGTCTGTACAGTGTCACGGACTCCCGGTCTGCGCAGAATTACTGACTCCCGGTCGGTACAGAGTCACTAAGTCACGGTCCATTCATTGTTACAGACTCCCGGTCTCTGAAGGCTCATTGACACCCGGTCTGTACAGAGTCACTGACACCCGGTCTGTACAGAGCCACTAACTCCAAGTCTGTACAGATTCATTGACTCCCGGTCCTACAGAGTCACTGACTCCCGGCCTGTACAGATTCACGGACTCTCGGTTTGTTCAGATTCACGGACTCCCTGCCTGTACAGCGTCACTGAATCCCGGTCTGCAGCGTCACTGATTCCCGGTCTATGCAGAGTCACTGACATCCTGTCTGTTCAAAGTCACTAACTCTCGGTCTGCACAGGGTCAATGATTCCCTGTCTGTACAGATTCACTGACTCCCGGTCCGTACAGAATCACAGACTCCCGTGTTGTACAGAACCACTGAATCACGGTCTGTGCAGAGAACCCGACTCCAGGTCTGTGTACAGTAACTGATTCCAGGTCTGTACAGAACCACGGACACCCGGTCTTTACAGAGTGACCGACTCCCGGTCTGCGAAGAGTCACTGACGCCCGGTCTGTACAGAGTCACCGAGTTCCGGTCCGGACAGAAACACCGATTCCCGGTCTGGACAACGTCACTGAACTCAGGTCTGTAAAGAATCACTGACTCCCCGGCCTGTACAGAGTCACTGTCTTCCTGTCTGTGCAGGGTCACTGAATCCAGGTGATTCAAATGACTCACTGTCTGTACAGAGACACAGATTCCGGTCTTTACAGGGTCACTGACTCCAGCTCTGAACAGAGTGGCTAACTCTCGGTCCGTTCAGAGTTACTGATTCCGGGTCCATGAAGACTCACTGCCTCCCGGTCTGTACAGAATCATTGCCTCCCTGTCTGTGGAGAGTCACTGACATCCCGTCTGGACAAAATCACTGACTACTGGTCTGTACAGAGTAACTGACTCCCGGTCCGGACAGAATCACTGACTCCCGGTCTGCAAGGAGACAGTGACTCCAGGTCTGTACAGAGTGACTGACTCCCGTCCGGCACAGAATCGCAGAACAATTGACACGCGGTCTGTACAGAGACACTGACTCCAGGTCTGGAAAGAGAAACTGACTCCAGGTCTCGACAGAGTCATTGACTCGAGGTCTGCACAGAGTCGCAGACACCCGGTCTGTACAGAGTCAATGACTCCCGGTGTGTACAGCGTCAATGGCTCCAGGTCTGTCATAGAGTCATAGAGTTATACAGCACGGATAGAGGCCCTTCGGCCCATCGTGTCCGCGCCGGCCATCAGCCCTGTCGACTCTAATCCCATATTCCAGCATTTGGTCCGTAGCCTTGTATGCTATGGCATTTCAAGTGCTCATCCAAATGCTTCTTGAATGTTGTGAGGGTTCCTGCCTCCACAACCCTTTCAGGCAGTGAGTTCCAGACTCCAACCACCCTCTGGGTGAAAAAGTTCTTTCTCAAATCCCCTCTAAACCTCCCGCCTTTTACCTTGAATCTATGTCCCCTTGTTATAGAACCCTCAACGAAGGAAAAAAGCTCCTTAGTATCCATCCTATCTGTGCCCCTCATAATTTTGTACACCTCAATCATGTCCCCCCTCAGCCTCCTCTGCTCCAAGGAAAACAAACCCAATCTTCCCAGTCTCTCTTCATAGCTGAAGCGCTCCAACCCTGGTAACATCCTGGTGAATCTCCTCTGCACCCTCTCCAAAGCGATCACATCCTTCCTGTAGTGTGGCGACCAGAACTGCACACAGTACTCCAGCTGTGGCCTAACCAGTGTTTTATACAGCTCCATCATAACCTCCTTGCTCTGATATTCTATGCCTCGGCTAATAAAGGCAAGTATCCCATATGCCTTCTTTACCACCTTATCTACCTGTTCCGCCGCCTTCAGGGATCTGTGAACTTGCACACCAAGATCCCTCTGACCCTCTGTCTTGCCTAGGGTCCTCCCATTCATTGTTCATTCCCTTGCCTTGTTAGTCCCTCCAAAGTGCATCACCTCGCACTTTTCCGGGTTAAATTCCATTTGCCACTGTTCCGCCCATCTGACCAACCCATCTATATCGTCCTGCAGACTGAGGCTATCCTCCTCGCTATTTACCACCCTACCAATTTTTGTATCATCAGCGAACTTACTGATCATGCCTTTTACATTCATATCCAAGTCATTAATGTAGACCACAAACAGCAAGGGACCCAGCACCGATCCCTGTGGTACGCCACTGGCCACAGGCTTCCAGTCACAAAAACAACCTTCGACCATCACCCTCTGCCTTCTGCCACTAAGCCAGTTTTGTATCCAAAGTGCCAAGGCACCCTGGATTCCATGGGCTCGTACCTTCTTGACCAGTCTCCTGTGGGGGACTTTATCGAAGGCCTTACTGAAATCCATGTATACCACATCCACTGCGTTACCCTCATCCACACGCCTAGACACCCCCTCAAAAAATTCAATCAAATTAGTCAGACATGATCTTCCCTTGACAAAGCCATGTTGACTAACCCTGATTAATCCTTGCTTCTCCAAGTGGAGACTAATTTTGTCCTTCAGAACTTTTTCCAATAATTTTCCTACCACTGATGTTACGCTCACTGGCCTGTATTAGGGCTAGGGTTAGGGTTAGGGTTAGGGTTAGGGTTAGGGTTAGGTTGTACGGTGTTGGCAGGAGGGGAGTTACACCCTCTTGTGTTCGTATTCTCACTCAACCCTTGAGCTTCTTGTCACTTATACCTGACACTTTTGGTTGGCCCACGCTTTGCCTCACCACCTGGCTTCTTTTTCTTGCCGATCTCTTCTTAGTAATTTCTTGATCCGTAATCCTTTGATCCCCCTCTGGGGTTATAATCAGTTCCTGAGTTCTGCCAATTGATGGTCTCTATCTAGTATTTAGTTATTATTTGCTTACTTAAAAATTATTATTGGTGTTGGAACCATACCCTTTATTTTAAGTAGTGTTAGGGTTATGTTGTATTGAGGTTGGGGGGTTCAGGTTAGGGTTAGGGTTGCTGCACTGGGGTTAGTGTTGGGGTTAGGTGAGGTTCAGGGTCGCAGTTAGGTTCAGGGCTATATTGGGGTTAGGTTGGGGTGCATCAGGGTTAGGGTTAGGTGTGTAGGGGTGGGGTGGGGTTAGGGTTAAGTTTTAGGGGTAGGGTTGGGTGCATCAGGGTTAGGGTTAGGTGTTTAGGGGTAGGGTAGGGTGCATCACGGTTAGGGTTAGGTGTTTATCGGTGCATCAGGGTTAGGGTTAGGTGTTTAGGGGTAGGGTAGGATGCATCAGGGTTAGGGTTATGTGTTTAGGGGTAGGGTAGGGTGCATCAGGGTTAGGGTCCAGGGTCAGAGTTGTGATTAGATTCAGGGCTAGGGGGTTGGAGTTATGGGTTAGGGTTGCATTAGGGGTAGGGTTAAGTGAGGGTCAGGGTTTAGGAGTAGGGTGGGGTGTGTTAGGCTTAGATTTTAGGGGTGGGGTGGGAGATTAGGTTTGCTGTATTAGAGTTACGGTTAGGCTTTAGGGGTAGAGTGGGGTGCATTGGAGTTAGGATTTGGGATATGGATGGGGTCTGTTTGTAGTTAGGGTTGGGGCTTTGGTCTGTTTGTTGTGGGCAGTGTGGGGTTTAGTGGTTTCGGATAGCTCAAACAGTAGGGGTTAGCTCTGTTTATTGTGATTAGGGTAGGGTGTGGTTGCGGTTTGAGAGGTTTATCAAGCTGGGGTTGGGATTTGTGGTAATTAAGGTCGGGGCAGTTTTGTTTTTTGATGTTGGATTTCCCCCATTTTAGATCTGATTTAAGCCCTTTGGTAACTGAGTTTGTAGGGTTGTTATCCAGTGTTTTTCCCTCCTCTTCCTTTGTGAGGTTGTCCAGTTCATGTTGGTCTCCAACCCCATAAATTCCAGGGATTCAAGACCATGCTCCATGAAGTGTCGGGAGGTAGGTTTGTATACATCCTTTGTTCTAATAGCACTGAGGTGTCCTGTGAGCCTCATCCTTAGACTATTCCCTGTTTCTCCTACATACAAGATGTGGCATTGTTTGCATCGAATTGCATATACAGCATTGTGCTGTTCACATGTAATTCTTTGTTTAATTAGGGCTGCTTTTCCTGTGTGTCTATTTTGTATAATTTTGCGGATTATTAGGTATTTACACGTCCCACATTTTGGGTTTGTGCAGTTCTGGGTTGTCTGTTTTCTTATTCTAGTACGAACCAGCATGTCCCGAAGGTTTCGAGTTCTTTTGTATGCTGACGTTATGTTGTATCGGCTAAGTGTGTCAACATCCTCTTTTAGTTTTCCAAATTGGGTTTTAATCACCCCGTGTATTAGTTTGGTCGTTGTATCGTATGTCGTTATCAGTGGTAGTCTTGCTACTTCTCTGTTTGGCCGTGGGCTATTCAGTCCCCTCAGGAAATCAGACTTAAGGTGCCTGAGGAACCTTTTCGTGTAACCTCTCTGTCTCAGTGCAGTAAATAGGGTTGTGGTGGCTTCCCTAAAGTCCTCTCCGTTTGTGCATATGCGGTGAAAACGTGTCAGTTGTGACTTCACCAGCCCCCGTAAGGTATGTTTTGGACGGTGGCTGTTTATGTGCAGGAGTGTGTGTGTGTCTGTTTCTTTAAAGAATACCTTTGTTGCTAGCTTGTGGCTGTTATTCTCCTGTTGTAATTTAAATACTGTGGTGTCCAGGAAATCCACACTTTCTCTATGTGTTGTAACTTTAAGTTTAATAGATTGGTGGTGACTGTTGAGAATACCTACAAATTCTTGCAATTCTGTTTCTGTGTGAGTCCAGACTCCCCATATGTCATCCAGGTATCTGTAATAACACATCGGGAGCTTGGAACACTTTTCAAAGACTGTGTTTTCCCAGTCCGCCATGTATATGTTTGCGTAGGCCGGGGCAAATTTCTTGCCCATAGCCGTGCCCTTAATCTGTAGGTAGAATTGCTCCTGGAATTCAAAGTCATTTTTTGTTAGTCCTAGGTGTAATAGCTGGATTATGGCTGCATCTGGTCTGTGGGGTTGGGGGAACTTTCTAAGGATATTTTCCACTGCCTGTATGCCTCTGTCTGTTTCTATGTTTGTGTATAGGCTTTCAATGTCCATGGTAAAGAGTATTGCGTTCGGGGGTACGGTCAGTGAGTTCACTATTTCTATGAAGTGGTAAGTGTCTTTAATGTAGCTAGGGTGCTTCTGTGATAAGGGGTTTAGGAATGAGTCAATGTATTCTGCTATCCTGTAGGATTCACTACCACAGTCTGACACAATTGGTCTTCCTGGTGGTATTTCTCCTGGTACAGTCCATGTGTCAGGGTGCTTGTGTATTTTGGGTAGGATGTAGAATTTTCTGGGTTGTGGTTGTTCCCCTCTTAGGTATTCCACTTGTTTCTGATTTAAGTGTTTAGATCTCTTTAGTTCTGTTAAAATGTTTCCAATCTCTTTTCGTGTGTCCTGGTACATTGGTGCTGTTAATTTAGTGTAGTGGGCTGTATTATTAAGCTGTCTGTGAGCTTCAAGTAGATACTGTTGCCTATCCATGATCACTATACTACTGCCCTTATCTGCTGGTTTTATGATTATATCTAGATTGTTTCTAAGTTCTATGATTGCCCGTCTCTCTCTTCCAGTGAGGTTTTGCTTGTCTGTCTGTTTAGGGATTTTTTCAATTTGTGATTGAATCTGTTTAATAAAGTTTAGGATTTCTGGCTCTATTTTATTGTTTGGTGGGGTCCATTCTGATGGTGGTGTAAAAGGTTGCTTGTCTGTTTCTGAATCGCTAAAGTAATCGGTCAGTTTTACTCTCCTGTAAAACCTTTTCAGATCCTCCTGAATTTGTACTTTACAATGTTTTGGGGTTGGAACAAATGTAAGGCCCTTGTTTAAAACCCTCTCCTGTACCTCTGTGGGGTTAAAGAGTTGGGAAATATTAATAACAGTTTTTCCCAGGTTTAATCTACCCTTCTCTTGGGTTAATGTCCTTTTTAGTTTAAACACTTCATCCACTGGTTTATTATGTTATGGGCAGTGCTATCTGTCCAATGGATGTGGTCAGCCCCCACTTTAAAGGATCTAGCATTAATTGCTGGTATGTAATTCTGTTTTTTTATATGCTGGTTAATTCCTCTGATTGTATCCCTCTCCATTTCTGGAAGTAAGTTACTGAAGTTAATTTCCGGCACCCAGATCTGAGCATTTGGGAATGTGCTCTTAGCCAATTTAAGTAATGACTGCAGTTGCTTGGTTGCAGTCAGTGGTCTCTGCGTTCGATTATTAATGCCAACTGAGAGCACCACCTTTTTGGTCTCCGGACAGGGTTCCAATTTGTCCAGAATAGCTGCGACATGAATGAATTTAGCTTCTGGAAAGCTATCAATTTGGGTGGTGGGATTTGGGCATCTTTTTATCTTGGAGAGGTTAGAATCTCCTATTATTAAAATGGATTTTCTGGGTTCCAATTTCCAGATTATGTTTTTTCGGCTGGTGTTGGGGTGCCTCGTCACTCTCTGTGCATCTTCCCCTTCAGAGTCAGGTTCTGCCCCTGTTGGTGTGTTTTCTGTTTCTGTGTCTGCTCCCCCTGCCTCCCCTATTGTGTTCCCTACCTCGGCTACAGCTATTTCTGCCTCTCCTACTGTGTTATCTGTCTGGGCTCTCATTGTTCCTGTCCCCATTTCTGTGTCTATTGGGTTTACCTGTCCGGTCTGGTCGCTCCCTTGTTTCTGTGGAAGGGGTTGTTTTGTGACTTTGATCTCGGGCTCTAAAACTGCTGTATTTCTTGGGATGGTTGGTTTGGTACAGTCTTTCTTTTGTCTCTGTGGGAGCGGTTGGTACGTGACCCTGGTGTTGTGGAACAGGAATGTTGTGCATGGATTTGTCCCTGGTGTAGGGGGGGTTCTCCCTCCTGTTTGTTTTGGGTCTGAGGAATCCCTAGTGATTTGGTTTAATACGGTCTGATGTTGGTTCCCCATGTAGTGCTGGGGTCTATGTGGCTCAGGCTCTTGAGAGCCAAGTGTGATGTCCAGGTCCCTAATGATGGCCACATTGGAAATCCTGGTCCTTGGCCTGTGGGGTGGGGTAGGGCTGGTCGCCGCCCTGGATGGCGGGGAAGGGGGGTCGCTGCCCTGGACCACAGGGAAGGGGGGGTTTCGGTGGTCTGCTGGTGGTGTGACGAAGTCGAGCTAGCTGGCCCACGGGGTGGGGGGGTCTGCCGGTGGCGTGACGAAGTCGTGGCAGCTGGTCAAAGGGGTGGGGGGGTCTGTCGGTGGCGTGACGAAGTCATGGCAGCTGGCTCAAAGGGTGGGGGGGTATGTTGGTGGTCTGACGAAGTCGTGGCAACTGGTGCAAGGGGTGGGGGGGTCTGCCGGTGGCGTGACGAAGTCATGGCAGCTGGCTCAAAGGGTGGGGGGGGTCTGTCGGTGGCGTGACGAAGTCGTGGCAACTGGTGTAAGGGGTGGGGGTTCTGGCGGTGGCGTGCTGAAGTCATGGCAGCTGGCTCAAAGGGTGGGGGGGTCCGTCGGTGGCATGACGAAGTCATGGCAGCTGGCTCAAAGGGTGGGGGGGTGTGTTGGTGGTGTGACGAAGTCGTGGCAACTGGTGCAAGGGGTGGGGGGGTCTGCCGGTGGCGTGACGAAGCCATGGCAGCTGGCTCAAAGGGTGGGTGGGTCTGTCGGTGGCGTGACGAAGTCGTGGCAACTGGTGCAAAGGGTGGGGGGGTCTGCCGGTGGCGTGCTGAAGTCATGGCAGCTGGCTCAAAGGGTGGGGGTGTCCGTCGGTGGCATGACAAAGTCGTGGCAGCTGGCCCACTGGGTGGGGGGGGGGGTTTCAGTCCGTCTGCGGCATGAGGGGGCTGTGATCGCAGGCTGGTGGAACAAGGCTGAGAGGAGCCGAGCGGAGCGGAGGGAGCGTCCGATAAAAGGCGGGATTTCAGAGCGCTGAGAACAGCTGCGAGGAGCCGAGCCGAGCGGAGGGAGCGTCCGATAAAAGGCGGGATTTCAGAGCGCTGAGAGGAGCCGAGCCGAGCGGAGGGAGCGTCCGATAAAAGGCGGGATTTCAGAGCGCTGAGAACAGCTGAGAGGAGCCGAGCCGAGCGGAGGGAGCGTCCGATAAAAGGCGGGATTTCAGAGCGCTGAGAACAGCTGAGAGGAGCCGAGCCGAGCGGAGGGAGCGTCCCATAAAAGGAGGGATTTCAGAGCGCTGAGAACAGCTGAGAGGAGCCGAGCCGAGCGGAGGGAGCGTCCGATAAAAGGCGGGATTTCAGAGCGCTGAGAACAGCTGAGAGGAGCCGAGCGGAGCGGAGGGAGCGTCCGATAAAAGGCGGGATTTCAGAGCGCTGAGAACAGCTGCGAGGAGCCGAGCCGAGCGGAGGGAGCGTCCGATAAAAGGCGGGATTTCAGAGCGCTGAGAACAGCTGCGAGGAGCCGAGCCGAGCGGAGGGAGCGTCCGATAAAAGGCGGGATTTCAGAGCGCTGAGAGGAGCCGAGCCGAGCGGAGGGAGCGTCCGATAAAAGGCGGGATTTCAGAGCGCTGAGAGGAGCCGAGCGGAGCTGCGACCGAGTTCGAAGTGACGTCAGGAATCAGATCGGGACGCGACACAGGGGAGGCACCTGATTGGTGAGTAGGTTCAGGTGAGTATTTCTCCTCATCTGCAGCAACTGAAGGAAAAGGAAAGGGAAGGTCTGCAGGTCTTATAGGAAGTAGCGTTTATTTTTTAGTGAATCAAGGTCCCTAGTGTAGTTAACATTCTCTAAATTGAGAACAATTTAAAGGAGTAAACTCCTTAAAGGGAGTGGTAGGTAGTTTTTCTTTCCTTTTTTTTTCTCTTGACATTGTAGTTGTTCTTAAGCTAATTTAAGGGTTAAGTCATGGCAGGAGATCCCAGCGCCGTGTCATGTTCCTCTTGTGGGATGTGGGAATTCAGGGATCCTTCCTGTATCCCTGATTCCTTCACCTGCGGGAAGTGTGTCCAGCTGCAGCTATTGTTTGACCGCTTGACGGCTCTGGAGCTGCGGATGGACTCACTTTGGAGCATCCGCGATGCTGAGAAAGTCGTGGATAGCACGTTCAGTGAGTTGGTCACACCGCAGATAAAAATTACTGAGGGAGATAGTGAATGGGTGACCAACAGACAGAGGAAGAGTAGGAAGGCAGTGCAGGGGTCCCCTGCGGTCATCTCCCTCCAAAACAGGTATACCGTTTTGGATACTGTTGGCGGAGATGGCTCACCAGGGGAAGGTGGCAGTGGCCAGGTTCATGGCACCGTGGCTGGCTCTGCTGCACAGGAGGGCAGGAAAAAGAGTGGCAGAGCTATAGTGATAGGGGACTCGATTGTAAGGGGAATAGACAGGCGTTTCTGCGGACGCAACCGAGACTCCAGGATGGTATGTTGCCTCCCTGGTGCAAGGGTCAAGGATGTCTCGGAGCGGCTGCAGGACATTCTGGAGGGGGAGGGTGAACAGCCAGTTGTCGTGGTGCATATAGGCACCAACGATATAGGTAAAAAACAGGATGAGGTCCTACAAGCTGAATTTAGGGAGTTAGGAGTTAAACTAAAGAGTAGGACCTCAAAGGTAGTAATCTCAGGATTGCTACCAGTGCCACGGGCTAGTCAGAGTAGGAATGACAGGATAGCTAAGATGAATACGTGGCTTGAGAGATGGTGCAAGAGGGAGGGATTCAAATTCCTGGGCCATTGGAACCGGTTCTGGGGGAGGTGGGACCAGTACAAATTGGACGGTCTGCATCTGGGCAGGACTGGAACCAATGTCCTAGGGGGAGTGTTTGCTAGTGCTGTTGGGGAGGGTTTAAACTAATGTGGCAGGGGGATGGGAACCGATGCAGGAAGTCAGTGGGAAATAAAGTGGTGACAGAAACAAAAGGCAGTAAGGGAGAGTGTACAGAACATGACCGGACAGATGGTCTGAGAAAGCAGGGCAAAGACCAAGGGAAGACTAGATTAAACTGCATTTATTTCAATGCAAGAAGTCTGATGGGCAAGGCAGATGAACTCAGGGCATGGATGGGTACATGGGACTGGGATGTTATAGCTATTACTGAAACATGGCTAAGGGAGGGGCAGGACTGGCAGCTCAATGTTCCAGGGTACAGATGCTATAGGAAAGATAGAGCAGGAGGTAAGAGAGGAGGGGGAGTTGCGTTCTTGATTAGGGAGAACATCACGGCAGTAGTGAGAGGGGATATATCCGAGGGTTCGCCCACTGAGTCCATATGGGTAGAACTGAAAAATAAGAAGGGAGAGATCACTTTGATAGGATTGTACTACAGACCCCCAAATAGTCAACGGGAAATTGAGGAGCAAATATGTAAGGAGATTACAGACAGCTGCAAGAAAAATAGGGTGGTAATAGTAGGGGACTTTAACTTTCCCAACATTGACTGGGACAGCCATAGCATTAGGGGCTTGGATGGAGAGAAATTTGTTGAGTGTATTCAGGAGGAATTTCTCATTCAGTATGTGGATGGCCCGACTAGAGAGGGGGCAAAACTTGACCTCCTCTTGGGAAATAAGGAAGGGCAGGTGACAGAAGTGTTAGTGAGGGATCACTTTGGGACCAGTGATCATAATTCCATTAGTTTTAAGATAGCTATGGAGAAGGATAGGTCTGGCCCAAAAGTTAAAATTCTAAATTGGGGAAAGGCCAATTTTGATGGTATTAGACAGGAACTTTCAGAAGTTGATTGGGAGAGTCTGTTGGCAGGCAAAGGGACGTCTGGTAAGTGGGAGGCTTTCAAAAGTGTGTTAACCAGGGTTCAGTGTAAGCACATTCCTTATAAAGTGAAGGGCAAGGCTGGTAGAAGTAGGGAACCTTGGATGACTCGGGAGATTGAGGCACTAGTCAAAAATAAGAAGGAGGCATATGACATGCATAGGCAGCTGGGATCAAGTGGATCCCTTGAAGAGTATAGAGATTGCCGGAGTAGAGTTAAGAGAGAAATCAGGAGGGCAAAAAGGGGATATGAGATTGCTTTGGCAGATCAGGCAAAGGTGAATCCAAAGAGCTTCTACAAATACATAAAGGGCAAAAGGGTAACAAGGGAGAGAGTAGGGCCTCTTAAGGATCAACAAGGTCATCTATGTGCGGAACCACAAGAGATGGGTGAGATCCTGAATGAATATTTCACATCGGTATTTACGGTTGAGAAAGGCATGGATGTTAGGGAACTTGGGGAAATAAATAGTGATGTCTTGAGGAGTGTACATATTACAGAGAGGGAGGTGCTGGAAGTCTTAACGCGCATCAAGGTAGATAAATCTCCGGGACCTGATGAAATGTATCCCAGGACGTTATGGGAGGTTAGGGAGGAAATTGCGGGTCCCCTAGCAGAGATATTTGAATCATCCACCGCTACAGGTGAGGTGCCTGAAGATTGGAGGGTAGCAAATGTTGTGCCTTTGTTTAAGAAGGGCGGCAGGGAAAAGCCTGGGAACTACAGACCAGTGAGCCTGACATCTGTAGTGGGTAAGTTGTTAGAGGGTATTCTGAGGGACAGAATCTACAGGCATTTGGAGAGGCAGGGACTAATTAGGAACAGTCAGCATGGTTTTGTGAGAGGAAAATCATGTCTCACGAATTTGATTGAGTTTTTTGAAGGGGTAACCAAGAAGATAGATGAGGGCTGTGCAGTAGACGTGGTCTACATGGACTTCAGCAAAGCATTTGACAAGGTACCGCATGGTAGGTTGTTACATAAGGTTAAATCTCATGGGATCCAAGGTGAGGTAGCCAATTGGATACAAAATTGGCTTGACGACAGAAGACAGAGGGTGGTTGTCGAGGGTTGTTTTTCAAACTGGATGCCTGTGTCCAGCGGTGTGCCTCAGGGATCGGTGCTGGGTCCGCTGTTATTTGTTATTTATATTAATGATTTGGATGAGAATTTAGGAGGCATGGTTAGTAAGTTTGCAGATGACACCAAGATTGGTGGCATTGTGGACAGTGAAGAAGGTTATCTAGGATTGCAACGGGATCTTGATAAATTGGGCCAGTGGGCCGATGAATGGCATATGGAGTTTAATTTAGATAAATGTGAGGTGATGCATTTTGGTAGATCGAATCGGGCCAGGACCTACTCCGTTAATGGTAGGGCGTTGGGGAGAGTTATAGAACAAAGAGATCTAGGAGTACAGATTCATAGCTCCTTGAAAGTGGAGTCACAGGTGGATAGGGTGGTGAAGAAGGCATTCAGCATGCTTGGTTTCATTGGTCAGAACATTGAATGCAGGAGTTGGGATGTCTTGTTGAAGTTGTACAGGGCATTGGTGAGGCCACACTTGGAGTACTGTGTACAGTTCTGGTCACCCTATTATAGAAAGGATATTATTAAACTAGAAAGAGTGCAGAAAAGATTTACTAGGATGCTACCGGGACTTGATGGTTTGACTTACAGGGAGAGGTTAGACAGACTGGGACTTTATTCCCTGGAGAGTAGGAGGTTAAGGGGTGATCTTATAGAAGTCTATAAAATAATGAGGGGCATAGATAAGGTCGATAGTCAAAATCTTTTCCCAAAGGTAGGGGAGTCTATAACGAGGGGGCACAGATTTAAGGTGAGAGGGGAGAGATACAAAAGGATCCAGAGGGGCAATTTTTTCACTCAAAGGGTGGTGAGTGTCTGGAACGAGCTGCCAGAGGCAGTAGTAGAGGCGGGTACAATTTTGTCTTTTAAAAAGCATTTGGACAGTTACATGGGGAAGATGGGTATCGAGGGATATGGGCCAAGTGCAGGCAATTGGGACTAGCTTAGTGGTATAAACTGGGCGACATGGACATGTTGGGCCGAAGGGCCTGTTTCCATGTTGTAACTTCTATGATTCTATGATTCTATAAGGCTGCCCAGGTATTTGGCCTATGGCGTGGGGGCGTCCTAGTCCGTGTGCCGGTCCACTGTTCTGTCCCCAATTGTGTGCTGGTCCCTTGCTCTGTCAACCGTGATGCTAATCCCACCACATGTCTCTTTGCCTCATCAATTGATTGAATTTTGAATTTATGTCTAAGACTCTTTTTAATCCAATTAGTGGCTTTCGCCATCATTTCTTCCAGGCGCTCTGTCACTGCAGCCTGAGCAAATTCATTTTCTAATTCTTCCAGGTTTGTTGTATAGTGCTCAATTAGAATCTGTCTGGTCTGTTTTGCCCAATTTTCTGAATTCAAAGCCAATTTGGTTAGGGTTTCCTGTGACGGTTTTGCTGGTTTTATGAAGTAGGTTAGTTTATCAGCTTGTTTTAAGATGCCCTTAGGGGGCTGATTCTGGCCCTTTAAGAATATTAGATGGTGGATTGTCTGGAAAATTCTATAAATTATTCTCACTGTTATAGCAAATTCATCCCTGGCTACGGTGAGACACCTATGTGTACCAGGGTCCGACCTCATATGCGTACGGTTGTCAGACAACCTGCATGTGTTCCACATAGTGTTGGCCATTCCCTGGGTGTAGAAAGGTGCAAAAGGTTTTAAAAGATGTTACTAGCTTCTATTTGGTAATAGAGGTCCCCGCTCGTAACTGTAATCTCACCCCACGGTGGCTCCCTGGCTCAGATGGTCTCCTGCCTGGAACTGCGTCCTCCAAACACTCCCCAGCTCAGCCGGCTGTCCCGCCTGGAAAGGCTCTTTTTCCACCAGTCTCACCTCCCCTCCGGTGGCTGTCTGGCTTCGATGGTTCTCTGCCTGCAACAGTACTATCCAAAAACTCTTTAGTTCAGTAAGTTCTCCGGCCTGGAATCTTTTTTTCTCCGACGTTTTCCTTATCCTTAAGCTTCATCAGGGAGAAAGGATTTTAATTTTGTTTACAGATGCTTTTAAGTACGGAGCCTTGGACTGGCCCCTCCCCTGTGTGCTACTGTTGGCTGAAGTTTTGTTCCCGCCCACAAGCAGGCTAGCCTTGACCTGGGATTGGTTAGAATTTCTGTCCTGTATGTAATGAGTCCTGTCTCATGCAGGGCTGGCCCCGCTGGCTCCACGTGTTCGTTATTTTTAAATTATATTTTTTTAACCTAATGTTTTAATGTTCCTTTAGTTTATTTTAGATATTTGCGGTGGGGGGGGTTATTTTTTTGAGGTAATGCTTTTAAAAATATTGATTTTTAAACTTTGAATCTGTTTTAATGCTCCAGGTCATTCTGGCGCCACGGAGTCTGACTGTCTCCGCTGACCCCGGGGCTTGATTACCTGTCCGCCTCACCTGATTTTTAAAATAAAAACATGAAGCTACTTCTCCAAACCCCCACCTCCGGCTATGCCTTTTAATTATAAGGGTATTTTAAACAATTAATTAAACTTCCCACCGATTTCCTCCTTTTTAAACCCGCTCGCTCGTTAAACGAAACTCAATCTCCCAGAGTGCCTCACGCGTCGCTCGCTTTTCAGCGGCCGCGCAGAAAAAACCGATTTCCAAGGTCCGATTCCCCAAAAAAAACTCCCGAATACGCCGCCACCCACCCCCCGGGGGGAGAGGAGGGGAAAAGAAAGGCCCCCCAGCCCCAGAGAGACCAAGTAAACCCTTTTATTTACGGGTCTTGCCCTCGTGTTTGACCCGAGAGAACTCCATATCCCAGAATGCTCGCTTTTCAGTCGCTGCGAAAAAAACCCGATTTCAAAGATAAAAATCACCCGGTGAACGCTCAAAATCTAAAGACGAGATAAAGTTATTGGATTCTCACCCGTGTCCCCAACTCCTCCAGATCCCCGGGGAAAGGGTTTCTTTTTTAAAAAAAACCCGAGGTCGATATCCAGCAGCTCCCTGCTGTCGTGTGACCCGCAGCACCAGGCATCTCTTAAAGGGGCCGTCCCCGCATCACCAGGCATCTCTTAAAGGAGCCGTCCCCGCATCAATGTCCAGAGACCGTGTCTATGGGAACTACAACTTTTTTTTAAAAAACATGTAATCTTTTGTGCCCTTATTGCTGTCCCAAACCTCGTGGGGGGGGGGGGGGGGTTGGAAAGATGAGTTCCATGTCTGTCAGTCCCACATTTCCAGCCATGCTTTTTTTTAAGTGCACCTTTTAAAATTATTTTAGAATTTAAAATTTAAGAAACCTCCTCGGTGCTCCCTATTTTTATAAGTTGTTTGCTGCTTTTTTTGTGGGGGGGGCGAAAGGGGAACAAAAAGTTATTTAACCATCTACCTCACTGATCAAATTTAGATTTAAGGTATTTGCATGATATATTCTCTGGGTTTTCTTTTCTTGGCATTTATATCTTTTTTTGTCTGTGGTAATGCAAAGCGTGTCACTCCTGAATGTTAGGTTGTATGGTGTGGCCAGGAGGGTAGTTACACCCTCTTGTGTTCGTATTCTCACTCAACCCTTGAGCTTCTTGTCACTTATACCTGCCACTTTTGGTTGGCCCACGCTTTACCTTACCACCTGGCTTCTTTTTCTTGCCGATCTCTTCTTAGTAATTTCTTGATCCGCAATCCTTTGATCCCCCTCTGGGGTTATAATGAGTTCCTGGGTTTTGCCAATTTATGGTCTCTATGTAGTATTTAGTTATTATTATTGGTGTTGGAACCATACCCTTTATTTTAAGTAGTGTTAGGGTTATGTTGTATTGAGGTTGGGGGGTTCAGGTTAGGGTTAGGGTTGCTGCACTGGGGTTAGTGTTGGGGTTAGGTGAGGGTCAGGGTCGCAGTTAAGTTCAGGGCTATATTGGGGTTAGGTTGGGGTGCATCAGGGTTAGGGTTAGGTGTTTAGGGGTGGGGTGGGGTTATGGTTAAGTTTTAGGGGTAGGGTTGGGTGCATCAGGGTTAGGGTTAGGTGTTTAGGGGTAGGGTAGGGTGCATCAGGGTTAGGGTTAGGTGTTTAGGGGTAGGGTAGGGTGCATCAGGGTTAGGGTCCAGGGTCAGAGTTGTGATTAGATTCAGGGCTGGGGGGTTGGAGTTATGGGTTCGGGTTGCATTAGGGGTAGGGTTAAGTGAGGGTCAGGGTTTATAAGAACATAAGAACATAAGAAATTGGAGCAGGAGTAGGCCAATCGGCCCCTCGAGCCTGCTCCGCCATTCAATAAGATCATGGCTGATCTGATCCCAACCACAAATCTAAAGAACACAAGAAGTCGGAGCAGGACCCGGCCACATAGCCCCTGGGCCCTCTCCGCCACCCACAGGGCATTGACCGATCCGAACTCAGCTTCATGTCCAATTTCCTGCCCGCTCCCCATAACCCCTAATTCCCTTTACTTCTGGGAAACTGTCTATTTCTGTTTTAAATTTATCTAATGATGTAGCTTCCACAGCTTCCTGGGGCAGCAAATTCCACAGACCTACCACCCTCTGAGTGAAGAAGTTTCTCCTCATCTCAGTTTTGAAAGAGCAGTCCCTTATTCTAAGATTATGCCCCGTAGTTCTAGTTTCACCCATCTTTGGGAACATCCTTACTGCATCCACCCGATCAAGACCCTTCACAATCTTATATGTTTCAATAAGATCGCCTCTCATTCTTCTGAACTCCAATGAGTAGAGTCCCAATATACTCAACCTCTCCTCATATGTCCGCCCCCTCATCCCCGGGATTAACCGAGTGAACCTGCTTTGTACTGCCTCGAGAGCAAGTATGTCTTTTCTTAAGTATGGAGACCAAAACTGTATGCAGTATTCCAGGTGCGGTCTCACCAATACCTTATATAACTGCAGCAATACCTCCTTGTTTTTATATTCTATCCCCCTAGCAATAAAAGCCAACATTCCGTTGGCTTTCTTGATCACCTGCTGCACCTGCATACCAACTTTTTGATTTTCTTGCACTAGGACCCCCAGATCCCTTTGTACTGCAGTACTTTCCAGTCTCTCGCCATTAAGAAAATAACTTGCTCTCTGATTTTTCCTGCCAAAGTGCATAACCTCACATTTTCCAATATTATATTGCATCTGCCAAATCTCCGCCCACTCACCCAGCCTGTCTATATCCCCTTGCAGGTTTTTTATGTCCTCCTCACTCTCTACTTTCCCTCCCATCTTTGTATCATCTGCAAATTTTGATATGTTGCACTCGGTCCCCTCCTCCAAATCGTTAATATAGATTGTAAAGAGTTGGGGACCCAGCACCGACCCCTGTGGAACACCACTGGTTACTGGTTGCCAGTCCGAAAATGAACCATTTATCCCAACTCTCTGCTTCCTGTTCGATAACCAATCCTCCACCCATGCCAGAATATTACACCCAATCCCGTGATTTTTTATCTTAAGTAATAGTCTTTTATGTCGCACCTTGTCGAATGCCTTCTGGAAGTCTAAATACACTACGTCCACTGGTTCCCCTTTATCCACCCTATACGTTATATCCTCGAAGAACTCAAGCAAATTTGTCAGACATGACTTCCCCTTCATAAAGCCATGCTGACTTTGTCCTATTAAATTATGCTTATCTAAATGTTCCGTTACTGTCTCCTTAATAATAGACTCCAAAATTTTACCCACCACAGATGTTAAGCTAACTGGCCTATAATTTCCAGCCTTCTGCCTACTACCCTTTTTAAATAACGGTGTAACATTAGCAGTTTTCCAATCTGCCGGGACCTCTCCTGAGTCCAGGGAATTTTGGAAAACTATCACCAAAGCATCCACAATCCCTACTGCCACTTCCCTCAAGACCCTAGGATGGAAGCCATCAGGTCCAGGGGATTTATCCGCCTTGAGTCCCATTATTTTACTGAGTACCATCTCTTGAGTGATTTTAATCGTATTTAGCTCCTCCCCCCCGAGAGTCCCCTGTTTGTCCAGTGTTGGGATATTCTTAGTGTCCTCTACTGTAAAGACTGAAACAAAATATTTGTTCAGCATTTTTGCCATCTCCATGTTTCCCACCATTAATTTCCCGGTCTCATCCTCTAAGGGACCTATGTTTGCCTTAGCCACCCTTTTTCTTTTTATATAACTATAGAAACTCTTGCTATCTGTTTTTATATTTTTTGCTAATTTCTTTTCATAATCTAACTTCCCTTTCTTAATCAATCCTTTAGTTACTTTTTGCTGTCTTTTGAAGAATTCCCAATCTTCTATCCTCCCACTAAGTTTGGCTACCTGATATGTCCTTGTTTTTAGTCGGATACTATCCTTGATTTCTTTACTTAGCCACGGGTGGCTGTCATTTCTTTTACACCCTTTTTTCCTCAGTGGAATATATTTATTTTGAAAGTTGTAAAATAACTCCCTAAATGAACACCACTGCTCATGTACCATCTTACCCTTTAATCTATTTTCCCAGTCCACTTTAATCAATTCCGCTCTCATACCATCATAGTCTCCTTTATTCAAGCTCAGTACGCTTGTTTGAGAATCAACCTTCTCACCCTCTAATTGGATATGGAATTCAACCATGTTGTGGTCGCTCGTTCCAAGGGGATCCTTAACTAGGACATTATTAATTAATCCTGACTCATTACACAGGACCAGGTCCAAGGTTGCCTGCCCCCTTGTAGGATCAGTTACATACTGCTCAAGAAATCCATCCCTGATGCACTCAATGAACTCGTCCTCAAGGCTGCTCTGCCCAATTTGATTTGTCCAGTTAATATGGTAATTAAAATCCCCCATAATTATGGCTGTTCCCTTATTACATGCCCCGACTATCTCCTGATTAATACTTCTTCCAGCAGAGTTGCAACTATTAGGAGGCCTATATACTACGCCCACTAATGTTTTTTTCCCTTATTATTCCTTATCTCCACCCAAACTGTTTCATTATCTTGATGCTTTGTCCCAATATCATTTCTCTGTATTACAGTGATTCCTTCCTTTATTAACATAGCCACCCCACCTCCCCTTCCTTCCTGCCTGTCCTTCCTGATTGTTAAATACCCTGGCATATTTAATTCCCAGTCGTTGTCACCCTGCAGCCATGTTTCTGTAATGGCCACAAGATCATACCCATACGTAGTTATTTGTGCCGTTAAATCGTCCATTTTATTACGAATGCTACGTGCATTCAGATAAAGAACTTTCAAATCTGTTTTGTGACGCTTAGTTCCTGCTTTTTCCTTTTTTAACACTTTACCTATTACTCCATACCTTCTGTCCCTTCCTGTTACGCTTTCCTCTCTCTCCCTGCTCAGGTTCCCAACCCCCTGCCACTTTAGTTTAAACCCTCCCCAACAGCACTAGCAAACACTCCTCCTAGGACAGCGGTCCCGGCCCTGCCCAGGTGCAGACCGTCCGGTTTGTACTGGTCCCACCTCCCCCAGAACCGTTTCCAGTGTCCCAGGAATTTGAATCCCTCCCCCTTGCACCATTCCTCTAGCCACGTATTCATTTGAAATATCCTCCTATTTCTACTCTGACTAGCACGTGGCACTGGCAGCAATCCTGAGATTACTACCTTTGAGGTCCTATTTTTTAATTTACCTCCTAACTCCCTATATTCTGCTTTTTGGACCTCATCCCCTTTTTTACCTATATCGTTGGTGCCTATGTGCACCACGACAGCTGGCTGTTCGCCCTCCCCCTCCAAAATGTTCTGCAGCCGCTCCGAGACATCCTTGATCCTTGCACCAGGGAGGCAACACACCATCATGGAGTCACGGTTGCGGCCGCAGAAACGCCTGTCTATTCCCCTTACAATTGAGTCCCCTATCACTATAGCTCTGCCACTCTTTTTCCTCCCAGCCTGTGCAGCAGAGCTACCCGTGGTGCCAGGAAGTTGGCTGCTGCTGCCTTCCCCTGATAAGTCATCCCCCCCAACAGCATCCAAAGTGGCATATCTGTTTGAGAGGGGGATGGACACAGGGGACCCCTGCACTACCTGCCTGCAACTCTTACTCTTCCTGGTGGTCACCCATTCACTTCCTGCCTGTATACCCTTTACCTGCGGTGTGACCAACTCGCTAAACGGAGTTGGTCACACCGCAGGTAAAGGGTATACCTATATTCTGCTTTTAGGACCTCATCCCCTTTTTTACCGATATCGTTGGTGCCTATGTGCACCACGACAGCTGGCTGTTCGCCCTCCCCCTCCAGAATGTTCTGTAGCCGCTCCGAGACATCCTTGATCCTTGCACCAGGGAGGCAACACACCATCCTGGAGTCTCGGTTGCGGCCGCAGAAACGCCTGTCTATTCCCCTTACAGCAGCAGCCAACGGGGTGTGTTAGGCTTAGATTTTAGGGGTGGGGTGGGAGATTAGGTTTGCTGTATTAGAGTTACGGTTAGGCTTTAGGGGTAGAGTGGGGTGCATTGGAGTTAGGATTTGGGATATGGATGGGGTCTGTTTGTAGTTAGGGTTGGGGCTTTGGTCTGTTTGTTGTGGGCAGTGTGGGGTTTAATGGTTTTGGTTAGCTCAAACAGTAGGGGTTAGCTCTGTTTATTGTGATTAGGGTAGGGTGTGGTTGCGGTTTGAGAGGTTTATCAAGCTGGGGTTGGGATTTGTGGTAATTAAGGTCGGGGCAGTTTTGTTTTTTGATGTTGGATTTCCCCCATTTTAGATCTGATTTAAGCCCTTTGGTAACTGAGTTTGTAGGGTTGTTATCCAGTGTTTTTCCCTCCTCTTCCTTTGTGAGGTTGTCCAGTTCATGTTGGTCTCCAACCCCATAAATTCCAGGGATTCAAGACCATGCTCCATGAAGTGTCGGGAGGTAGGTTTGTATACATCCTTTGTTCTAATAGCACTGAGGTGTCCTGTGAGCCTCATCCTTAGACTATTCCCTGTTTCTCCTACATACAAGATGTGGCATTGTTTGCATCGAATTGCATATACAGCATTGTGCTGTTCACATGTAATTCTTTGTTTAATTAGGGCTGCTTTTCCTGTGTGTCTATTTTGTATCATTTTGCGGATTATTAGGTATTTACACGTCCCACATTTTGGGTTTGTGCAGTTCTGGGTTGTCTGTTTTCTTATTCTACTACGAACCAGCATGTCCCGAAGGTTTCGAGTTCTTTTGTATGCTGACGTTATGTTGTATCGACTAAGTGTGTCAACATCCTCTTTTAGTTTTCCAAATTGGGTTTTAATCACCCCGTGTATTAGTTTGGTCGTTGTATCGTATGTCGTTATCAGTGGTAGTCTTGCTACTTCTCTGTTTGGCCGTGGGCTATTCAGTCCCCTCAGGAAATCAGACTTAAGGTGCCTGAGGAACCTTTTCGTGTAACCTCTCTGTCTCAGTGCAGTAAATAGGGTTGTGGTGGCTTCCCTAAAGTCCTCTCCGTTTGTGCATATGCGGTGAAAACGTGTCAGTTGTGACTTCACCAGCCCCCGAAAGGTATGTTTTGGATGGTGGCTGTTTATGTGCAGGAGTGTGTGTGTGTCTGTTTCTTTAAAGAATACCTTTGTTGCTAGCTTGTGGCTGTTATTCTCCTGTTGTAATTTAAATACTGTGGTGTCCAGGAAATCCACACTTTCTCTATGTGTTGTAACTTTAAGTTTAATAGATTGGTGGTGACTGTTGAGAATACCTACAAATTCTTGCAATTCTGTTTCTGTGTGAGTCCAGACTCCCCATATGTCATCCAGGTATCTGTAATAACACATCGGGAGCTTGGAACACTTTTCAAAGACTGTGTTTTCCCAGTCCGCCATGTATATGTTTGCGTAGGCCGGGGCAAATTTCTTGCCCATAGCCGTGCCCTTAATCTGTAGGTAGAATTGCTCCTGGAATTCAAAGTCATTTTTTGTTAGTCCTTGGTGTAATAGCTGGATTATGGCTGCATCTGGTCTGTGGGGTTGGGGGAACTTTCTAAGGATATTTTCCACTGCCTGTATGCCTCTGTCTGTTTCTATGTTTGTGTATAGGCTTTCAATGTCCATGGTAAAGAGTATTGCGTTCGGGGGTACGGTCAGTGAGTTCACTATTTCTATGAAGTGGTAAGTGTCTTTAATGTAGCTAGGGTGCTTCTGTGATAAGGGGTTTAGGAATGAGTCAATGTATTCTGCTATCCTGTAGAATTCACTACCACAGTCTGACACAATTGGTCTTCCTGGTGGTATTTCTCCTGGTACAGTCCATGTGTCAGTGTGCTTGTGTATTTTGGGTAGTATGTAGAATTTTCTGGGTTGTGATTGTTCCCCTCTTAGGTATTCCACTTGTTTCTGATTTAAGTGTTTAGATCTCTTTAGTTCTGTTAAAATGTTTCCAATCTCTTTTCGTGTGTCCTGGTACATTGGTGCTGTTAATTTAGTGTAGTGGGCTGTATTATTAAGCTGTCTGTGAGCTTCAAGTAGATACTGTTGCCTATCCATGATCACTATACTACTGCCCTTAGCTGCTGGTTTTATGATTATATCTAGATTGTTTCTAAGTTCTATGATTGCCCGTCTCTCTCTTCCAGTGAGGTTTTGCTTGTCTGTCTGTTTAGGGATTTTTTCAATTTGTGATTGAGTCTGTTTAATAAAGTTTAGGATTTCTGGTTTTATTTAGGATTTATTGTTTGGTGGGGTCCATTCTGATGGTGGTGTAAAAGGTTGCTTGTCTGTTTCTGAATCGCTAAAGTAATCGGTCAGTTTTACTCTCCTGTAAAACCTTTTCAGATCCTCCTGAATTTGTACTTTACAATGTTTTGGGGTTGGAACAAATGTAAGGCCCTTGTTTAAAACCCTCTCCTGTACCTCTGTGGGGTTAAAGAGTTGGGAAATATTAATAACAGTTTTCCCCAGGTTTAATCTACCCTTCTCTTGGGTTAATGTCCTTTTTAGTTTAAACACTTCATCCACTGGTTTATTATGTTATGGGCAGTGCTATCTGTCCAATGGATGTGGTCAGCCCCCACTTTAAAGGATCTAGCATTAATTGCTGGTATGTAATTCTGTTTTTTTATATGCTGGTTAATTCCTCTGATTGTATCCCTCTCCATTTCTGGAAGTAAGTTACTGAAGTTAATTTCCGGCACCCAGATCTGAGCATTTGGGAATGTGCTCTTAGCCAATTTAAGTAATGACTGCAGTTGCTTGGTTGCAGTCAGTGGTCTCTGCGTTCGATTATTAATGCCAACTGAGAGCACCACCTTTTTGGTCTCCGGACAGGGTTCCAATTTGTCCAGAATTGCTGTGACATGAATGAATTTAGCTCCTGGAAAGCTATCAATTTGGGTGGTGGGATTTGGGCATCTTTTTATCTTGGAGAGGTTAGAATCTCCTATTATTAAAATGGATTTTCTGGGTTCCAATTTCCAGATTATGTTTTTTCGGCTGGTGTTGGGGTGCCTCGTCACTCTCTGTGCATCTTCCCCTTCAGAGTCAGGTTCTGCCCCTGTTGGTGTGTTTTCTGTTTCTGTGTCTGCTCCCCCTGCCTCCCCTATTGTGTTCCCTACCTCGGCTACAGCTATTTCTGCCTCTCCTACTGTGTTATCTGTCTGGGCTCTCATTGTTCCTATCCCCATTTCTGTGTCTATTGGGTTTACCTGTCCGGTCTGGTCGCTCCCTTGTTTCTGTGGAAGGGGTTGTTTTGTGACTTTGATCTCGGGCTCTAAAACTGCTGTATTTCTTGGGATGGTTGGTTTGGTACAGTCTTTCTTTTGTCTCTGTGGGAGCGGTTGGTACGTGACCCTGGTTTTGGGGTACAGGAATGTTGTGCATGGATTTGTCCCTGGTGTAGGAGGGGTTCTCCCTCCTGTTTGTTTTGGGTCTGAGGAATCCCTCGTGATTTGGTTTCATACGGTCTGATGTTGGTTCCCCATGTAGTGCTGGGGTCTATGTGGCTCAGGCTCTTGAGAGCCAGGTCCCTAATGATGGCCACATTGGAAATCCTGGTCCTTGGCCTGTGGGGTGGGGTAGGGCTGGTCGCCGCCCTGGATGGCGGGGAAGGGGGGGTCGCTGCCCTGGACCACAGGGAAGGGGGGGTTTCGGTGGTCTGCTGGTGGTGTGACGAAGTCGAGCTAGCTGGCCCACGGGGTGGGGGGTCTGTCGGTGGCGTGACGAAGTCGTGGCAACTTGTGCGAGGGGTGGGGGGTCTGCCGGTGGCGTGACGAAGTCGTGGCAGCTGGTCCAAGGGGTAGGGGGGTCTGTCGGTGGCGTGACGAAGTCGTGGCAACTGGTGCAAGGGGTGGGGGGGTCTGACGGTGGCGTGCTGAAGTCATGGCAGCTGGCTCAAAGGGTGGGGGGGTCTGTCGGTGGCGTGACGAAGTCGTGGCAACTGGTGCAAGGGGTGGGGGGGTCTGACGGTGGCGTGCTGAAGTCATGGCAGCTGGCTCAAAGGGTGGGGGGGTGTGTCGGTGGCATGACAAAGTCGTGGCAGCTGGCCCACGGGGTGGGGGGGGGGGGGTTTCAGTCCGTCTGCGGCATGAGGGGACTGTGATCGCAGGCTGGTGGAACAAGGCTGCCCAGGTATTTGGCCTATGGCGTGGGGGCGTCCTAGTCCGTGTGCCGATCCGCTGTTCTGTCCCCAATTGTGTGCTGGTCCCTTGCTCTGTCAACCGTGATGCTAATCCCACCACATGTCTCTCTGCCTCATCAATTGATTGAATTTTGAATTTATGTCTAAGACTCTTTTTAATCCAATTAGTGGCTTTCGCCATCATTTCTTCCAGGCGCTCTGTCACTGCAGCCTGAGCAAATTCATTTTCTAATTCTTCCAGGTTTGTTGTATAGTGCTCAATTAGAATCTGTCTGGTCTGTTTTGCCCAATTTTCTGAATTCAAAGCCAATTTGGTTAGGGTTTCCTGTGACGGTTTTGCCGGTTTTATGAAGTAGGTTAGTTTATCAGCTTGTTTTAAGATGCCCTTAGGGGGCTGATTCTGGCCCTTTAAGAATATTAGATGGTGGATTGTCTGGAAAATTCTATAAATTATTCTCACCGCTATAGCAAATTCATCCCTGACTATGGTGAGACACCTATGTGTACCAGGGTCCGACCTCATATGCGTACGGTTGTCAGACAACCTGCATGTGTTCCGCATAGTGTTAGCCATTCCCTGGGTGTAGAAAGGTGCAAAAGGTTTTAAAAGATGTTACTAGCTTCTATTTGGTAATAGAGGTCCCCGCTAGTAACTGTAATCTCACCCCACGGTGGCTCCCTGGCTCAGATGGTCTCCTGCCTGGGACTGCATCCTCCAAACACTCCCCAGCTCAGCCGGCTGTCGCGCCTGGAAAGGCTCTTTTTCCACCGGTCTCACCTCCCCTCCGGTGGCTCTCTGGCTTCGATGGTTCTCTGCCTGCAACAGTACCCACGGTGGCTCCCTGGCTCAGATGGTCTCCTGCCTGGGACTGCGTCCTCCAAACACTCCCCAGCTCAGCTGGCTGTCCCGCCTGGAAAGGCTCTTTTTCCACCGGTCTCACCTCCCCTCCGGTGGCTCTCTGGCTTCGATAGTTCTCTGCCTGCAACAGTACTATCCAAAAACTCTTTCGTTCAGTAAGTTCTCCGGCCTGGAATCTTTTTTTCTCCGACGTTTCGCTTATCCTTAAGCTTCATCAGGGAGAAAGGATTTTAACTTTGTTTACAGTTGCTTATCAGTCCGGAGCCTTGGACTGGCCCCTCCCCTGTGTGCTACTGTTGGCTGAAGTTTTGTTCCCGCCCACAAGCAGGCTAGCCTTGACCTGGGATTGGTTAGAATTTCTGTCCTGTATGTAATGAGTCCTGTCTCATGCAGGGCTGGCCCCGCCCCCTTCGCTCCACGTGTTCGTTATTTTTAAATTATATTTTTTTAACCTAATGTTTTAATGTTCCTTTAGTTTATCTTAGATGTTTGGGGTTATTTTTTTCGAGGTAATGTTTTTAAAAATATTGCTTTTTAACCTTTGAATCTGTTTTAATGCTCCAGGTCATTCTGGCGCCACGGAGTCTGACTGTCTCCGCTGACCCCGGGGCTTGATTACCTGTCCGCCTCACCTGATTTTTTAAATAAAAACATGAAGCTACTTCTCCAAACCCCCACCTCCGGCTATGCCTTTTAATTATAAGGGTATTTTAAACAATTACTTAAACTTCCCAACCGCTTTGCTCGTTAAACGAAACTCAATCTCCCAGAATGCCTCACGCGTCGCTCGCTTTTCAGCGGCCGCGCAGAAAAAACCGATTTCCAAGGTCCGATTCCCCAAAAAAACTCCCGAATCCGCCGCCACCCACCCCCCGGGGGGGAGAGGAGGGGGAAAGAAAGGTCCCCCAGTCCCAAAAAACCAAAGTAAACCCTTTTATTCAAGAGCGTTGCCCTCGTGTTTGACCCGAGAGAACTCCATATCCCAGAATGCCTCACGCGGCGCTCGCTTTTCAGCGGCCGCGTGGAACAAAATTTGATTTCCAAGGTCCGATTCCCCATAAAAACTCCCGTAACCGCTGCCACCCGCCCCCCGGGGGGAGAGGAGGGGGAAAGAAAGGTCCCCCAGCCCCAGAGAGACCAAGTAAACCCTTTTATTTACGGGTCTTGCCCTCGTGTTTGACCCGAGAGAACTCCATATCCCAGAATGCCTCACGCGGCGCTCGCTTTTCAGTCGCTGCGAAAAAAACCCGATTTCAAAGATAAAAATCACCCGGTGAACGCTCAAAATCTAAAGACTAGATAAAGTTATCGGATTCTCACCCGTGTCCCCAACTCCTCCAGATCCCCGGGGAAAGGGTTTCTTTTAAAAAAAACCCGAGGTCGATATCCAGCAGCTCCCTGCTGTCGCGTTCCCCGCAAGACCAGGCATCTCTTAAAGGGGCCGTCCCCGCATCACCAGGCATCTCTTAAAGGGGCCGTCACCGCATCAATGTCCAGTGACCGTGTCTATGATTCCTATGGGAACTACAACTTCTTTCTAAAAAATATGTAATCTTTGGTGCCGTTATTGCTGTCCCAAACCTCGTGGGGGGGGGGGGGGTGGTTTGGGAAGATGAGTTCCATGTCTGTCAGTCCCACATTTCCAGCCATGCTTTTTTTTGAGTGCACCTTTTAAATATTTTAGATTTTAAAATTTAAAAAACCACCTTGGTGCTCCCTATTTTTATAAGTTGCTTGCTGCTTTTTTTGTGGGGGGGCGAAAGGGGAACAAAAAGTTATTTAACCATCTACCTCACTGATCAAGTTTAGATTTAAGGTATTTGCAAGATATATTCTCTGGGTTTTCTTTTCTTGGCATTTATATCTTTTTTTGTCTGTGGTAATGTAAAGCGTGTCACTCCTGAATGTTAGGTTGTATGGTGTGGGCAGGAGGGTAGTTACACCCTCTTGTGTTCGTATTCTCACTCAACCCTTGAGCTTCTTGTCACTTATACCTGCCACTTTTGGTTGGCCCACGCTTTACCTTACCACCTGGCTTCTTTTTCTTGCCGATCTCTTCTTAGTAATTTCTTGATCCGTAATCCTTTGATCCCCCTCTGGGGTTATAATGAGTTCCTGGGTTTTGCCAATTTATGGTCTCTATGTAGTATTTAGTTATTATTATTGGTGTTGGAACCCTACCCTTTATTTTAAGTAGTGTTAGGGTTATGTTGTATTGAGGTTGGGAGGTTCAGGTTAGGGTTAGGGTTGCTGCACTGGGGTTAGTGTTGGGGTTAGGTGAGGGTCAGGGTCGCAGTTAGGTTCAGGGCTATATTGGGGTTAGGTTGGGGTGCATCAGGGTTAGGGTTAGGTGTTTAGGGGTGGGGTGGGGTTAGGGTTAAGTTTTAGGGGTAGGGTTGGGTGCATCAGGGTTAGGGTTAGGTGTTTAGGGGTAGGGTAGGGTGCATCAGGGTTAGGGTTAGGTGTTTAGGGGTAGGGTAGGGTGCATCAGGGTTAGGGTCCAGGGTCAGAGTTGTGATTAGATTCAGGGCTAGGGGTTTGGAGTTATGGGTTAGGGTTGCATTAGGGGTAGGGTTAAGTGAGGGTCAGGGTTTAGGAGTAGGGTGGGGTGCGTTAGGCTTAGATTTTAGGGGTGGGGTGGGAGATTAGGTTTGCTGTATTAGAGTTACGGTTAGGCTTTAGGGGTAGAGTGGCGTGCATTTGGAGTTAGGATTTGGGATATGGATGGGGTCTGTTTGTAATTAGGGTTGGGGCTTTGGTCTGTTTGTTGTGGGCAGTGTGGGGTTTAGTGGTTTTGGTTAGCTCAAACAGTAGGGGTTAGCTCTGTTTATTGTGATTAGGGTAGGGTGTGGTTGCGGTTTGAGAGGTTTATCAAGCTGGGGTTGGGATTTGTGGTAATTAAGGTCGGGGCAGTTTTGTTTTTTGATGTTGGATTTCCCCCATTTTAGATCTGATTTAAGCCCTTTGGTAACTGAGTTTGTAGGGTTGTTATCCAGTGTTTTTCCCTCCTCTTCCTTTGTGAGGTTGTCCAGTTCATGTTGGTCTCCAACCCCATAAATTCCAGGGATTCAAGACCATGCTCCATGAAGTGTCGGGAGGTAGGTTTGTATACATCCTTTGTTCTAATAGCACTGAGGTGCCCTGTGAGCCTCATCCTTAGACTATTCCCTGTTTCTCCTACATACAAGATGTGGCATTGTTTGCATCGAATTGCATATACAGCATTGTGCTGTTCACATGTAATTCTTTGTTTAATTAGGGCTGCTTTTCCTGTGTGTCTATTTTGTATCATTTTGCGGATTATTAGGTATTTACACGTCCCACATTTTGGGTTTGTGCAGTTCTGGGTTGTCTGTTTTCTTATCCGACTCCGAACCAGCATGTCCCGAAGGTTTCGAGTTCTTTTGTATGCTGACGTTATGTGGTATCGACTAAGTGTGTCAACATCCTCTTTTAGTTTCCCAAATTGGGTTTTAATCACTCCGTGTATTAGTTTAGTCGTTGTATCGTATGTCGTTATCAGTGGTAGTCTTGCTACTTCTCTGTTTGGCCGTGGGCTATTCAGTCCCCTCAGGAAATCAGACTTAAGGTGCCTGAGGAACCTTTTTGTGTAACCTCTCTGTCTCAGTGCAGTAAATAAGGTTGTGGTGGCTTCCCTAAAGTCCTCTCCGTTTGTGCATATGCGGTGAAAACGTGTCAGTTGTGACTTCACCAGCCCCCGAAAGGTATGTTTTGGATGGTGGCTGTTTCTGTGCAGGAGTGTGTGTGTGTCTGTTTCTTTAAAGAATACCTTTGTTGCTAGCTTGTGGCTGTTATTCTCCTGTTGTAATTTAAATACTGTGGTGTCCAGGAAATCCACACTTTCTCTATGTGTTGTAACTTTAAGTTTAATAGATTGGTGGTGACTGTTGAGAATACCTACAAATTCTTGCAATTCTGTTTCTGTAGGTAGAATTGCTCCTGGAATTCAAAGTCATTTTTTGTTAGTCCTAGGTGTAATAGCTGGATTATGGCTGCATCTGGTCTGTGGGGTTGGGGGAACTTTCTAAGGATATTTTCCACTGCCTGTATGCCTCTGTCTGTTTCTATGTTTGTGTATAGGCTTTCAATGTCCATGGTAAAGAGTATTGCGTTCGGGGGTACGGTCAGTGAGTTCACTATTTCTATGAAGTGGTAAGTGTCTTTAATGTAGCTAGGGTGCTTCTGTGATAAGGGGTTTAGGAATGAGTCAATGTATTCTGCTATCCTGTAGGATTCACTACCACAGTCTGACACAATTGGTCTTCCTGGTGGTATTTCTCCTGGTACAGTCCATGTGTCAGGGTGCTTGTGTATTTTGGGTAGTATGTAGAATTTTCTGGGTTGTGGTTGTTCCCCCCTTAGGTATTCCACTTGTTTCTGATTTAAGTGTTTAGATTTCTTTAGTTCTGTTAAAATGTTTCCAATCTCTTTTCGTGTGTCCTGGTAAATTGGTCCTGCTAATTTCGTGTAGTGGGCTGTATTATTAAGCTGTCTGTGAGCTTCAAGTAGATACTGTTGCCTATCCATGATCACTATACTACTGCCCTTATCTGCTGGTTTTATGGTTATATCTAGATTGTTTCTAAGTTCTATGATTGCCCGTCTCTCTCTTCCAGTGAGGTTTTGCTTGTCTGTCTGTTTAGGGATTTTTTCAATTTGTGATTGAGTCTGTTTAATAAAGTTTAGGATTTCTGGCTCTATTTTATTGTTTGGTGGGGTCCATTCTGATGGTGGTGTAAAAGGTTGCTTGTCTGTTTCTGAATCGCTAAAGTAATCGGTCAGTTTTACTCTCCTGTAAAACCTTTACAGATCTTCCTGAATTTGTACTTTACAATGTTTTGGGGTTGGAACAAATGTAAGGCCCTTGTTTAAAACCCTCTCCTGTACCTCTGTGGGGTTAAAGAGTTGGGAAATATTAATAACAGTTTTCCCCAGGTTTAATCTACCCTTCTCTTGGGTTAATGTCCTTTTTAGTTTAAACACTTCATCCACTGGTTTATTATGTTATGGGCAGTGCTATCTGTCCAATGGATGTGGTCAGCCCCCACTTTAAAGAATCTAGCATTAATTGCTGGTATGTAATTCTGTATTTTTATATGCTGGTTAATTCCTCTGATTGTATCCCTCTCCATTTCTGGAAGTAAGTTACTGAAGTTAATTTCCGGCACCCAGATCTGAGCATTTGGGAATGTGCTCTTAGCCAATTTAAGTAATGACTGCAGTTGCTTGGTTGCAGTCAGTGGTCTCTGCGTTCGATTATTAATGCCAACTGAGAGCACCACCTTTTTGGTCTCCGGACAGGGTTCCAATTTGTCCAGAATTGCTGTGACATGAATGAATTTAGCTCCTGGAAAGCTATCAATTTGGGTGGTGGGATTTGGGCATCTTTTTATCTTGGAGAGGTTAGAATCTCCTATTATTAAAATGGATTTTCTGGGTTCCAATTTCCAGGTAATGTTTTTTCGGCTGGTGTTGGGGTGCCTCGTCACTCTCTGTGCATCTTCCCCTTCAGAGTCAGGTTCTGCCCCTGTTGGTGTGTTTTCTGTTTCTATGTCTGCTACCCCTGCCTCCCCTATTGTGTTCCCTACCTCGGCTTCAGCTATTTCTGCCTCTCCTACTGTGTTATCTGTCTGGGCTCTCATTGTTCCTGTCCCCATTTCTGTGTCTATTGGGTTTACCTGTCCGGTCTGGTCGCTCCTTTGTTTCTGTGGAAGGGGTTGTTTTGTGACTCTGATCTCGGGCTCTAGAACTGCTGTATTTCTTGGGATGGTTGGTTTTGTACAGTCTTTCTTTTGTCTCTGTGGGAGCGGTTGGTACGTGACCCTGGTTTTGGGGTACAGGAATGTTGTGCATGGATTTGTCCCTGGTGTAGGAGGGGTTCTCCCTTCTGTTTGTTTTGGGTCTGAGGAATCCCTAGTGATTTGGTTTAATACGGTCTGATGTTGGTTCCCCATGTAGTGCTGGGGTCTACGTGGCTCAGGCTCTTGAGAGCCAAGTGTGATGTCCAGGTCCCTAATGATGGCCACATTGGAAATCCTGGTCCTTGGCCCGTGGGGTGGGGTAGGGCTAGTCGCCGCCCTGGATGGCGGGGAAGGGGGGGTCACTGCCCTGGACCGCAAGGAAGGGGGGTTTCAGTGGTCTGCTGGTGGTGTGATGAAGTCGGGGTAGCTGGCCCACGGGGTGGGGGGGTCTGTCGGTGGCGTGACGAAGTCGTGGCAACTGGTGCAAGGGGTGGGGGGGTCTGCCGGTGGCGTGACGAAGTTGTGGCAGCTGGTCCAAGGGGTGAGGGGGTCTGTCGGTGGCGTGACGAAGTCATGGCAGCTGGCTCAAAGCGTGGGGGGGTGTGTTGGTGGTGTGACGAAGTCGTGGCAACTGGTGCAAGGGGTGTGGGGGTCCATCGGTGGCATGACGAAGTCATGGCAGCTGGCTCAAAGGGTGGGGGGGTGTGTTGGTGGTGTGACGAAGTCGTGGCAACTGGTGCAAGGGGTGGGGGGGTCTGCCGGTGGCGTGCTGAAGTCATGGCAGCTGGCTCAAAGGGTGGGGGGGTGTGTCGGTGGCGTGACGAGGTTGTGGCAGTTGGCTCACGGGGTGTGGGTGTCCGTCGGTGGCGTGACAAAGTCGTGGCAGCTGGCCCACGGGGTGGGGGGGGGGGTGTCAGTCCGTCTGCGGCATGAGGGGGCTGTGATCGCAGGCTGGTGGAACAAGGCTGCCCAGGTATTTGGCCTATGGCGTGGGGGCGTCCTAGTCCGTGTGCCGGTCCGCTGTTCTGTCCTCAATTGTGTGCTGGTCCCTTGCTCTGTCAACCGTGATGCTAATCCCACCACATGTCTCTTTGCCTCATCAATTGATTGAATTTTGAATTTATGTCTAAGACTCTTTTTAAACCAATTAGTGGCTTTCACCATCATTTCTTCCAGGCGCTCTGTCACTGCAGCCTGAGCAAATTCATTTTCTAATTCTTCCATGTTTGTTGTATAGTGCTCAATTAGAATCTGTCTGGTCTGTTTTGCCCAATTTTCTGAATTCAAAGCCAATTTGGTTAGGGTTTCCTGTGACGGTTTTGCCGGTTTTATAAAACAGGTTAGTTTATCAGCTTGTTTTAAGATAAGAACATAAGAACATAAGAAATTGGAGCAGGAGTAGGCCAATCGGCCCCTCGAGCCTGCTCCGCCATTCAATAAGATCATGGCTGATCTGATCCCAACCACAAATCTAAAGAACACAAGAAGTCGGAGCAGGACCCGGCCACATAGCCCCTGGGCCCTCTCCGCCACCCATAGGGCATTGACCGATCCGAACTCAGCTTCATGTCCAATTTCCTGCCTGCTCCCCATAACCCCTAATTCCCTTTACTTCTAGGAAACTGTCTATTTCTGTTTTAAATTTATCTAATGATGTAGCTTCCACAGCTTCCTGGGGTAGCAAATTCCACAGACCTACCACCCTCTGAGTGAAGAAGTTTCTCCTCATCTCAGTTTTGAAAGAGCAGACCCTTATTCTAAGATTATGCCCCCTAGTTCTAGTTTCACCCATCTTTGGGAACATCCTTACTGCATCCACCCGATCAAGACCCTTCACAATCTTATATGTTTCAATAAGATCGCCTCTCATTCTTCTGAACTCCAATGAGTAGAGTCCCAATCTACTCAACCTCTCCTCATATGTCCGCCCCCTCATCCCCGGGATTAACCGAGTGAACCTTCTTTGTACTGCCTCGAGAGCAAGTATGTCTTTTCTTAAGTATGGAGACCAAAACTGTATGCAGTATTCCAGGTGCGGTCTCACCAATACCTTATATAACTGCAGCAATACCTCCTTGTTTTTATATTCTATCCCCCTAGCAATAAAAGCCAACATTCCGTTGGCTTTCTTGATCACCTGCTGCACCTGCATACCAACTTTTTGATTTTCTTGCACTGGGACCCCCAGATCCCTTTGTACTGCAGTACTTTCCAGTCTCTCGCCATTAAGAAAATAACTTGCTCTCTGATTTTTCCTGCCAAAGTGCATAACCTCACATTTCCAATATTATATTGCATCTGCCAAATCTCCGCCCACTCACCCAGCCTGTCTATATCCCCTTGCAGGTTTTTTATGTCCTCCTCACTCTCTACTTTCCCTCCCATCTTTGTATCATCTGCAAATTTTGATATGTTGCACTCGGTCCCCTCCTCCAAATCGTTAAATAGATTGTAAAGAGTTGGGGACCCAGCACCGACCCCTGTGGAACACCACTGGTTACTGGTTGCCAGTCCGAAAATGAACCATTTATCCCAACTCTCTGCTTCCTGTTTGATAACCAATCCTCCACCCATGCCAGAATATTACCCCCAATCCCGTGATTTTTTATCTTAAGTAATAATCTTTTATGTGGCACCTTGTCGAATGCCTTCTGGAAGTCTAAATACACTACGTCCACTGGTTCCCCTTTATCCACCCTATACGTTATATCCTCGAAGAACTCAAGCAAATTTGTCAGACATGACTTCCCCTTCATAAAGCCATGCTGACTTTGTCCTATTAAATTATGCTTATCTAAATGTTCCGTTACTGTCTCCTTAATAATAGACTCCAAAATTTTACCCACCACAGATGTTAAGCTAACTGGCCTATAATTTCCAGCCTTCTGCCTACTACCCTTTTTAAATAACGGTGTTACATTAGCAGTTTTCCAATCTGCCGGGACCTCTCCTGAGTCCAGGGAATTTTGGAAAACTATCACCAAAGCATCCACAATCCCTACTGCCACTTCCCTCAAGACCCTAGGATGGAAGCCATCAGGTCCAGGGGATTTATCCGCCTTGAGTCCCATTATTTTACTGAGTACCATCTCTTGAGTGATTTTAATCGTATTTAGCTCCTCCCCCCCGAGAGTCCCCTGTTTGTCCAGTGTTGGGATATTCTTAGTGTCCTCTACTGTAAAGACTGAAACAAAATATTTGTTCAGCATTTTTGCCATCTCCATGTTTCCCACCATTAATTTCCCGGTCTCATCCTCTAAGGGACCTATGTTTGCCTTAGCCACCCTTTTTCTTTTTATATAACGATAGAAACTCTTGCTATCTGTTTTTATATTTTTTGCTAATTTCTTTTCATAATCTAACTTCCCTTTCTTAATCAATCCTTTAGTTACTTTTTGCTGTCTTTTGAAGAATTCCCAATCTTCTCTCCTCCCACCAAGTTTGGCTACCTTATATGTCCTTGTTTTTAGTCGGATACTATCCTTGATTTCTTTACTTAGCCACGGGTGGCTGTCATTTCTTTTACACCCTTTTTTCCTCAGTGGAATATATTTATTTTGAAAGTTGTAAAATAACTCCCAAAATGAACACCACTGCTCATGTACCGTCTTACCCTTTAATCTATTTTCCCAGTCCACTTTAATCAATTCCGCTCTCATACCATCATAGTCTCCTTTATTCAAGCTCAGTACGCTTGTTTGAGAATCAACCTTCTCACCCTCTAATTGGATATGGAATTCAACCATGTTGTGGTCGCTCGTTCCAAGGGGACTGATTCTGGCCCTTTAAGAATATTAGATGGTGGATTGTCTGGAAAATTCTATAAATTATTCTCACTGTTGTAGCAAATTCATCCCTGGCTACGGGGAGACACCTATGTGTACCAGGGTCCGACCTCATATGCGTACGGTTGTCAGACAACCTGCATGTGTTCCGCATAGTGTTAGCCATTCTCTGGGTGTAGAAAGGTGCAAAATGTTTTAAAAGATGTTACTAGCTTCTATTTGGTAATAGAGGTCCCCGCTAGTAACTGTAATCTCACCCCACGGTGGCTCCCTGGCTCAGATAGTCTCCTGCCTGGGACTGCGTCCTCCAAACACTCCCCAGCTCAGCCGGCTGTCCCGCCTGGAAAGACTCTTTTTCCACCGGTCTCACCTCCCCTCCGGTGGCTCTCTGGCTTCGATGGTTCTCTGCCTGCAACAGTACTATCCAAAAACTCTTTAGTTCAGTAAGTTCTCCGGCCTGGAATCTTTTTTACTCCGACGTTTCGCTTATCCTTAAGCTTCATCAGGGAGAAAGGATTTTAATTTTGTTTACAGCCGCTTATAAGTCCGGTGCCTTGGACTGGCCCCTCCCCTGTGTGCTACTGCTGGCTGAAGTTTTGTTCCCGCCCACAAGCAGGCTAGCCTTGACCTGGGATTGGTTAGAATTTCTGTCCTGCATGTAATGAGTCCTGTCTCATGCAGGGCTGGCCCCGCCCCCTTCGCTCCACGTGTTCGTTATTTTTAAATTATATATTTTTAACCTAATGTTTTAATGTTCCTTCAGTTGATCTTAGATGTATGGGGTTATTTTTTTTCAGGTAATGTTTTTAAAAATATTGCTTTTTAACCTTTGAACCTGTTTTAATGCTCCAGGTCATTCTGGCGCCACGGAGTCTGACTGTCTCCGCTGACCCCGGGGCTTGATTACCTGTCCGCCTCACCTGATTTTTTAATTAAAAACATGAAGCTACTTCTCCAAATCCCCACCTCCGGCTATGTATTTTAATTATGAGGGTATTTTAAACAATTAATTAAACTTCCCACCGATTTCCTCCTTTTTAAACCCGCTCGCTCGTTAAACGAAACTCAATCTCCCAGAATGCCTCACGCGGCGCTCGCTTTTCAGCGGCCGCGCAGAAAAAAACGATTTCCAAGGTCCGATTCCCCAAAAAACTCCCGAATCCGCCGCCACCCACCCCCCGGGGGGGAGAGGAGGGGGAAAGAAAGGTCCCCCAGCCCCAAAAACCCAAAGTAAACCCTTTTATTTCAGAGCGTTGCCCTCGTGTTTGACCCGAGAGAACTCCATATCCCAGAATGCCTCACGCGGCGCTCGCTTTTCAGCGGCCGCGTGGAACAAAATTTGATTTCCAAGGTCCGATTCCCCATAAAAACTCCCGTAACCGCTGCCACCGCCCCCCGGGGGGAGAGGAGGGGGAAAGAAAGGTCCCCCAGCCCCAGAGAGACCAAGTAAACCCTTTTATTTACGGGTCTTGCCCTCGTGTTTGACCCGAGAGAACTCCATATCCCAGAATGCCTCACGCGGCGCTCGCTTTTCAGTCGCTGCGAAAAAAACCCGATTTCAAAGATAAAAATCACCCGGTGAACGCTCAAAATCTACAGACTAGATAAAGTTATCGGATTCTCACCCGTGTCCCCAACTCCTCCAGATCCCCGGGGAAAGGGTTTCTTTTAAAAAAACCGAGGTCGATATCCAGCAGCTCCCTGCTGTCGCGTTCCCCGCAGCACCAGGCATCTCTTAAAGGGGCCGTCCCCGCAGCACCAGGCATCTCTTAAAGGGCCCCTCCCCGCATCAATGTCCAGAGACCGTGTCTATGGGAACTACAACTTTTTTTAAAAATGTAATCTTTTGTGCCCTTATTGCTGTCCCAAACCTCGTGGGGGGGGGGGTTTGGGAAGATGAGTTCCATGTCTGTCAGACCCACGTTTCCAGCCATGTTTTATTTTAAGTGCACCTTTTAAACATTTTAGATTTTAAAATTTAAAAAACCTCCTTGGTGCTCCCTATTTTTATAAGTTGCTTGCTGCTTTTTTTTGTGGGGGGCGAAAGGGGAACAAAAAGTTATTTAACCATCTACCTCACTGATCAAGTTTAGATTTAAGGTATTTGCAAGATATATTCTCTGGGTTTTCTTTTCTTGGCATTTATATCTTTTTTTCTCTGTGGTAATGTAAAGCGTGTCACTCCTGAATGTTAGGTTGTATGGTGTGGGCAGGAGGGTAGTTACACCCTCTTGTGTTCGTATTCTCACTCAACCCTTGAGCTTCTTGTCACTTATACCTGCCACTTTTGGTTGGCCCACGCTTTACCTTACCACCTGGCTTCTTTTTCTTGCCGATCTCTTCTTAGTAATTTCTTGATCCGTAATCCTTTGATCCCCCTCTGGGGTTATAATGAGTTCCTGGGTTTTGCCAATTTATGGTCTCTATGTAGTATTTAGTTATTATTATTGGTGTTGGAACCCTACCCTTTATTTTAAGTAGTGTTAGGGTTATGTTGTATTGAGGTTGGGGGGTTCAGGTTAGGGTTAGGGTTGCTGCACTGGGGTTAGTGTTGGGGTTAGGTGAGGGTCAGGGTCGCAGTTAGGTTCAGGGCTATATTGGGGTTAGGTTGGGGTGCATCAGGGTTAGGGTTAGGTGTTTAGGGGTGGGGTGGGGTTAGGGTTAAGTTTTAGGGGTAGGGTTGGGTGCATCAGGGTTAGGGTTAGGTGTTTAGGGGTAGGGTAGGGTGCATCAGGGTTAGGGTTAGGTGTTTAGGGGTAGGGTAGGGTGCATCAGGGTTAGGGTCCAGGGTCAGAGTTGTGATTAGATTCAGGGCTAGGGGTTTGGAGTTATGGGTTAGGGTTGCATTAGGGGTAGGGTTAAGTGAGGGTCAGGGTTTAGGAGTAGGGTGGGGTGTGTTAGGCTTAGATTTTAGGGGTGGGGTGGGAGATTAGGTTTGCTGTATTAGAGTTACGGTTAGGCTTTAGGGGTAGAGTGGGGTGCATTTGGAGTTAGGATTTGGGATATGGATGGGGTCTGTTTGTAGTTAGGGTTGGGGCTTTGGTCTGTTTGTTGTGGGCAGTGTGGGGTTTAGTGGTTTTGGTTAGCTTAAACAGTAGGGGTTAGCTCTGTTTATTGTGATTAGGGTAGGGTGTGGTGTGGTTGCGGTTTGAGAGGTTTATCAAGTTGGGGTTGGGATTTGTGGTAATTAAGGTCGGGGCAGTTTTGTTTTTTGATGTTGGATTTCCCCCATTTTAGATCTGATTTAAGCCCTTTGGTAACTGAGTTTGTAGGGTTGTTATCCAGTGTTTTTCCCTCCTCTTCCTTTGTGAGGTTGTCCAGTTCATGTTGGTCTCCAGCCCCATAAATTCCAGGGATTCAAGACCATGCTCCATGAAGTGTCGGGAGGTAGGTTTGTATACATCCTTTGTTCTAATAGCACTGAGGTGCCCTGTGAGCCTCATCCTTAGACTATTCCCTGTTTCTCCTACATACAAGATGTGGCATTGTTTGCATCGAATTGCATAAACAGCATTGTGCTGTTCACATGTAATTCTTTGTTTAATTAGGGCTGCTTTTCCTGTGTGTCTATTTTGTATCATTTTGCGGATTATTAGGTATTTACACGTCCCACATTTTGGGTTTGTGCAGTTCTGGGTTGTCTGTTTTCTTATCCTACTCCGAACCAGCATGTCCCGAAGGTTCCGAGTTCTTTTGTACGCTGACGTTATGTGGTATCGACTAAGTGTGTCAACATCCTCTTTTAGTTTCCCAAATTGGGTTTTAATCACTCCGTGTATTAGTTTGGTCATTGTATCGTATGTCGTTATCAGTGGTAGTCTTGCTACTTCTCTGTTTGGCCGTGGGCTATTCAGTCCCCTCAGGAAATCAGACTTAAGGTGCCTGAGGAACCTTTTTGTGTAACCTCTCTGTCTCAGTGCAGTAAATAGGGTTGTGGTGGCTTCCCTAAAGTCCTCTCCGTTTGTGCATATGCGGTGAAAACGTGTCAGTTGTGACTTCACCAGCCCCCGAAAGGTATGTTTTGGATGGTGGCTGTTTATGTGCAGGAGTGTGTGTGTGTCTGTTTCTTTAAAGAATACCTTTGTTGCTAGCTTGTGGCTGTTATTCTCCTGTTGTAATTTAAATACTGTGGTGTCCAGGAAATCCACACTTTCTCTATGTGTTGTAACTTTAAGTTTAATAGATTGGTGGTGACTGTTGAGAATACCTACAAATTCTTGCAATTCTGTTTCTGTAGGTAGAATTGCTCCTGGAATTCAAAGTCATTTTTTGTTAGTCCTAGGTGTAATAGCTGGATTATGGCTGCATCTGGTCTGTGGGGTTGGGGGAACTTTCTAAGGATATTTTCCACTGCCTGTATGCCTCTGTCTGTTTCTATGTTTGTGTATAGGCTTTCAATGTCCATGGTAAAGAGTATTGCGTTCGGGGGTACGGTCAGTGAGTTCACTATTTCTATGAAGTGGTAAGTGTCTTTAATGTAGCTAGGGTGCTTCTGTGATAAGGGGTTTAGGAATGAGTCAATGTATTCTGCTATCCTGTAGGATTCACTACCACAGTCTGACACAATTGGTCTTCCTGGTGGTATTTCTCCTGGTACAGTCCATGTGTCAGGGTGCTTGTGTATTTTGGGTAGTATGTAGAATTTTCTGGGTTGTGGTTGTTCCCCCCTTAGGTATTCCACTTGTTTCTGATTTAAGTGTTTAGATTTCTTTAGTTCTGTTAAAATGTTTCCAATCTCTTTTCGTGTGTCCTGGTAAATTGGTCCTGCTAATTTAGTGTAGTGGGCTGTATTATTAAGCTGTCTGTGAGCTTCAAGTAGATACTGTTGCCTATCCATGATCACTATACTACTGCCCTTATCTGCTGGTTTTATGATTATATCTAGATTGTTTCTAAGTTCTATGATTGCCCGTCTCTCTCTTCCAGTGAGGTTTTGCTTGTCTGTCTGTTTAGGGATTTTTTCAATTTGTGATTGAGTCTGTTTAATAAAGTTTAGGATTTCTGGCTCTATTTTATTGTTTGGTGGGGTCCATTCTGATGGTGGTGTAAAAGGTTGCTTGTCTGTTTCTGAATCGCTAAAGTAATCGGTCAGTTTTACTCTCCTGTAAAACCTTTTCAGAT
Organism: Heptranchias perlo; assembly: GCF_035084215.1. NCBI lineage: Eukaryota > Metazoa > Chordata > Chondrichthyes > Hexanchiformes > Hexanchidae > Heptranchias > Heptranchias perlo. Next base: position 272,649 of record NW_027139285.1, read on the forward strand.
CTTCCTGAATTTGTACTTTACAATGTTTTGGGGTTGGAACAAATGTAAGGCCCTTGTTTAAAACCCTCTCCTGTACCTCTGTGGGGTTAAAGAGTTGGGAAATATTAATAACAGTTTTCCCCAGGTTTAATCTACCCTTCTCTTGGGTTAATGTCCTTTTTAGTTTAAACACTTCATCCACTGGTTTATTATGTTATGGGCAGTGCTATCTGTCCAATGGATGTGGTCAGCCCCCACTTTAAAGGATCTAGCATTCATTGCTGGTATGTAATTCTGTTTTTTTATATGCTGGTTAATTCCTCTGATTGTATCCCTCTCCATTTCTGGAAGTAAGTTACTGAAGTTAATTTCCGGCACCCAGATCTGAGCATTTGGGAATGTGCTCTTAGCCAATTTAAGTAATGACTGCAGTTGCTTGGTTGCAGTCAGTGGTCTCTGCGTTCGATTATTAATGCCAACTGAGAGCACCACCTTTTTGGTCTCCGGACAGGGTTCCAATTTGTCCAGAATTGCTGTGACATGAATGAATTTAGCTCCTGGAAAGCTATCAATTTGGGTGGTGGGATTTGGGCATCTTTTTATCTTGGAGAGGTTAGAATCTCCTATTATTAAAATGGATTTTCTGGGTTTCAATATCCAGGTAATGTTTTTTCGGCTGGTGTTGGGGTGCCTCGTCACTCTCTGTGCATCTTCCCCTTCAGAGTCAGGTTCTGCCCCTGTTGGTGTGTTTTCTGTTTCTATGTCTGCTACCCCTGCCTCCCCTATTGTGTTCCCTACCTCGGCTTCAGCTATTTCTGCCTCTCCTACTGTGTTATCTGTCTGGGCTCTCATTGTTCCTGTCCTCATTTCTGTGTCTATTGGGTTTACCTGTCCGGTCTGGTCGCTCCTTTGTTTCTGTGGAAGGGGTTGTTTTGTGACTCTGATCTCGGGCTCTAGAACTGCTGTATTTCTTGGGATGGTTGGTTTGGTACAGTCTTTCTTTTGTCTCTGTGGGAGCGGTTGGTACGTGACCCTGGTTTTGGGGTACAGGAATGTTGTGCATGGATTTGTCCCTGGTGTAGGAGGGGTTCTCCCTTCTGTTTGTTTTGGGTCTGAGGAATCCCTAGTGATTTGGTTTAATACGGTCTGATGTTGGTTCCCCATGTAGTGCTGGGGTCTACGTGGCTCAGGCTCTTGAGAGCCAAGTGTGATGTCCAGGTCCCTAATGATGGCCACATTGGAAATCCTGGTCCTTGGCCCGTGGGGTGGGGTAGGGCTAGTCGCCGCCCTGGATGGCGGGGAAGGGGGGGTCACTGCCCTGGACCGCAAGGAAGGGGGGTTTCAGTGGTCTGCTGGTGGTGTGATGAAGTCGGGGTAGCTGGCCCACGGGGTGGGGGGGTCTGTCGGTGGCGTGACGAAGTCGTGGCAACTGGTGCAAGGGGTGGGGGGGTCTGCCGGTGGCGTGACGAAGTCGTGGCAGCTGGTCCAAGGGGTGAGGGGGTCTGTCGGTGGCGTGACGAAGTCATGGCAGCTGGCTCAAAGGGTGGGGGGGTGTGTTGGTGGTGTGACGAAGTCGTGGCAACTGGTGCAAGGGGTGGGGAGGTCCATCGGTGGCATGACGAAGTCATGGCAGCTGGCTCAAAGGGTGGGGGGTGTGTTGGTGGTGTGACGAAGTCGTGGCAACTGGTGCAAGGGGTGGGGGGGTCTGCCGGTGGCGTGCTGAAGTCATGGCAGCTGGCTCAAAGGGTGGGGGGGGTGTGTCGGTGGCGTGACGAGGTTGTGGCAGTTGGCTCACGGGGTGCGGGTGTCCGTCGGTGGCGTGACAAAGTCGTGGCAGCTGGCCCACGGGGTGGGGCGGGGGGTTTTCAGTCCGTCTGCGGCATGAGCGGGCTGTGATCGCAGGCTCGTGGAACAAGGCTGCCCAGGTATTTGGCCTATGGCGTGGGGGCGTCCTAGTCCGTGTGCCGGTCCGCTGTTCTGTCCTCAATTGTGTGCTGGTCCCTTGCTCTGTCAACCGTGATGCTAATACCACCACATGTCTCTTTGCCTCATCAATTGATTGAATTTTGAATTTATGTCTAAGACTCTTTTTAATCCAATTAGTGGCATTCACCATCATTTCTTCCAGGCGCTCTGTCACTGCAGCCTGAGCAAATTCATTTTCTAATTCTTCCAGGTTTGTTGTATAGTGCTCAATTAGAATCTGTCTGGTCTGTTTTGCCCAATTTTCTGAATTCAAAGCCAATTTGGTTAGGGTTTCCTGTGACGGTTTTGCCGGTTTTATAAAGCAGGTTAGTTTATCAGCTTGTTTTAAGATGCCCTTAGGGGGCTGATTCTGGCCCTTTAAGAATATTAGATGGTGGATTGTCTGGAAATTTCTATAAATTATTCTCACTGTTGTAGCAAATTCATCCCTGGCTACGGGGAGACACCTATGTGTACCAGGGTCCGACCTCATATGCGTACGGTTGTCAGACAACCTGCATGTGTTCCGCATAGTGTTAGCCATTCTCTGGGTGTCGAAAGGTGCAAAAGGTTTTAAAAGATGTTACTAGCTTCTATTTGGTAATAGAGGTCCCCGCTAGTAACTGTAATCTCACCCCACGGTGGCTCCCTGGCTCAGATGGTCTCCTGCCTGGGACTGCGTCCTCCAAACACTCCCCAGCTCAGCCGGCTGTCCCGCCTGGAAAGACTCTTTTTCCACCGGGCTCACCTCCCCTCCGGTGGCTCTCTGACTTTGATGGTTCTCTGCCTGCAACAGTACTATCCAAAAACTCTTTAGTTCAGTAAGTTCTCCGGCCTGGAATCTTTTTTTCTCCGACGTTTCGCTTATCCTTAAGCTTCATCAGGGAGAAAGGATTTTAATTTTGTTTGCAGCCGCTTATAAGTCCGGTGCCTTGGACTGGCCCCTCCCCTGTGTGCTGCTGTTGGCTGAAGTTTTGTTCCCGCCCACAAGCAGGCTAGCCTTGACCTGGGATTGGTTAGAATTTCTGTCCTGTATGTAATGAGTCCTGGCCCCGCCCCCTTCGCTCCACGTGTTCGTTATTTTTTAATTATATTTTTTTAACCTAATGTTTTAATGTTCCTCCAGTTTATCTTAGATGTTTGGGGTTATTTTTTTGAGGTAATGTTTTTAAAAATATTGCTTTTTAACCTTTGAATCTGTTTTAATGCTCCAGGTCATTCTGGCGCCACGGAGTCTGACTGTCTCCGCTGACCCCGGGGCTTGATTACCTGTCCGCCTCACCTCATTTTTTAAATAAAAACATGAAGCTACTTCTCCAAACCCCCACCTCCGGTTGTGCCTTTTAATTATAAGGGTATTTTAAACAATTAATTAAACTTCCCACCGATTTCCTGCTTTTTAAACCCGCTCGCTCGTTAAACGAAACTTAATCTCCCAGAATGCCTCACGCGTCGCTCGCTTTTCAGCGGCCGCGCAGAAAAAAACGATTTCCAAGGTCCGATTCCCCAAAAAAACTCCCGAATCCGCCGCCACCCACCGCCCGGGGGGGAGAGGAGGGGGAAAGAAAGGTCCCCCAGCCCCAAAAAAACAAAGTAAACCCTTTTATTTAAGAGCGTTGCCCTCGTGTTTGACCCGAGAGAACTCCATATCCCAGAATGCCTCACGCGGCGCTCGCTTTTCAGCGGCCGCGTGGAACAAAATTTGATTTCCAAGGTCCGATTCCCCATAAAAACTCCCGTAACCGCTGCCACCCGCCCCCCGGGGGGAGAGGAGGGGGAAAGAAAGGCCCCCCAGCCCCAGAGAGACCAAGTAAACCCTTTTATTTACGGGTCTTGCCCTCGTGTTTGACCCGAGAGAACTCCATATCCCAGAATGCCTCACGCGGCGCTCGCTTTTCAGTCGCTGCGAAAAAAAACCGATTTCAAAGATAAAAATCACCCGGTGAACGCTCAAAATCTAAAGACTAAATAAATTTATCGGATTCTCACCCGTGTCCCCAACTCCTCCAGATCCCCGGGGAAAGGGTTTCTTTTTAAAAACCGAGGTCGATATCCAGCAGCTCCCTGCTGTCGCGTTCCCCGCAGCACCAGGCATCTCTTAAAGGGGCCGTCCCCGCAGCACCAGGCATCACTTAAAGGGGCCGTCCCCGCATCAATGTCCAGAGACCGTGTCTATGGGAACTACAACTTTTAAAAAAAATATGTAATCTTTTGTGCCCTTATTGCTGTCCCAAACCTCGTGGGGGGGGGGGGGGGTTGGGAAGATGAGTTCCATGTCTGTCAGACCCACGTTTCCAGCCATGTTTTATTTTAAGTGCACCTTTTAAACATTTTAGATTTTAAAATTTAAAAAACCTCCTTGGTGCTCCCTATTTTTATAAGTTGCTTGCTGCTTTTTTTTGTGGGGGGGCGAAAGGGGAACAAAAAGTTATTTAACCATCTACCTCACTGATCAAGTTTAGATTTAAGGTATTTGCAAGATATATTCTCTGGGTTTTCTTTTCTTGGCATTTATATCTTTTTTTGTCTGTGGTAATGTAAAGCGTGTCACTCCTGAATGTTAGGTTGTATGGTGTGGGCAGGAGGGTAGTTACACCCTCTTGTGTTCGTATTCTCACTCAACCCTTGAGCTTCTTGTCACTTATACCTGCCACTTTTGGTTGGCCCACGCTTTACCTTACCACCTGGCTTCTTTTTCTTGCCGATCTCTTCTTAGTAATTTCTTGATCCGTAATCCTTTGATCCCCCTCTGGGGTTATAATGAGTTCCTGGGTTTTGCCAATTTATGGTCTCTATGTAGTATTTAGTTATTATTATTGGTGTTGGAACCCTACCCTTTATTTTAAGTAGTGTTAGGGTTATGTTGTATTGAGGTTGGGGGGTTCAGGATAGGGTTAGGGTTGCTGCACTGGGGCTAGTGTTGGGGTTAGGTGAGGGTCAGGGTCGCAGTTAGGTTTAGGGCTATATTGGGGTTAGGTTGGGGTGCATCAGGGTTAGGGTTAGGTGTTTAGGGGTGGGGTGGGGTTAGGGTTAAGTTTTAGGGGTAGGGTTGGGTGCATCAGGGTTAGGGTTAGGTGTTTAGGGGTAGGGTAGGGTGCATCAGGGTTAGGGTTAGGTGTTTAGGGGTAGGGTAGGGTGCATCAGGGTTAGGGTCCAGGGTCAGAGTTGTGATTAGATTCAGGGCTAGGGGGTTGGAGTTATGGGTTAGGGTTGCATTAGGGGTAGGGTTAAGTGAGGGTCAGGGTTTAGGAGTAGGGTGGGGTGTGTTAGGCTTAGATTTTAGGGGTGGGGTGGGAGATTAGGTTTGCTGTATTAGAGTTACGGTTAGGCTTTAGGGGTAGAGTGGGGTGCATTTGGAGAGTTGTGATTAGATTCAGGGCTGGGGGGTTGGAGTTATGGGTTAGGGTTGCATTAGGGGTAGGGTTAAGTGAGGGTCAGGGTTTAGGAGTAGGGTGGGGTGTGTTAGGCTTAGATTTTAGGGGTGGGGTGGGAGATTAGGTTTGCTGTATTAGAGTTACGGTTAGGCTTTAGGGGTAGAGTGGGGTGCATTTGGAGTTAGGATTTGGGATATGGATGGGGTCTGTTTGTAGTTAGGGTTGGGGCTTTGGTCTGTTTGTTGTGGGCAGTGTGGGGTTTAGTGGTTTTGGTTAGCTTAAACAGTAGGGGTTAGCTCTGTTTATTGTGATTAGGGTAGTGTGTGGTGTGGTTGCGGTTTGAGAGGTTTATCAAGTTGGGGTTGGGATTTGTGGTAATTAAGGTCGGGGCAGTTTTGTTTTTTGATGTTGGATTTCCCCCATTTTAGATCTGATTTAAGCCCTTTGGTAACTGAGTTTGTAGGGTTGTTATCCAGTGTTTTTCCCTCCTCTTCCTTTGTGAGGTTGTCCAGTTCATATTGGTCTCCAACCCCATAAATTCCAGGGATTCAAGACCATGCTCCATGAAGTGTCGGGAGGTAGGTTTGTATACATCCTTTGTTCTAATAGCACTGAGGTGCCCTGTGAGCCTCATCCTTAGACTATTCCCTGTTTCTCCTACATACAAGATGTGGCATTGTTTGCATCGAATTGCATAAACAGCATTGTGCTGTTCACATGTAATTCTTTGTTTAATTAGGGCTGCTTTTCCTGTGTGTCTATTTTGTATCATTTTGCGGATTATTAGGTATTTACACGTCCCACATTTTGGGTTTGTGCAGTTCTGGGTTGTCTGTTTTCTTATCCTACTCCGAACCAGCATACCTCGAAGGTTTTGACTTCTTCTGTATGCTGACGTTATGTGGTATCGACTAAGTGTGTCAACATCCTCTTTTAGTTTCCCAAATTGGGTTTTAATCACTCCGTGTATTAGTTTGGTCATTGTATCGTATGTCGTTATCAGTGGTAGTCTTGCTACTTCTCTGTTTGGCCGTGGGCTATTCAGTCCCCTCAGGAAATCAGACTTAAGGTGCCTGAGGAACCTTTTTGTGTAACCTCTCTGTCTCAGTGCAGTAAATAGGGTTGTGGTGGCTTCCCTAAAGTCCTCTCCGTTTGTGCATATGCGGTGAAAACGTGTCAGTTGTGACTTCACCAGCCCCCGAAAGGTATGTTTTGGATGGTGGCTGTTTATGTGCAGGAGTGTGTGTGTGTCTGTTTCTTTAAAGAATACCTTTGTTGCTAGCTTGTGGCTGTTATTCTCCTGTTGTAATTTAAATACTGTGGTGTCCAGGAAATCCACACTTTCTCTATGTGTTGTAACTTTAAGTTTAATAGATTGGTGGTGACTGTTGAGAATACCTACAAATTCTTGCAATTCTGTTTCTGTGTGAGTCCAGACTCCCCATATGTCATCCAGGTATCTGTAATAACACATCGGGAGCTTGGAACACTTTTCAAAGACTGTGTTTTCCCAGTCTGCCATGTATATGTTTGCGTAGGCCGGGGCAAATTTCTTGCCCATAGCCGTGCCCTTAATCTGTAGGTAGAATTGCTCCTGGAATTCAAAGTCATTTTTTGTTAGTCCTAGGTGTAATAGCTGGATTATGGCTGCATCTGGTCTGTGGGGTTGGGGGAACTTTCTAAGGATATTTTCCACTGCCTGTATGCCTCTGTCTGTTTCTATGTTTGTGTATAGGCTTTCAATGTCCATGGTAAAGAGTATTGCGTTCGGGGGTACGGTCAGTGAGTTCACTATTTCTATGAAGTGGTAAGTGTCTTTAATGTAGCTAGGGTGCTTCTGTGATAAGGGGTTTAGGAATGAGTCAATGTATTCTGCTATCCTGTAGGATTCACTACCACAGTCTGACACAATTGGTCTTCCTGGTGGTATTTCTCCTGGTACAGTCCATGTGTCAGGGTGCTTGTGTATTTTGGGTAGTATGTAGAATTTTCTGGGTTGTGGTTGTTCCCCCCTTAGGTATTCCACTTGTTTCTGATTTAAGTGTTTAGATTTCTTTAGTTCTGTTAAAATGTTTCCAATCTCTTTTCGTGTGTCCTGGTAAATTGGTCCTGCTAATTTCGTGTAGTGGGCTGTATTATTAAGCTGTCTGTGAGCTTCAAGTAGATACTGTTGCCTATCCATGATCACTATACTGCTGCCCTTATCTGCTGGTTTTATGATTATATCTAGATTGTTTCTAAGTTCTATGATTGCCCGTCTCTCTCTTCCAGTGAGGTTTTGCTTGTCTGTCTGTTTAGGGATTTTTTCAATTTGTGATTGAGTCTGTTTAATAAAGTTTAGGATTTCTGGCTCTATTTTATTGTTTGGTGGGGTCCATTCTGATGGTGGTGTAAAAGGTTGCTTGTCTGTTTCTGAATCGCTAAAGTAATCGGTCAGTTTTACTCTCCTGTAAAACCTTTTCAGATCTTCCTGAATTTGTACTTTACAATGTTTTGGGGTTGGAACAAATGTAAGGCCCTTGTTTAAAACCCTCTCCTGTACCTCTGTGGGGTTAAAGAGTTGGGAAATATTAATAACAGTTTTTCCCAGGTTCAATCTACCCTTCTCTCGGGTTAATGTCCTTTTTAGTTTAAAGACTTCATCCACTGGTTTATTATGTTATGGGCAGTGCTATCTGTCCAATGGATGTGGTCAGCCCCCACTTTAAAGGATCTAGCATTAATTGCTGGTATGTAATTCTGTTTTTTTATATGCTGGTTAATTCCTCTGATTGTATCCCTCTCCGTTTCTGGAAGTAAGTTACTGAAGTTAATTTCCGGCACCCAGATCTGAGCATTTGGGAATGTGCTCTTAGCCAATTTAAGTAATGACTGCAGTTGCTTGGTTGCAGTCAGTGGTCTCTGCGTTCGATTATTAATGCCAACTGAGAGCACCACCTTTTTGGTCTCCGGACAGGGTTCCAATTTGTCCAGAATTGCTGTGACATGAATGAATTTAGCTCCTGGAAAGCTATCAATTTGGGTGGTGGGATTTGGGCATCTTTTTATCTTGGAGAGGTTAGAATCTCCTATTATTAAAATGAATTTTCTGGGTTCCAATTTCCAGGTAATGTTTTTTCGGCTGGTGTTGGGGTGCCTCGTCACTCTCTGTGCATCTTCCCCTTCAGAGTCAGGTTCTGCCCCTGTTGGTGTGTTTTCTGTTTCTATGTCTGCTACCCCTGCCTCCCCTATTGTGTTCCCTACCTCGGCTTCAGCTATTTCTGCCTCTCCTACTGTGTTGTCTGTCTGGGCTCTCATTGTTCCTGTCCTCATTTCTGTGTCTATTGGGTTTACCTGTCCGGTCTGGTCGCTCCTTTGTTTCTGTGGAAGGGGTTGTTTTGTGACACTGATCTCGGGCTCTAGAACTGCTGTATTTCTTGGGATGGTTGGTTTGGTACAGTCTTTCTTTTGTCTCTGTGGGAGCGGTTGGTACGTGACCCTGGTTTTGGGGTACAGGAATGTTGTGCATGGATTTGTCCCTGGTGTAGGAGGGGTTCTCCCTTCTGTTTGTTTTGGGTCTGAGGAATCCCTAGTGATTTGGTTTAATACGGTCTGATGTTGGTTCCCCATGTAGTGCTGGGGTCTACGTGGCTCAGGCTCTTGAGAGCCAAGTGTGATGTCCAGGTCCCTAATGATGGCCACATTGGAAATCCTGGTCCTTGGCCTGTGGGGTGGGGTAGGGCTAGTCGCCGCCCTGGATGGCGGGGAAGGGGGGGTCACTGCCCTGGACCGCAAGGAAGGGGGGGTTTCAGTGGTCTGCTGGTGGTGTGATGAAGTCGGGGTAGCTGGCCCACGGGGTGGGGGGGTCTGTCGGTGGCGTGACGAAGTCATGGCAGCTGGCTCAAAGGGTGGGGGTGTGTGTTGGTGGTGTGACGAAGTCGTGGCAACTGGTGCAAGGGGTGGGGGGGTCCATCGGTGGCATGACGAAGTCATGGCAGCTGGCTCCAAGGGTGGGGGGGTGTGTTGGTGGTGTGACGAAGTCGTGGCAACTGGTGCAAGGGGTGGGGGGGTCTGCCGGTGGCGTGCTGAAGTCATGGCAGCTGGCTCAAAGGGTGGGGGGGTGTGTCGGTGGCTTGACGAGGTTGTGGCAGTTGGCTCACGGGGTGGGGGTGTCCGTCGGTGGCGTGACAAAGTCGTGGCAGCTGGCCCACGGGGTGGGGGGGGGTTTTCAGTCCGTCTGCGGCATGAGGGGGCTGTGATCGCAGGCTGGTGGAACAAGGCTGCCCAGGTATTTGGCCTATGGCGTGGGGGCGTCCTAGTCCGTGTGCCGGTCCGCTGTTCTGTCCTCAATTGTGTGCTGGTCCCTTGCTCTGTCAACCGTGATGCTAATCCCACCACATGTCTCTTTGCCTCATCAATTGATTGAATTTTGAATTTATGTCTAAGACTCTTTTTAATCCAATTAGTGGCTTTCGTCATAATTTCTTCCAGGCGCTCTGTCACTGCAGCCTGAGCAAATTCATTTTCTAATTCTTCCAGGTTTGTTGTATAGTGCTCAATTAGAATCTGTCTGGTCTGTTTTGCCCAATTTTCTGAATTCAAAGCCAATTTGGTTAGGGTTTCCTGTGACGGTTTTGCCGGTTTTATAAAGCAGGTTAGTTTATCAGCTTGTTTTAAGATGCCCTTAGGGGGCTGATTCTGGCCCTTTAAGAATATTAGATGGTGGATTGTCTGGAAAATTCTATAAATTATTCTCACTGTTGTAGCAAATTCATCCCTGGCTACGGGGAGACACCTATGTGTACCAGGGTCCGACCTCATATGCGTACGGTTGTCAGACAACCTGCATGTGTTCCGCATAGTGTTAGCCATTCCCTGGGTGTAGAAAGGTGCAAAAGGTTTTAAAAGATGTTACTAGCTTCTATTTGGTAATAGAGGTCCCCGCTAGTAACTGTAATCTCACCCCACGGTGGCTCCCTGGCTCAGATGGTCTCCTGCCTGGGACTGCGTCCTCCAAACACTCCCCAGCTCAGCCGGCTGTCCCGCCTGGAAAGGCTCTTTTTCCACCGGTCTCACCTCCCCTCCGGTGGCTCTCTGGCTTCGATGGTTCTCTGCCTGCAACAGTACTATCCAAAAACTCTTTCGTTCAGTAAGTTCTCCGGCCTGGAATCTTTTTTTTCTCCGACGTTTCGCTTATCCTTAAGCTTCATCAGGGAGAAAGGATTTTAACTTTGTTTACAGTTGTTTATAAGTCCGGAGCCTTGGACTGGCCCCTCCCCTGTGTGCTACTGTTGGCTGAAGTTTTGTTCCCGCCCACAAGCAGGCTAGCCTTGACCTGGGATTGGTTAGAATTTCTGTCCTGTATGTAATGAGTCCTGTCTCATGCAGGGCTGGCCCCGCCCCCTTCGCTCCACGTGTTCGTTATTTTTAAATTATATTTTTTTAACCTAATGTTTTAATGTTCCTTTAGTTTATCTTAGATGTTTGGGGTTATTTTTTTTGAGGTAATGTTTTTAAAAATATTGTTTTTTAACCTTTGAATCTGTTTTAATGCTCCAGGTCATTCTGGCGCCACGGAGTCTGACTGTCCGCTGACCCCGGGGCTTGATTACCTGTCCGCCTCACCTCATTTTTTAAATAAAAACATGAAGCTACTTCTCCAAACCCCCACCTCCGGCTATGCCTTTTAATTATGAGGGTATTTTAAACAATTAATTAAACTTCCCACCGATTTCCTCCTTTTTAAACCCGATCGCTCGTTAAACGAAACTCAATCTCCCAGAATGCCTCACGCGTCGCTCGCTTTTCAGCAGCCGCGCAGAAAAAAACCGATTTCCAAGGTCCGATTCCCAAAAAAAACTCCCGAATCCGCCGCCACCCACCCCCCCGGGGGGAGAGGAGGGGGAAAGAAAGGTCCCCCAGCCCCAAAAAACCAAAGTAAACCCTTTTATTTAAGAGCGTTGCCCTCGTGTTTGACCCGAGAGAACTCCATATCCCAGAATGCCTCACGCGGCGCTCGCTTTTCAGTCGCTGAGAAAAAAACCCGATTTCAAAGATAAAAATCACCCGGTGAACGCTCAAAATCTAAAGACTAGATAAAGTTATCGGATTCTCACCCGTGTCCCCAACTCCTCCAGATCCCCGGGGAAAGGGTTTCTTTTAAAAAAACCGAGGTCGATATCCAGCAGCTCCCTGCTGTCGCGTTCCCCGCAGCACCAGGCATCTCTTAAAGGGGCCGTCACCGCAGCACCAGGCATCTCTTAAAGGGGCCGTCCCCGCATCAATGTCCAGAGACCGTGTCTATGGGAACTACAACTTTTTAAAAAAGATATGTAATCTTTTGTGCCCTTATTGCTGTCCCAAACCTCGTGGGGGGGGGGGGGGGGTTTGGGAAGATGAGTTCCATGTCTGTCAGACCCACATTTCCAGCCATGCTTTATTTTAAGTGCACCTTTAAAATATTTTAGATTTTAAAATTTAAAAAAACCTCCTTGGTGCTCCCTATTTTTATAAGTTGCTTGCTGCTTTTTTTGTGGGGGGGCAAAAGGGGAACAAAAAGTTATTTAACCATCTACCTCACTGATCAAGTTTAGATTTAAGGTATTTGCAAGATATATTCTCTGGGTTTTCTTTTCTTGGCATTTATATCTTTTTTTGTCTGTGGTAATGTAAAGCGTGTCACTCCTGAATGTTAGGTTGTATGGTGTGGGCAGGAGGGTAGTTACACCCTCTTGTGTTCGTATTCTCACTCAACCCTTGAGCTTCTTGTCACTTATACCTGCCACTTTTGGTTGGCCCACGCTTTACCTTACCACCTGGCTTCTTTTTCTTGCCGATCGCTTCTTAGTAATTTCTTGATCCGTAATCCTTTGATCCCCCTCTGGGGTTATAATCAGTTCCTGGGTTTTGCCAATTTATGGTCTCTATGTCGTATTTAGTTATTATTATTGGTGTTGGAACTCTACCCTTTATTTTACGTAGTGTTAGGGTTATGTTGTATTGAGGTTGGGGGGTTCAGGTTAGGGTTAGGGTTGCTGCACTGGGGTTAGTGTTGGGGTTAGGTGAGGGTCAGGGTCGTAGGTAGGTTCAGGGCTATATTGGGGTTAGGTTGGGGTGCATCAGGGTTAGGGTTAGGTGTTTAGGGGTGGGGTGGGGTTAGGGTTATGTTTTAGGGGTAGGGTTGGGTGCATCAGGGTTAGGGTTAGGTGTTTAGGGGTAGGGTAGGGTGCATCAGGGTTAGGGTTAGGTGTTTAGGGGTAGGGTAGGGTGCATCAGGGTTAGGGTCCAGGGTCAGAGTTGTGATTAGATTCAGGGCTGGGGGGTTGGAGTTATGGGTTAGGGTTGCATTAGGGGTAGGGTTAAGTGAGGGTCAGGGTTTAGGAGTAGGGTGGGGTGTGTTAGGCTTAGATTTTAGGGGTGGGGTGGGAGATTAGGTTTGCTGTATTAGAGTTACGGTTAGGCTTTAGGGGTAGAGTGGGGTGCATTTGGAGAGTTGTGATTAGATTCAGGGCTGGGGGGTTGGAGTTATGGGTTAGGGTTGCATTAGGGGTAGGGTTAAGTGAGGGTCAGGGTTTAGGAGTAGGGTGGGGTGTGTTAGGCTTAGATTTTAGGGGTGGGGTGGGAGATTAGGTTTGCTGTATTAGAGTTACGGTTAGGCTTTAGGGGTAGAGTGGGGTGCATTTGGAGTTAGGATTTGGGATATGGATGGGGTCTGTTTGTAGTTAGGGTTGGGGCTTTGGTCTGTTTGTTGTGGGCATTGTGGGGTTTAGTGGTTTTGGTTAGCTTAAACAGTAGGGGTTAGCTCTGTTTATTGTGATTAGGGTAGGGTGTGGTGTGGTTGCAGTTTGAGAGGTTTATCAAGTTGGGGTTGGGATTTGTGGTAATTAAGGTCGGGGCAGTTTTGTTTTTTGATGTTGGATTTCCCCCATTTTAGATCTGATTTAAGCCCTTTGGTAACTGAGTTTGTAGGGTTGTTATCCAGTGTTTTTCCCTCCTCTTCCTTTGTGAGGTTGTCCAGTTCATATTGGTCTCCAACCCCATAAATTCCAGGGATTCAAGACCATGCTCCATGAAGTGTCGGGAGGTAGGTTTGTATACATCCTTTGTTCTAATAGCACTGAGGTGCCCTGTGAGCCTCATCCTTAGACTATTCCCTGTTTCTCCTACATACAAGATGTGGCATTGTTTGCATCGAATTGCATAAACAGCATTGTGCTGTTCACATGTAATTCTTTGTTTAATTAGGGCTGCTTTTCCTGTGTGTCTATTTTGTATCATTTTGCGCATTATTAGGTATTTACACGTCCCACATTTTGGGTTTGTGCAGTTCTGGGTTGTCTGTTTTCTTATCCTACTCCGAACCAGCATACCTCGAAGGTTTTGACTTCTTCTGTATGCTGACGTTATGTGGTATCGACTAAGTGTGTCAACATCCTCTTTTAGTTTCCCAAATTGGGTTTTAATCACTCCGTGTATTAGTTTGGTCATTGTATCGTATGTCGTTATCAGTGGTAGTCTTGCTACTTCTCTGTTTGGCCGTGGGCTATTCAGTCCCCTCAGGAAATCAGACTTAAGGTGCCTGAGGAACCTTTTTGTGTAACCTCTCTGTCTCAGTGCAGTAAATAGGGTTGTGGTGGCTTCCCTAAAGTCCTCTCCGTTTGTGCATATGCGGTGAAAACGTGTCAGTTGTGACTTCACCAGCCCCCGAAAGGTATGTTTTGGATGGTGGCTGTTTATGTGCAGGAGTGTGTGTGTGTCTGTTTCTTTAAAGAATACCTTTGTTGCTAGCTTGTGGCTGTTATTCTCCTGTTGTAATTTAAATACTGTGGTGTCCAGGAAATCCACACTTTCTCTATGTGTTGTAACTTTAAGTTTAATAGATTGGTGGTGACTGTTGAGAATACCTACAAATTCTTGCAATTCTGTTTCTGTGTGAGTCCAGACTCCCCATATGTCATCCAGGTATCTGTAATAACACATCGGGAGCTTGGAACACTTTTCAAAGACTGTGTTTTCCCAGTCTGCCATGTATATGTTTGCGTAGGCCGGGGCAAATTTCTTGCCCATAGCCGTGCCCTTAATCTGTAGGTAGAATTGCTCCTGGAATTCAAAGTCATTTTTTGTTAGTCCTAGGTGTAATAGCTGGATTATGGCTGCATCTGGTCTGTGGGGTTGGGGGAACTTTCTAAGGATATTTTCCACTGCCTGTATGCCTCTGTCTGTTTCTATGTTTGTGTATAGGCTTTCAATGTCCATGGTAAAGAGTATTGTGTTCGGGGGTACGGTCAGTGAGTTCACTATTTCTATGAAGTGGTAAGTGTCTTTAATGTAGCTAGGGTGCTTCTGTGATAAGGGGTTTAGGAATGAGTCAATGTATTCTGCTATCCTGTAGGATTCACTACCACAGTCTGACACAATTGGTCTTCCTGGTGGTATTTCTCCTGGTACAGTCCATGTGTCAGGGTGCTTGTGTATTTTGGGTAGTATGTAGAATTTTCTGGGTTGTGGTTGTTCCCCCCTTAGGTATTCCACTTGTTTCTGATTTAAGTGTTTAGATTTCTTTAGTTCTGTTAAAATGTTTCCAATCTCTTTTCGTGTGTCCTGGTAAATTGGTCCTGCTAATTTCGTGTAGTGGGCTGTATTATTAAGCTGTCTGTGAGCTTCAAGTAGATACTGTTGCCTATCCATGATCACTATACTGCTGCCCTTATCTGCTGGTTTTATGATTATATCTAGATTGTTTCTAAGTTCTATGATTGCCCGTCTCTCTCTTCCAGTGAGGTTTTGCTTGTCTGTCTGTTTAGGGATTTTTTCAATTTGTGATTGAGTCTGTTTAATAAAGTTTAGGATTTCTGGCTCTATTTTATTGTTTGGTGGGGTCCATTCTGATGGTGGTGTAAAAGGTTGCTTGTCTGTTTCTGAATCGCTAAAGTAATCGGTCAGTTTTACTCTCCTGTAAAACCTTTTCAGATCTTCCTGAATTTGTACTTTACAATGTTTTGGGGTTGGAACAAATGTAAGGCCCTTGTTTAAAACCCTCTCCTGTACCTCTGTGGGGTTAAAGAGTTGGGAAATATTAATAACAGTTTTTCCCAGGTTCAATCTACCCTTCTCTCGGGTTAATGTCCTTTTTAGTTTAAAGACTTCATCCACTGGTTTATTATGTTATGGGCAGTGCTATCTGTCCAATGGATGTGGTCAGCCCCCACTTTAAAGGATCTAGCATTAATTGCTGGTATGTAATTCTGTTTTTTTATATGCTGGTTAATTCCTCTGATTGTATCCCTCTCCGTTTCTGGAAGTAAGTTACTGAAGTTAATTTCCGGCACCCAGATCTGAGCATTTGGGAATGTGCTCTTAGCCAATTTAAGTAATGACTGCAGTTGCTTGGTTGCAGTCAGTGGTCTCTGCGTTCGATTATTAATGCCAACTGAGAGCACCACCTTTTTGGTCTCCGGACAGGGTTCCAATTTGTCCAGAATTGCTGTGACATGAATGAATTTAGCTCCTGGAAAGCTATCAATTTGGGTGGTGGGATTTGGGCATCTTTTTATCTTGGAGAGGTTAGAATCTCCTATTATTAAAATGGATTTTCTGGGTTCCAATTTCCAGGTAATGTTTTTTCGGCTGGTGTTGGGGTGCCTCGTCACTCTCTGTGCATCTTCCCCTTCAGAGTCAGGTTCTGCCCCTGTTGGTGTGTTTTCTGTTTCTATGTCTGCTACCCCTGCCTCCCCTATTGTGTTCCCTACCTCGGCTTCAGCTATTTCTGCCTCTCCTACTGTGTTGTCTGTCTGGGCTCTCATTGTTCCTGTCCTCATTTCTGTGTCTATTGGGTTTACCTGTCCGGTCTGGTCGCTCCTTTGTTTCTGTGGAAGGGGTTGTTTTGTGACACTGATCTCGGGCTCTAGAACTGCTGTATTTCTTGGGATGGTTGGTTTGGTACAGTCTTTCTTTTGTCTCTGTGGGAGCGGTTGGTACGTGACCCTGGTTTTGGGGTACAGGAATGTTGTGCATGGATTTGTCCCTGGTGTAGGAGGGGTTCTCCCTTCTGTTTGTTTTGGGTCTGAGGAATCCCTAGTGATTTGGTTTAATACGGTCTGATGTTGGTTCCCCATGTAGTGCTGGGGTCTACGTGGCTCAGGCTCTTGAGAGCCAAGTGTGATGTCCAGGTCCCTAATGATGGCCACATTGGAAATCCTGGTCCTTGGCCTGTGGGGTGGGGTAGGGCTAGTCGCCGCCCTGGATGGCGGGGAAGGGGGGGTCACTGCCCTGGACCGCAAGGAAGGGGGGGTTTCAGTGGTCTGCTGGTGGTGTGATGAAGTCGGGGTAGCTGGCCCACGGGGTGGGGGGGTCTGTCGGTGGCGTGACGAAGTCATGGCAGCTGGCTCAAAGGGTGGGGGTGTGTGTTGGTGGTGTGACGAAGTCGTGGCAACTGGTGCAAGGGGTGGGGGGGTCCATCGGTGGCATGACGAAGTCATGGCAGCTGGCTCCAAGGGTGGGGGGGTGTGTTGGTGGTGTGACGAAGTCGTGGCAACTGGTGCAAGGGGTGGGGGGGTCTGCCGGTGGCGTGCTGAAGTCATGGCAGCTGGCTCAAAGGGTGGGGGGGTGTGTCGGTGGCTTGACGAGGTTGTGGCAGTTGGCTCACGGGGTGGGGGTGTCCGTCGGTGGCGTGACAAAGTCGTGGCAGCTGGCCCACGGGGTGGGGGGGGGTTTTCAGTCCGTCTGCGGCATGAGGGGGCTGTGATCGCAGGCTGGTGGAACAAGGCTGCCCAGGTATTTGGCCTATGGCGTGGGGGCGTCCTAGTCCGTGTGCCGGTCCGCTGTTCTGTCCTCAATTGTGTGCTGGTCCCTTGCTCTGTCAACCGTGATGCTAATCCCACCACATGTCTCTTTGCCTCATCAATTGATTGAATTTTGAATTTATGTCTAAGACTCTTTTTAATCCAATTAGTGGCTTTCGTCATAATTTCTTCCAGGCGCTCTGTCACTGCAGCCTGAGCAAATTCATTTTCTAATTCTTCCAGGTTTGTTGTATAGTGCTCAATTAGAATCTGTCTGGTCTGTTTTGCCCAATTTTCTGAATTCAAAGCCAATTTGGTTAGGGTTTCCTGTGACGGTTTTGCCGGTTTTATAAAGCAGGTTAGTTTATCAGCTTGTTTTAAGATGCCCTTAGGGGGCTGATTCTGGCCCTTTAAGAATATTAGATGGTGGATTGTCTGGAAAATTCTATAAATTATTCTCACTGTTGTAGCAAATTCATCCCTGGCTACGGGGAGACACCTATGTGTACCAGGGTCCGACCTCATATGCGTACGGTTGTCAGACAACCTGCATGTGTTCCGCATAGTGTTAGCCATTCCCTGGGTGTAGAAAGGTGCAAAAGGTTTTAAAAGATGTTACTAGCTTCTATTTGGTAATAGAGGTCCCCGCTAGTAACTGTAATCTCACCCCACGGTGGCTCCCTGGCTCAGATGGTCTCCTGCCTGGGACTGCGTCCTCCAAACACTCCCCAGCTCAGCCGGCTGTCCCGCCTGGAAAGGCTCTTTTTCCACCGGTCTCACCTCCCCTCCGGTGGCTCTCTGGCTTCGATGGTTCTCTGCCTGCAACAGTACTATCCAAAAACTCTTTCGTTCAGTAAGTTCTCCGGCCTGGAATCTTTTTTTTCTCCGACGTTTCGCTTATCCTTAAGCTTCATCAGGGAGAAAGGATTTTAACTTTGTTTACAGTTTTTTATAAGTCCTGAGCCTTGGACTGGCCCCTCCCCTGTGTGCTACTGTTGGCTGAAGTTTTGTTCCCGCCCACAAGCAGGCTAGCCTTGACCTGGGATTGGTTAGAATTTCTGTCCTGTATGTAATGAGTCCTGTCTCATGCAGGGCTGGCCCCGCCCCCTTCGCTCCACGTGTTCGTTATTTTTAAATTATATTTTTTTAACCTAATGTTTTAATGTTCCTTTAGTTTATCTTAGATGTTTGGGGTTATTTTTTTTGAGGTAATGTTTTTAAAAATATTGTTTTTTAACCTTTGAATCTGTTTTAATGCTCCAGGTCATTCTGGCGCCACGGAGTCTGACTGTCCGCTGACCCCGGGGCTTGATTACCTGTCCGCCTCACCTCATTTTTTAAATAAAAACATGAAGCTACTTCTCCAAACCCCCACCTCCGGCTATGCCTTTTAATTATGAGGGTATTTTAAACAATTAATTAAACTTCCCACCGATTTCCTCCTTTTTAAACCCGATCGCTCGTAAAACGAAACTCAATCTCCCAGAATGCCTCACGCGTCGCTCGCTTTTCAGCAGCCGCGCAGAAAAAAACCGATTTCCAAGGTCCGATTCCCAAAAAAAACTCCCGAATCCGCCGCCACCCACCCCCCCCGGGGGGAGAGGAGGGGGAAAGAAAGGTCCCCCAGCCCCAAAAAACCAAAGTAAACCCTTTTATTTAAGAGCGTTGCCCTCGTGTTTGACCCGAGAGAACTCCATATCCCAGAATGCCTCACGCGGCGCTCGCTTTTCAGCGGCCGCGTGGAACAAAATTTTGATTTCCAAGGTCCGATTCCCCATAAAAACTCCCGTAATCGCTGCCACCCGCCCCCCGGGGGGAGAGGAGGGGGAAAGAAAGGTCCCCCAGCCCCAGAGAGACCAAGTAAACCCTTTTATTTACGGGTCTTGCCCTCGTGTTTGACCCGAGAGAACTCCATATCCCAGAATGCCTCACGCGGCGCTCGCTTTTCAGTCGCTGAGAAAAAAACCCGATTTCAAAGATAAAAATCACCCGGTGAACGCTCAAAATCTAAAGACTAGATAAAGTTATCGGATTCTCACCCGTGTCCCCAACTCCTCCAGATCCCCGGGGAAAGGGT
This sequence comes from Heptranchias perlo, assembly GCF_035084215.1. NCBI lineage: Eukaryota > Metazoa > Chordata > Chondrichthyes > Hexanchiformes > Hexanchidae > Heptranchias > Heptranchias perlo. The sequence goes on from NW_027139285.1 coordinate 291,803, forward strand.
TTCTTTTAAAAAAACCGAGGTCGATATCCAGCAGCTCCCTGCTGTCGCGTTCCCCGCAGCACCAGGCATCTCTTAAAGGGGCCGTCACCGCAGCACCAGGCATCTCTTAAAGGGGCCGTCCCCGCATCAATGTCCAGAGACCGTGTCTATGGGAACTACAACTTTTTAAAAAAAATATGTAATCTTTTGTGCCCTTATTGCTGTCCCAAACCTCGTGGGGGGGGGGGGGTTTGGGAAGATGAGTTCCATGTCTGTCAGACCCACATTTCCAGCCATGCTTTATTTTAAGTGCACCTTTAAAATATTTTAGATTTTAAAATTTAAAAAAACCTCCTTGGTGCTCCCTATTTTTATAAGTTGCTTGCTGCTTTTTTTGTGGGGGGGCAAAAGGGGAACAAAAAGTTATTTAACCATCTACCTCACTGATCAAGTTTAGATTTAAGGTATTTGCAAGATATATTCTCTGGGTTTTCTTTTCTTGGCATTTATATCTTTTTTTGTCTGTGGTAATGTAAAGCGTGTCACTCCTGAATGTTAGGTTGTATGGTGTGGGCAGGAGGGTAGTTACACCCTCTTGTGTTCGTATTCTCACTCAACTCTTGAGCTTCTTGTCACTTATACCTGCCACTTTTGGTTGGCCCACGCTTTACCTTACCACCTGGCTTCTTTTTCTTGCCGATCGCTTCTTAGTAATTTCTTGATCCGTAATCCTTTGATCCCCCTCTGGGGTTATAATCAGTTCCTGGGTTTTGCCAATTTATGGTCTCTATGTCGTATTTAGTTATTATTATTGGTGTTGGAACTCTACCCTTTATTTTACGTAGTGTTAGGGTTATGTTGTATTGAGGTTGGGGGGTTCAGGTTAGGGTTAGGGTTGCTGCACTGGGGTTAGTGTTGGGGTTAGGTGAGGGTCAGGGTCGCAGGTAGGTTCAGGGCTATATTGGGGTTAGGTTGGGGTGCATCAGGGTTAGGGTTAGGTGTTCAGGGGTGGGGTGGGGTTAGGGTTATGTTTTAGGGATAGGGTTGGGTGCATCAGGGTTAGGGTTAGGTGTTTAGGGGTAGGGTAGGGTGCATCAGGGTTAGGGTTAGGTGTTTAGGGGTAGGGTAGGGTGCATCAGGGTTAGGGTCCAGGGTCAGAGTTGTGATTAGATTCAGGGCTGGGGGGTTGGAGTTATGGGTTAGGGTTGCATTAGGGGTAGGGTTAAGTGAGGGTCAGGGTTTAGGAGTAGGGTGGGGTGTGTTAGGCTTAGATTTTAGGGGTGGGGTGGGAGATTAGGTTTGCTGTATTAGAGTTACGGTTAGGCTTTAGGGGTAGAGTAGGGTGCATTTGGAGAGTTGTGATTAAATTCAGGGCTGGGGGGTTGGAGTTATGGGTTAGGGTTGCATTAGGGGTAGGGTTAAGTGAGGGTCAGGGTTTAGGAGTAGGGTGGGGTGTGTTAGGCTTAGATTTTAGGGGTGGGGTCGGAGATTAGGTTTGCTGTATTGGAGTTACGGTTAGGCTTTAGGGGTAGAGTGGGGTGCATTTGGAGTTAGGATTTGGGATATGGATGGGGTCTGTTTGTAGTTAGGGTTGGGGCTTTGGTCTGTTTGTTGTGGGCATTGTGGGGTTTAGTGGTTTTGGTTAGCTTAAACAGTAGGGGTTAGCTCTGTTTATTGTGATTAGGGTAGGGTGTGGTGTGGTTGCAGTTTGAGAGGTTTATCAAGTTGGGGTTGGGATTTGTGGTAATTAAGGTCGGGGCAGTTTTGTTTTTTGATGTTGGATTTCCCCCATTTTAGATCTGATTTAAGCCCTTTGGTAACTGAGTTTGTAGGGTTGTTATCCAGTGTTTTTCCCTCCTCTTCCTTTGTGAGGTTGTCCAGTTCATGTTGGTCTCCAACCCCATAAATTCCAGGGATTCAAGACCATGCTCCATGAAGTGTCGGGAGGTAGGTTTGTATACATCCTTTGTTCTAATAGCACTGAGGTGCCCTGTGAGCCTCATCCTTAGACTATTCCCTGTTTCTCCTACATACAAGATGTGGCATTGTTTGCATCGAATTGCATAAACAGCATTGTGCTGTTCACATGTAATTCTTTGTTTAATTAGGGCTGCTTTTCCTGTGTGTCTATTTTGTATCATTTTGCGGATTATTAGGTATTTACACGTCCCACATTTTGGGTTTGTGCAGTTCTGGGTTGTCTGTTTTCTTATCCTACTCCGAACCAGCATACCTCGAAGGTTTTGACTTCTTCTGTATGCTGACGTTATGTGGTATCGACTAAGTGTGTCAACATCCTCTTTTAGTTTCCCAAATTGGGTTTTAATCACTCCGTGTATTAGTTTGGTCATTGTATCGTATGTCGTTATCAGTGGTAGTCTTGCTACTTCTCTGTTTGGCCGTGGGCTATTCAGTCCCCTCAGGAAATCAGACTTAAGGTGCCTGAGGAACCTTTTCGTGTAACCTCTCTGTCTCAGTGCAGTAAATAGGGTTGTGGTGGCTTCCCTAAAGTCCTCTCCGTTTGTGCATATGCGGTGAAAACGTGTCAGTTGTGACTTCACCAGCCCCCGAAAGGTATGTTTTGGATGGTGGCTGTTTATGTGCAGGAGTGTGTGTGTGTCTGTTTCTTTAAAGAATACCTTTGTTGCTAGCTTGTGGCTGTTATTCTCCTGTTGTAATTTAAATACTGTGGTGTCCAGGAAATCCACACTTTCTCTATGTGTTGTAACTTTAAGTTTAATAGATTGGTGGTGACTGTTGAGAATACCTACAAATTCTTGCAATTCTGTTTCTGTGTGAGTCCAGACTCCCCATATGTCATCCAGGTATCTGTAATAACACATCGGGAGCTTGGAACACATTTCAAAGACTGTGTTTTCCCAGTCTGCCATGTATATGTTTGCGTAGGCCGGGGCAAATTTCTTGCCCATAGCCGTGCCCTTAATCTGTAGGTAGAATTGCTCCTGGAATTCAAAGTCATTTTTTGTTAGTCCTAGGTGTAATAGCTGGATTATGGCTGCATCTGGTCTGTGGGGTTGGGGGAACTTTCTAAGGATATTTTCCACTGCCTGTATGCCTCTGTCTGTTTCTATGTTTGTGTATAGGCTTTCAATGTCCATGGTAAAGAGTATTGCGTTCGGGGGTACGGTCAGTAAGTTCACTATTTCTATGAAGTGGTAAGTGTCTTTAATGTAGCTAGGGTGCTTCTGTGATAAGGGGTTTAGGAATGAGTCAATGTATTCTGCTATCCTGTAGGATTCACTACCACAGTCTGACACAATTGGTCTTCCTGGTGGTATTTCTCCTGGTACAGTCCATGTGTCAGGGTGCTTGTGTATTTTGGGTAGTATGTAGAATTTTCTGGGTTGTGGTTGTTCCCCCCTTAGGTATTCCACTTGTTTCTGATTTAAGTGTTTAGATTTCTTTAGTTCTGTTAAAATGTTTCCAATCTCTTTTCGTGTGTCCTGGTAAATTGGTCCTGCTAATTTCGTGTAGTGGGCTGTATTATTAAGCTGTCTGTGAGCTTCAAGTAGATACTGTTGCCTATCCATGATCACTATACTGCTGCCCTTATCTGCTGGTTTTATGATTATATCTAGATTGTTTCTAAGTTCTATGATTGCCCGTCTCTCTCTTCCAGTGAGGTTTTGCTTGTCTGTCTGTTTAGGGATTTTTTCAATTTGTGATTGAGTCTGTTTAATAAAGTTTAGGATTTCTGGCTCTATTTTATTGTTTGGTGGGGTCCATTCTGATGGTGGTGTAAAAGGTTGCTTGTCTGTTTCTGAATCGCTAAAGTAATCGGTCAGTTTTACTCTCCTGTAAAACCTTTTCAGATCTTCCTGAATTTGTACTTTACAATGTTTTGGGGTTGGAACAAATGTAAGGCCCTTGTTTAAAACCCTCTCCTGTACCTCTGTGGGGTTAAAGAGTTGGGAAATATTAATAACAGTTTTTCCCAGGTTCAATCTACCCTTCTCTCGGGTTAATGTCCTTTTTAGTTTAAAGACTTCATCCACTGGTTTATTATGTTATGGGCAGTGCTATCTGTCCAATGGATGTGGTCAGCCCCCACTTTAAAGGATCTAGCATTAATTGCTGGTATGTAATTCTGTTTTTTTATATGCTGGTTAATTCCTCTGATTGTATCCCTCTCCGTTTCTGGAAGTAAGTTACTGAAGTTAATTTCCGGCACCCAGATCTGAGCATTTGGGAATGTGCTCTTAGCCAATTTAAGTAATGACTGCAGTTGCTTGGTTGCAGTCAGTGGTCTCTGCGTTCGATTATTAATGCCAACTGAGAGCACCACCTTTTTGGTCTCCGGACAGGGTTCCAATTTGTCCAGAATTGCTGTGACATGAATGAATTTAGCTCCTGGAAAGCTATCAATTTGGGTGGTGGGATTTGGGCATCTTTTTATCTTGGAGAGGTTAGAATCTCCTATTATTAAAATGGATTTTCTGGGTTCCAATTTCCAGGTAATGTTTTTTCGGCTGGTGTTGGGGTGCCTCGTCACTCTCTGTGCATCTTCCCCTTCAGAGTCAGGTTCTGCCCCTGTTGGTGTGTTTTCTGTTTCTATGTCTGCTACCCCTGCCTCCCCTATTGTGTTCCCTACCTCGGCTTCAGCTATTTCTGCCTCTCCTACTGTGTTGTCTGTCTGGGCTCTCATTGTTCCTGTCCTCATTTCTGTGTCTATTGGGTTTACCTGTCCGGTCTGGTCGCTCCTTTGTTTCTGTGGAAGGGGTTGTTTTGTGACACTGATCTCGGGCTCTAGAACTGCTGTATTTCTTGGGATGGTTGGTTTGGTACAGTCTTTCTTTTGTCTCTGTGGGAGCGGTTGGTACGTGACCCTGGTTTTGGGGTACAGGAATGTTGTGCATGGATTTGTCCCTGGTGTAGGAGGGGTTCTCCCTTCTGTTTGTTTTGGGTCTGAGGAATCCCTAGTGATTTGGTTTAATATGGTCTGATGTTGGTTCCCCATGTAGTGCTGGGGTCTACGTGGCTCAGGCTCTTGAGAGCCAAGTGTGATGTCCAGGTCCCTAATGATGGCCACATTGGAAATCCTGGTCCTTGGCCTGTGGGGTGGGGTAGGGCTAGTCGCCGCCCTGGATGGCGGGGAAGGGGGGGTCACTGCCCTGGACCGCAAGGAAGGGGGGGTTTCAGTGGTCTGCTGGTGGTGTGATGAAGTCGGGGTAGCTGGCCCACGGGGTGGGGGGGTCTGTCGGTGGCGTGACGAAGTCATGGCAGCTGGCTCAAAGGGTGGGGGTGTGTGTTGGTGGTGTGACGAAGTCGTGGCAACTGGTGCAAGGGGTGGGGGGGTCCATCGGTGGCATGACGAAGTCATGGCAGCTGGCTCCAAGGGTGGGGGGGTGTGTTGGTGGTGTGACGAAGTCGTGGCAACTGGTGCAAGGGGTGGGGGGGTCTGCCGGTGGCGTGCTGAAGTCATGGCAGCTGGCTCAAAGGGTGGGGGGGTGTGTCGGTGGCTTGACGAGGTTGTGGCAGTTGGCTCACGGGGTGGGGGTGTCCGTCGGTGGCGTGACAAAGTCGTGGCAGCTGGCCCACGGGGTGGGGGGGGGGGTTTCAGTCCGTCTGCGGCATGAGGGGGCTGTGATCGCAGGCTGGTGGAACAAGGCTGCCCAGGTATTTGGCCTATGGCGTGGGGGCGTCCTAGTCCGTGTGCCGGTCCGCTGTTCTGTCCTCAATTGTGTGCTGGTCCCTTGCTCTGTCAACCGTGATGCTAATCCCACCACATGTCTCTTTGCCTCATCAATTGATTGAATTTTGAATTTATGTCTAAGACTCCTTTTACTCCAATTAGTGGCTTTCGTCATAATTTCTTCCAGGCGCTCTGTCACTGCAGCCTGAGCAAATTCATTTTCTAATTCTTCCAGGTTTGTTGTATAGTGCTCAATTAGAATCTGTCTGGTCTGTTTTGCCCAATTTTCTGAATTCAAAGCCAATTTGGTTAGGGTTTCCTGTGACGGTTTTGCCGGTTTTATAAAGCAGGTTAGTTTATCAGCTTGTTTTAAGATGCCCTTAGGGGGCTGATTCTGGCCCTTTAAGAATATTAGATGGTGGATTGTCTGGAAAATTCTATAAATTATTCTCACTGTTGTAGCAAATTCATCCCTGGCTACGGGGAGACACCTATGTGTACCAGGGTCCGACCTCATATGCGTACGGTTGTCAGACAACCTGCATGTGTTGCGCATAGTGTTAGCCATTCCCTGGGTGTAGAAAGGTGCAAAAGGTTTTAAAAGATGTTACTAGCTTCTATTTGGTAATAGAGGTCCCCGCTAGTAACTGTAATCTCACCCCACGGTGGCTCCCTGGCTCAGATGGTCTCCTGCCTGGGACTGCGTCCTCCAAACACTCCCCAGCTCAGCCGGCTGTCCCGCCTGGAAAGGCTCTTTTTCCACCGGTCTCACCTCCCCTCCGGTGGCTCTCTGGCTTCGATGGTTCTCTGCCTGCAACAGTACTATCCAAAAACTCTTTCGTTCAGTAAGTTCTCCGGCCTGGAATCTTTTTTTTCTCCGACGTTTCGCTTATCCTTAAGCTTCATCAGGGAGAAAGGATTTTAACTTTGTTTACAGTTGTTTATAAGTCCGGAGCCTTGGACTGGCCCCTCCCCTGTGTGCTACTGTTGGCTGAAGTTTTGTTCCCGCCCACAAGCAGGCTAGCCTTGACCTGGGATTGGTTAGAATTTCTGTCCTGTATGTAATGAGTCCTGTCTCATGCAGGGCTGGCCCCGCCCCCTTCGCTCCACGTGTTCGTTATTTTTAAATTATATTTTTTTAACCTAATGTTTTAATGTTCCTTTAGTTTATCTTAGATGTTTGGGGTTATTTTTTTTGAGGTAATGTTTTTAAAAATATTGTTTTTTAACCTTTGAATCTGTTTTAATGCTCCAGGTCATTCTGGCGCCACGGAGTCTGACTGTCCGCTGACCCCGGGGCTTGATTACCTGTCCGCCTCACCTCATTTTTTAAATAAAAACATGAAGCTACTTCTCCAAACCCCCACCTCCGGCTATGCCTTTTAATTATGAGGGTATTTTAAACAATTAATTAAACTTCCCACCGATTTCCTCCTTTTTAAACCCGATCGCTCGTTAAACGAAACTCAATCTCCCAGAATGCCTCACGCGTCGCTCGCTTTTCAGCGGCCGGGCAGAAAAAAACCGATTTCCAAGGTCCGATTCCCAAAAAAAACTCCCGAATCCGCCGCCACCCACCCCCCCGGGGGGAGAGGAGGGGGAAAGAAAGGTCCCCCAGCCCCAAAAAACCAAAGTAAACCCTTTTATTTAAGAGCGTTGCCCTCGTGTTTGACCCGAGCGAACTCCATATCCCAGAATGCCTCACGCGGCGCTCGCTTTTCAGCGGCCGCGTGGAACAAAATTTTGATTTCCAAGGTCCGATTCCCCATAAAAACTCCCGTAATCGCTGCCACCCGCCCCCCGGGGGGAGAGGAGGGGGAAAGAAAGGTCCCCCAGCCCCAGAGAGACCAAGTAAACCCTTTTATTTACGGGTCTTGCCCTCGTGTTTGACCCGAGAGAACTCCATATCCCAGAATTTCAGTCGCTGAGAAAAAAACCCGATTTCAAAGATAAAAATCACCCGGTGAACGCTCAAAATCTAAAGACTAGATAAAGTTATCGGATTCTCACCCGTGTCCCCAACTCCTCCAAATCCCCGGGGAAAGGGTTTCTTTTAAAAAAACCGAGGTCGATATCCAGCAGCTCCCTGCTGTCGCGTTCCCCGCAGCACCAGGCATCTCTTAAAGGGGCCGTCCCCGCAGCACCAGGCATCTCTTAAAGGGGCCGTCCCCGCATCAATGTCCAGAGACCGTGTCTATGGGAACTACAACTTTTTAAAAAAAATATGTAATCTTTTGTGCCCTTATTGCTGTCCCAAACCTCGTGGGGGGGGGGGGGTTTGGGAAGATGAGTTCCATGTCTGTCAGACCCACATTTCCAGCCATGCTTTATTTTAAGTGCACCTTTAAAATATTTTAGATTTTAAAATTTAAAAAAACCTCCTTGTTGCTCCCTATTTTTATAAGTTGCTTGCTGCTTTTTTTGTGGGGGGGCAAAAGGGGAACAAAAAGTTATTTAACCATCTACCTCACTTATCAAGTTTAGATTTAAGGTATTTGCAAGATATATTCTCTGGGTTTTCTTTTCTTGGCATTTATATCTTTTTTTGTCTGTGGTAATGTAAAGC